>NW_004955541.1:553791-666569 GCF_000276665.1 Chinchilla lanigera | reverse complement strand
CCTCCCCGCCCCCGCGCTCCCTCCGCAGCACTCGGAGCGCGCTGTCAGCACCGCGCCGCCTGACCTCTCCCCCGCGCTGCTAATTAAGGCTCCGCCGTGACAGTTCAAGTGCCGAGCATCAAGTTTGCAGAACCAGAGCCTCTAATTGGGGCCGCGTTTCATTTCTCCTCCCGCGGGGCTGGGGCTCGGGTCCGGGCACTGGTGCATTTCTCTTTTGTATTTTCCAAGGGGGGGGGATCCCCGCCCCCATCCGCCGCAAGACTCCGCGCCCCGCCCCCTTCTCCGTGAGCGGGCTGCTCGCTCCGCCCACTAAATCCCGCCAGGGAGGGAGAGGGCGGGAGGAGTCCTCGGGCAGGAGGTGGGCAGGGGCCCAGTCCAGGTGGAACTGGGGAGCAAGGGGCTGGGAAGAAGCAGCGCGAGCCCAGCAGGGGGTAGTGAGCACCCGGGTCCTGTCCCAGGGGACCATGGACAGGGGGCCAGCCTGAGAATTCCAAGGACTCCAGTTATAAGGGGGCCTCAGAGTGTGCCACCCCCTTGGGGGCTGCTCAGGAGGAGTCCAGCGGTTGAGGGGTCTCAAGCCTTGAAGCCTGGTAGACCCTCCTGGCCCCCCACTTGCAGGGACCAGGTCCCAGTACCCTCCCGAGCCCCGGGGGATCCCACTGTCCACCCAGGACCAAGAATCTGCTCCAAGTCAGAGCTTCTCAGCGGGCTTTTGTCCCCAAGGGCACAGGTACCACCGAGGCTGGCACACTTCGGAGTTCCGATGGGGACAGGGGTGCTGGTGAGCACCACACAGTGCCAGCAGCGCTGGACCGGGACACCAACCCCAGCAACGGTGGGGAAGCCGGCGTGGCCTGGGGACACAGGCTAAGGCCTCCCTAGAACTGCTTCCCGTCGGAGCTGCAGCCTCCCCGCCCCAGGCCCTTCGCTGTCTGTCCGGCATCCAGCCCAAGGCCATGGTCCCCCCCAGCCCGCCTTCCTGGCTCAGTGCCCGTCACTGTCTCGGGCGTCAGGCCTCCTGAGGCGCAGGGACACCAGCCCATGCTCCCACGGGCCTTTCCCCACCCCTGCGCCCCCAGCTCTCATCGCCCCCAAGATGACATCAGCTCAGGCTGTGGGAGAGCACTGCAGGCTCCTGACCGGCTGGGAGGAGGTACAGCTGAGTTCCCACCTGGCTGAGTTGCCGATCTTCTTTTTTCTCCCCTGCACTACTAGGGATTGAATCCAGGCGCTTCACACTGAGCTGCGTCCCCAGCCACCCTTTTTTATTTATTATTTTGAGACAGGGCCCCACTCAGTTGCCCAAGCTGGGCTCAAACTTGCAATCCTCCTGCCTCAGCCTCGCAGAGTGCTGGGATGACAGGTGCCCGCCACCGTGCCTGAATGTTTTCTGCTGGCCACTCCGGCTTCTGAAATTAAGTGCTGTGCTCAGTGCAGGAACAACCTTGCCCCTCACCGAGTGCTTTCTTCCGGCTGTCCAGCAAAACCACTGGTTTCCAATTCCCAAACAGCCCAGCGTCCCTCCCACAAGGGCAGGGCACCGTGTCCCCTTGCTGGACATGGCAGTCTGGGAGTTTGGGGAATAGCAGGCCAGGCCCCACTCCCGCCAGGCACCCTGCATCTCTGGGCGAGGGGCCTGGGCTCCCCAGAAGGCTCCCATGTGTGCCTGGGCTGAGTGGCCCTCACCCCCCTCCCCCGCACCGGCTGACCTTGAGCCCTCAGCAGGAGGCAGAGGTGTCTTATCTGGGTGAGGGGCGGGGCCGAGGCTGCCCCCTGTCTCTGCCCCAGGCCGCCAGGCCCTTTTCTGAGGCCAAGAACCAACCAGGGCAGGGGCATCCAGTGTGCGACCTGCAGGACCAGAAGCCTCTTCACCCAGTGGGACCTCCCTTCCCCTTCTGTGTGTCCTGTCCAGGAGCTAAGGGGCCCACCTCCTGGGGACTCCCCCATGAGCTGAGGCAGTGTGGAGTCCTTGGGGGCTGGCAGCACAGACTTAGAGCCATCAGGGCCACGGCTCACTGTGCTCCGGGAGGCACCTGGCTTCTGAAGGGGCCTGTGCTGGTTCAGCCTGCGTGCAGCAAACGCCGAAGACCCAAAGGAGAAAACAGCTGGGGGGGAAGGAGTCGTAACAACTACCCTCAGTATTCCCATCTGAACAATGGGCACACTGGATGAATGACCTAAGTCTTAGCATCTTCCACCTCCAGCTGCCCCTTGGCACAAGGGAACAGATAAGATCCCACCTTTGCCCCACATGGCAAAAGGAATGGAGCAGAAGCGTGGAGAGGATGCCCCAGGGTGCAAGGGCAGCTTGGCGGTTTGTGCTGTAAGCCCCCAACAACACAGGAACCAACAAGAGCTCTGAGTGGGGCTGCCAGGTGTGGCAGTCTCAGCTGTGTACCGCACTAGCACTCTAGCCCCCGCTGTACTCACCAGCAAGCTGCTGGGCATGCAGCGCGTCCGCCAGGGGCTGGGCGGCCTCCTGCAATGTGCCCAAGGACCTGGGGCGCTGGTGGTGGCTGCGCTGGGCGGGGCCTGCTGCTTCTCAGAGCCTGCTGTGCTGGCTCCAAAGCCCTTTGCGAGAGACGGGGCTCCCTCCTCACACAGTGGCCCAGGAAGGGAGCAGACCCGGTGTCGGAGGCCAGCGACCGGCTCCCTGGCTCCCCATACGTGGAGCAGCGTCTAAGCTGGCAGCTCCTGGGCAGACAGCGGGCATCCTGAGGAGCCGTGGTGCCCTCCCAGGCCCAGGGAGCCGAGGGCTGTGGACACAGCCTTTTGGGCACGGGGTGGGACATGGCTGTCACGCTCTTGGGTGGCCCTCCCCCCCCCGCCAGGGTCCCTGGGCCTCCGGGAGAGCGCAGATGGCCAGGCCCGCGGGTACTTCCCGCTCCTCTCTCTCTCTTGGCGGCACTGTGGTGTGTCCGGGGGTGACCCAGCCCGTCCCCAGCTCGGCCCCCTGCTCCCTGCCATGGCACCACGCCAGGCCGTGCGTCCCTGCGTCCTCGTTCATGGGTGGCCCTGCAGCTGCTCCTGGGCCGGTACCTCCCATGCCACCAGGGCCCCGCTGTCCTTTCTGCCTCAAGCCGGGTCTTGGGTGCGGAGGTCAGCACAGTGTGGAGGGCGTGGGGGCCCTGCTTGTCCTCTGTGTCCTGTCAGATGGGGTGCGCGATCCCTGCTGTGTGCTGGGGCGAAGGCAGGGCATGGAGGCTCCAAACCCAAGTCAGTTGCAGTCACTGTTGTTGGAAACGGGGGTGGGGGTGCAGCCTGTCCTCAGGGCTCATTCTCCAGGCGCGGGGTGGCCCCCCTCACCCAGCCCCGCCCCGCTGGCCAAGACTAGAAGTGAGGTATAAGGCAGAGTTGCCCCAGGTCCGTCCATGCGTGCAGGCCTCACCCTGCAGGCCCAGAGCAGAGTGGCCGGGTCATTTGGTCACCTGGAGGGAGACAGCGAGGCTGCAGTGCTGACCCCAAGGGCCAGGAGAGAACCCCAAGAGGACCCGCGCCTCCTCCCAGGTCAGGGGCCGCTGCATTCCTGGGACTCGTGCCCGGCCACAGCTGCGGTCCTGGCCTGCAGAGGCTGAGGCCCTGCTCTGCTGGGGACAATCAGCCCTCCCTCCTCCCGCCATGCCCTGGGGTCCTGACCTTCCCAGAGCTGCCCAGGGACACGCTGCCTGGCCTCCTGGGGTCAGAGTGCAGTGGGTGGAAGGTTGCAGGCCCAGGCTCAGGACGCTGATGCTCAGGGCCACCATCACGGGACAGCTCTGGCCCCTGCAGAGGCATCTGTGTGGCCGAAGCCTCCATCAGCTCCCTGTCCCCAGGCTCACCCGCCTCACGCCCCTCCAGAAGCAGAGAGGGCTGAGGTCACAGCCGCACACAGCGGGAAAGGACACCTTCCAGGGTGCTTGGGGTTTGCATGGGGGTCCTGGTCTCCCACACCAGCTGGGGTGTGTCTGGGGGTTCCACCTCAGCCATCTCAGCATCCCCCCAGACAGGGTCACTGTGGGTTCCACGCACCAACTCACTACAGGCTTGTGCCCGTGTCCCAAATCCTATTCTGCCCCTCAGTGACCTCCCGAGTCAGGCTGTTAATCAGACATTGGGCTCCCCAGGACCAGGATAAGGGGGTCAGCGGGAACACCTGACACCCACATCCAAGTCCAGCTCTAAGGCCTAGGTGAGCCATTTACCTCTGTGAGCCTCTGTGTCCTTAGCTGTCCAATGGGGGTGCTCTGGGTACCTCCTCCTATGTACAGGGGTGATACCCTGGGGTCCCCTGGGAAGGATGGGGGAGGGCAGTCAGGCTAGGCTGCCTGCAAGCTGAGCCAAGAGATGGACAGACGGACAGGCCTTCCCAGGTAGATGGCTGCGGGTGCCTGAGGAGCCCACACTCCCCCAGGCCTGTCTGAAATCATGCAGGAGGTCTGGGCCACCTGAGGTCGTCAGCTCGCAGACAGAGGTGCCCCACGTCTGTCTCTGATCCAGGACAGAGTCACACCAGGGACAGGGGGTCCCCGACAAGCAGAGGCCTTCCCTGCCCCGCGTGCCCCCGGGCTGCCTGTGTTAGCCCCTGGCCGGGAGCACGCGGGGCCTGGGCTGCTCTGTGTCTTCGTCTGGAGTGAGGAACTCGGCCTCGGTGGGGATCAGGGCTGCACTCCGAGTAATGATCCCGCCCACGGATGCCTGCGCTGGGGTGGGTGTCCATCCAGGCGCGTCAGGGGACCCCTCACAAACCTCGTGGGGTGCTGTGTCTGTGCCCATCCGCGGGACAGAGCTGAACACGACGTCAGCACAGAACTGGGCACCAGGGGTCCTGGCCAGGGAGTCTACTTCCCTTGAAGAACCACCTTGTGTCATAGTAGGCTGGACTACAGTCCCCCCAGAAGGCACGGTCACTCTCTGAGCCCGTCCCCGGGCAGGGAAGCTTATTTAGAAATGAGGTCCTTCTGGATGGGGTGAAATTAAGGGCCTTGAGCTTGCTGTGGACTGGGGGCTCATTCTCCAGGCTCGGGGTGCCCCCCACTCCCCCATGGGATGGGGACTGGTGCCAAGGACAGCGTCTGAGAGGGGGCAGGCGAGGAGAGCAGGGGATACGAGGGCATGACAGCAGGGCGCTGGCAGGGGCCAGCAGTGGCAGAGGAACTGAGCCTGAAGACCTGCCCCCCACGGCCACTCTCAGGGTCACTGAGCCCCTGGCTGCTGCGATGCCGTCCCCCTTCCAGCCTCGGTCCCTGGCTCAGGGAAGTGGAGCTCGATGCCAGGGCCCTCGGGACAGGGGAGGAGCTGCGGGCGGGTGGCAAACGGGGCGCAGAGTAGGACCCAGGAGTGACCAGGACTTTCTGCTAGGGACAAGAGACCATGGTGCTGGCCACGGGGCCTGGGGCAGCGAGGGAGGTTCAGAGCGCCGAGAGGGGCAGCAAGCAGATGGGGCTGGCCCCAGGCCCATCCTCGGCTGGACACTCACCTGAGGTCTCTCACGGTCGCCTGAGGTGCCACCTGTTCTATGTGGTGAGGGACCAGCCTCAACCGGAACCACACGCCGGAGGGGTCAGGAGCTCTAGACCTCAGGTTGTGGGAGACGCAAGGGTGGCCCCTGCCGGACCTGTCCCATCATGCCAGTGTCACCCCAGTGACACCAATCAGAGAGCCATAGTGCAGCCCCTAAGCTGCAGAAAGTGGCCCAGGATCTCCAGCCCCAGGGGGACAACTAAAAGCTCCCCAGACAGCTCCTTCCACACCCCACCCGTGGCCGGGACACCTGACTGTGAGAACCAGAAGGGGCTGCTTTGCAGCTGTGAGTGCGCCCCCCATTCCAGATGGGGACCCCGGGCCAGAAAGCTCTGAGCATCCGGTGTCCTGAGTCCTAGACTGGGCACCTCTGGGCACCCTGCCCAAACCCCCAGAGCAGGAAGACAACCCACGTACCCACAGCAGGGGCAGGGAAGGAGGCACCAAGCACCCCCACCCGTCCCCGACCTCACAGAAGGCCCAGCAGAAGGGAGGCGGGCAAGAGATGTTTGCTAACAAAACAAGCAGGGGACAGAATTGCCACACGCTGCCAGGGACAGACACTCGGGCCCGCCACCAGCTGTTCTCTTTGGCGATGTCTGTACTGAGGGTGCCCCCCAGCCCTCCCCAGAACACCTCAGGCCTCCACCTGGTCACGGCCTATGCCCTGGTGCTGGGACAGCCCAGTGGAGGATCTGGCCAGCAGGAGGCAGCCCCAACCTGGGCTTCAGGAAGGTTTATGTCCCTCAGACAGGGCTCCGGGACACTCCGGGTATTCCAAAAAGCCTCAACAACCTGGCTAGAGTCCTGAGTCCCCTAGATCAGCATCCTTGGGGTGTGGCCTGGGCCCTGGCACTTCGAGGCCATCCCTAGGTGATTCCAGAGCTGTCAAGGTTGGGGGTCTCAGAACAAGAGGGAGGGGTGTGAGGTGAGTAGGAACACATGGGCCTGACCCGGGGTCACCTCTTGGTGTCTTCACCCAGCTCGTGAAAGCCAGGTAAATAAATAAATAAGTAAATAAATAACCCTGCTGGCAGGGCAGGGAGCACCATCAAATTAGGGACGGGAGAAATCAGACAGCTTGACTCACACAACATAATCGGTTTAATTGCAAGGCCTCTGCGCAGGCCAGAGCGGCCCACTCCTGCTCGCTTTATTAAAATCCAATTATCCGTGCTGGCCACGGTCTCCCTGGCAGGGACAAAGATACGTCTTTGGCCGTGGTCGG
Source organism: Chinchilla lanigera (assembly GCF_000276665.1). NCBI lineage: Eukaryota > Metazoa > Chordata > Mammalia > Rodentia > Chinchillidae > Chinchilla > Chinchilla lanigera. The sequence goes on along the minus strand of NW_004955541.1, from coordinate 659,842 downwards.
ACCCAATGCCAAGACGTGGTCTCAGGTGGGGACACTCCCTGCCTGGAAGGATGGGCCTCCTCTGGGACCTTGGGCCAGGCAAACAGCGCGGGGAGCACCCTCAGAGCTGAAAGGCACAAAAAGGGGATGTGGGCCCCACGCGGGTCTCCCCCACAGCACCACAGCGAGAGGGTGGGACAGAGGGGCTTCGCCATCGGAGCCACCCCAGGGAAGGCAGAACCACGGGGACAGAGGACGGAGCCCTGGCTGTAGGGCTGGGGCTGGGGGTGACCACAGAGAGATGGGCGGAGCATCCTGGGCTGGGGTGCCAGGTATCCGTCTGTGAGAATTCTGAATGTCATTGTGCGTAGCTGCAAACCCTGATAAACCTGGTTTTTGAAAACAACATGTAAGGCGCCTGCCTGTAGAAGAGGCAGCCACAAAGCAACCGCGCTGACAGGGAGTCAGGGCGCACATCCGCCTTCGAATTCGGCGCTGCAGCTGGCACCCAGCCCTCCCTGGCGGCCCGGGCTGGGAGCCCTGGGGGGCAGGGTGGGCAGGAGGGGACAGGAGGCTATCGGCAATCCATCTGCTAGCAGTGGCACGGCGTTCAGTGGCACGCCCCATGGAGAACAGCACTGTTACGGACATCAGGCTGTTACTGTGGGTCCCAAAGCGTATCTATCTCCGAGCTCGGGACTTGTTTTTTCGGCAACAGGATCAGAGCGGTCCAGCGATCACACAGTAGCCATCCAAACCCAGGCGTGCTGGCCGCAGACCACCCACCTCAGCCCCCTCCCTCGAGCCCCTCGGTGTTCCCTAAACACGTCTCAGCTGAGCAGAAAATGAGGTCATCGGGCTCCGGAGCCTGGATCCCAGGAGACAGTGAGGAACTGCTGCTGGCTGGTTTCTGCAATCAATCCCGCTGGGCCAGCGCCACCTTACGGAAACTGGCTCCTCCGCTGCTGACCCCGTGGCCTGTGGGGAGCCGGAGCTGGAAGCCAGGGCCGTCCGTTCCCTCCCGCTGGCTGCCTCCTGCTCCAGGCCACCGTCTCGCGGGGCGGCCCTGAGGTTTACAGCCACCCCGGCTTTGTTTATCTGGGCCCTTGCAGGCCAGAAACCATCCGGAAAAGTCGGTTAGGCCGGGAGCAGCTGCCTGGCGCCTCTAAAAGCCTCAGATGTGGCTCGCGGTGGGGGCCGGGGCCAGCGCAGCCTCGAGGTGCGCGGCCACCATTGGAGTCACCGTGAGCCATTACAGCGGGAGGAAAAGCAGCCCGGTCTGCGGGCGGGCAGCCAGCTGCTCCCTGCTCCCACCTCCGGCCCGGCTGCTCCGCTCCCCGCTCCGCCGGCCCACCCTGCCACCTGCCTTCCCCAGAGCCACCGCCACCACCAGCACTGGCGAGGGAGGGCTGGGGGCGGAGAGCGCGGCTCCCAGATTTTCGACTCAATTGCTGTGAGGAGAGATGAGAAATTGCCTTCCTGACCCAAACCCGGAGTTCACAGCTGCACTTCATTACCGCGCCTCCAGGAGGCCCGGGAGGGGCGGCGCGGCTCACCTGTTAGCAGCAGCTGCCGCCTGCCTCCCTCCCGGCCTGGGCAGCGCGGGCTCCTGGGCTCCTGCCCGGGGCTTCAGGCGGGGGCCAAGTGGCACAGGCGGGCAGCCAGCCATGTCCCAAGCCCCTCGCTCTCCCCTGCCAGCTTACATCACCTCAGTGCCGGGCGGCAGGGACAGGGGCAGACAAGAGGGCAGGCGGGAGGGGACACGGCCATGGTCCTGCTCTCCTTCAGAGGTGCCAGAAGGTGCGGGGCACATCTCCCCGAGGGCCCCTTCAGTGCCCTGGGTGGTGTGTCCACCCACAGGGCTGACGGGAGCACGCGGCACAGCCTGGAGCGTTTCTGAGTACACAGCAGGTGCGCAATAAGTGTTTCACCAGAAGGCACAGGATGTCATCTGGAGAGAGCTTTCAGATGAGCTGAGAGGCCAGCTGGGCCCAGTGTCCCCGGGGCCAGGCCGGATCTCCTCCCAAAGCTCCAGTGGCTGGAACACACTGTGAGGCTGAGCTGCCCTGCCGGAGTCATACTCTGGCCCTCATGTCTGCCTACTCTTTTCCACAAGAGGCGGGGGGATGGCAGAGGTGTCCAGCCAGCTCCAGGGCAGGGAGGGAGGGAGGGAGCAGGGCTTTGAGGCAGCGCTCACTAACCGCTAGGTAGCCCTGCCCTTTCCCGGTCAGCTCCTCCTGCGCTGAGTCAGTGCGGGCCCTGAGGCATCCGAAGCTGCCCCTGACCCACCCACCACGAAGGAGAATGCCAGGCTGGCAGCGAGAAGCTGTGTGAACCTGGGCAAGTCAGCTGAGCACTATGGGCCTTTGCCAACAAGTGGGGGGCGCCACGCTGTGCCAGGGGAGGTGTCCAGTGCAGCCTCACCCCAGCTCCTGAGCCAGGGATTCTTCTGTGCACCCCCAAGCTCTTGGGCTCTGGGCAAATTGGTTTCCATTCCGTCTCTGCCTCTGGGTGGAGACTGAGGGGAGGTGCCAGTGCCCAGGCTGAGGAAGCAGACACAGCAAGCACTGGTCTCACCCCGGGGCCTCCTTCCCATCTCTCAGAGGAGAAGGGCAAGGTCACTGCCCAAGGTCAAGCATGGGGCTGGGACTGCAGCCCAGAACTGGAGTGCTCTTCTCCTGGCCCATGACACGCCGACCCGGGCCACCTTGGGGCCTCTGGGAGGGGCGCTGGGACCAGTGGGCGGCCAGAGCTGATGGGTTGTGGGGACCAGGGAGGCTTGGTAATAGGCAGGCATAGAGGCCCGCAAAGGCCCAGGCCTGGCAGGTGCTCTGCATCCTGGCCAAGGACAGTACAGCGCATCAAGGTCACACCCACAGTGTAGGGGCGGGTCAGGGCCAGGCTCCCAGGGGCCTGGGAGGACGGAGGAGGAAGGAGGCAGTGCACGGCGGAGCACAGGAAACGCAGATCACATGGGGACCAGGACAGTGAGGCAGGGGCGGGAGACTGAGGCTCAGAGCACAGTCACTGTGCCCTAGGGCACTGGTGACAGTGGACAGAGGCAGGCATCACCGGTTCACAGCTTCCTCATCCTAGGTGTCCCCGCTAGCCGCCACTCACAGCCCCAGGGAGGCCGTCCTGCTCTGTCCTCAGCCCTCGCCTGGGTACCCTTGCCCCCGGGGCTGACACCCGCCCACCACAGGCTCCCAGCGGAGGAAGAGTCAGCGGTCGAACCAGAAGCCCCTGCGCGTTCCTGCCCATGCCGCCCAGCTGCCAGCCCCAGAGCTCTGAACGTGCCCCCTCCCGCAGCCTCTTGACCTGACTGTGCGGTGCACCGTGTTCTGTCTCCACCGGCAGGTGGGGAAACGGAGGCACCAAGGGTTCCAGCCACTGCCCACAGTCTCACAGCTGCTAGGGCAGAGCCAGGAGGCACTCAGAGCTCCACATCATGGCCCGGGGGAGCAGGGGACCCTCAGAAACAGGCCCCTCCTCCCACCTAGGACCCCACGCAGCAGACACCCAGTGTGGGGCTGGACTGGGCTGGTTGACAGTGACCATAAGGACAGTGACCACGCTCTGATACGTGGGCTAACAGTGACCCGACGTGCCCGGCACTGTTCCCCATGTTCCCCATAGCCATCGCCCAGGGCCCCTCCATCGCCCCACGGGTGGTGGCCGCACAGGGACGGCGGGAGGCCTGCGAGGGCACCAGGATCTAAGTCCACAAGCTGGCTCCCAGCAGGGCCCTGGGCAGTGAGCGCAGGCCAGCCAGGGGCAGAAGCCAGGGCCGGGCTGGGGCTGTGGGCCTCCCCCTCCCGCCGAGAGGGCCACCGCGGTGGCTGGCGCACTCCCTGCGAGGCCAGGCCTTGCAAGGGAAGCAGAAATCTGTCGTTAACGCGGTGCCAAACCCAAAGTGGCTGCTCCAGAGCTGCAATCCAATAAAAGTGCGACTTGTCTATTTATCATCCTCGGGGCTTTTTATCACAGTGCAGATGGCTGCTACCTTTGGAAGGCTCAGCAGCCCGCTGCCAGCCGCCCGCCACACAAGCTCAGCTCCCCAGGATCTGGGCTGCACCTGCGAGGCCTGGCACAGCCGCCCCAGCCTCAAGGGCGGCCACTGGGCAGCTCAGCCATCACCCCCGCCTCCCAGCCCCCCACGCTCACCAGCTGCCCTGTGCCCAGCTCAGCCGCGCTGGGGACAGGTAGGGCAGCAGCCTCCACCGAGCTGGCTGCCGCACCTGGCGTAGCCTCTAATTACCCATGCGGCAGCTGCTCCTGGGAGGCAGAGGCGTGGCAGGCGCCCCCTGGGGCTGGCACATAGCACCCCAAGATGCACAGCACCAGGGTGGCAGGGAACAGGGCCCTGTGGGGCACCTGCAGTAAGGGGCTAGAGGTGCGTCCAAGAGGATGGGCCGGGGCAGAGAGTACAGCAGGGTGACAGCCAGGCCAGCAGCATGGCAGCCCAGGAGCAGAGAGTGCAGAGGGGGACTTGGTGGGGGGGACCCCAGCCTCGGTTCCTACATCAGAAACATCACATGGAGGTCAGGGGCCGAGGGAGCTTTGGGATCGCCAGCATGACACTGGCAGCGACGCAAAGCTGCTTCTGTCTCCACCAAGAGCCTGGGCCGCAGCGTGTCCATGAGTGTCCATGTATGTCTAAGTGTGCACAGGTGTGTGCAGGGGGACCAGAGGAGGAGTTGCCCCATTCATCCTCCGAGGTTGGGGGGTCTGGGGGCCAGGGCACTGCCAGGCTGACAAGCCCTGACCTCTGCCCCAGTTGTGCCCTGAGAAGCGGGACACCAGGAGCCCCTGCCTCTTGCCCCCTCACCCCGGGCTCCTCCATGCCGCTCTCCACATAAGCCTTCTCAGGCAGCTGTCCAGGATGGCGGCCTCTGCCTCCTGCCTTGGGGCTGAGCTCAGAAGGCACAGATGTCTTTCCCGCCCTCTCTCCAGCTTCCCTACCTGACATGAAGCTCATCACCCGACGTCCACCCCACACCTCTGCTCAGGCCCCTGGCAGCCAGGAGAGAACCCTGGGGCCTCACAGGGCGCAGAGGTTCTTTGTCACAGGGGCTCGCATCTCTGTCCTGGTCCTACTTTCTGTAGGGACACTCGGGTTCTCGCCCACCATGGTGATGGCCGCTGTGGATGTAAACGTCTCTGAGGGCCAGGCCCATCGCAGCCTTTGCCGTACATTTCTGCCTCACTCAGTCAATCCCTGTAGCCAAGGAGACAGTTGCTGTTATTACCCCTCTCCATGTCATGGGTGCAGAGCAGCCACAGAGCTGGGCCAGGAAGTCACGCAGCTGGGCCAGGATGCCCACACGCCACCAGTGCCCCAGGCCATGCCCCAGCTGCCGCCGTACTGTGAGCTGGGGGTTCCACACCTCCCAGGGACACTGAGTGTAGCGAGATGGCCGGCAGGCTGGCCAGGGACCCACACTTCTCCTGGGCAAGGAAGACCTCAAGTCCCTTTCTCTCCCTGCAGCGCTGGTATTATTGTGGGTGGGGGACACATCCCGCCACCTGTCACCCAGCACCAGGTGGCTAACCACACCGCCCAGGGTTGCGCTCACATCAGGACTCTGCCATCAGCCCCGGAGATGAAAGTATCCCTGCAAATGACCCAACCGAGTGGGGCCAGCACTTGTGCAGGGCCCGGGCCGACATCTTTCTCACGCTGGGGCCTGTTCATCGTCACACAGCCCTGTCCGTCCATCCATTCGCTACTTGGCTGTACATTGGCGCTCGCTGTGTGTCCAGCACCGTGCCAGACGCTGCGGGACTAAGCGGCCAGTCTGGCAAGGTCCCTGCCTTGGAGCTGAGGGTCGGGCACTCGGGCACTGGCCACTCCCATTCGGGGACACTCCGCAGTACCCCCCTCTCGCCCCATGTGACAGCTGAACTTACTCAGACACGTTACCTGTCCCCTTGGGGTAGGGCGTGCAATCACTCCCCACGAGAAGAGAGATAGCATAGCCAACAGGATCACAAAGACCAAAGTACAATTCCGCAGCGCTCAGGCACGGGCAGAGGAGAGGGCCCAGGGCCAGCAGTGTGGGCTGGGGGAGAGGGCAGAGAAGGCGGGGCTCCTGGGGACAGTGTGGCAGCCGGGGTGGTCAGGGCTGGGGCAGAGGCAAGCTATAGTACCCTAAGCACATGGCAGGGAGAGGGTGTCCCCCAAGGTGTGACCCCTAGGACCCTCAGCACACAGTCTTACTTGGAAGGGGTCTCTCACAGCTGCAGTTGGCCGGCTCTGAGACGAGGTCGCTGCGGGCTGGGGACATCCTGGAGGCCTTCTCAGGAGAGAGCACACAGGGCCTCCCGCAGGGCCACGTGACAGTGGAGGCCGAGAAGGAGATGCCAGGCGTTGCAGCAGTCACCAGGCCCGCTGGGATGCAAGCACCACCTCTCTCCGAGCCCTGCCTCATGCTGCGTCCTGGGCTCTGGAACCACTGGACTCGGCCTCGGCAGCGTGGTGAGGTGTTCGGCAGGGCCTCCTGTGCGCCAGGGGCGGGTCCCGGTCAGGACAGCCTAGAGCAGTGACTTCACTCCCTCCTCCTGGCCAAGATCCTGGGGACTCCTCGCCAGGCACCAGTCACATCCCCAGCCTCAGTTTACCCTGAAGTTGGGAAACAGGGCTCAGCCTCCTGCTTCCCAACACAGCAGCTACCCCAAACTGCCTGAGGTCCCCACTGTCTTCCTCTCATTCATTCAACAACACTTCCCAACCCCAACTAAGAACCCCGCTCTTTGCTCGGTGCCGGCTATGGTGGTTTAAACACAAAGCCCAGAGAGCTGGAAGGACCAGAGAGGAGGTCGGGGGAGAGAGGCCGGGTGTGCTTGGGGAGGCTGTCAGAAAGTGTCCCCCCACCCCCGGCCGAGGGGATACTTGCCTGAGGCCTTAAACCAGGGAAGGCAGAGCTGCAGGCAGGAGAGAGCACTGCGGAGCCCGACAGCAAGAGCAAAAGCCCTGAGGCAGACAGAGGGCCGCTGGGTGGCCACAGCAGGGGCCCATGCATCTGAGGCCAGAGGAGACGAGCCACCAGGGCCAGGGCTCGTGAAGGCCCGGAGTCGGACTCCAAGTGTCACTACAGGCTGCATGACTGGGTGGTTCTAACCCAGCTCAGTGGGCTCGGTGATGTGCTAAGACCCTTCTGATGGTCACAGTGTCATGGGGGGGGTGAGGCAGGGAGCAGGAAGAGGCCGCTGTAGCCAACCCTGGTCCTTCGCTGTCGCAGGTGCCCTGCTCTTCTCTGCCCAGAGAGCCCCTTCAGCGTCCTCAAGACTCTCTGCAAGGGCCCTCGGCTCTGTGCCACTGTCCTCCACCCTATCTGGCGGTAACACTGCCCCAGGGGGCAAATGGCAAAGGCTCCAGCTGGGGAGCGGTCCTGGCCCCTGGCAGGTGGCAGCCAGGATGTGACGGGACGTCCCAGAGCGCACAGGACCAGCCTCCACAGACAGACCCGGCCCAGGTGTCCACAGCACGGAGGCCAAGGTGCAGGGGCTCGTCCCGCTGTCCCCACACTATCAACGCTGCACCCACCTTCCTGGCTCACCCCTGGAGCCCTCCCCAGGACCTGTGGTTCATGTCTGCTTTCCAGGTGGGGGCTGGGGGCCCACTGGGGGTGCCATCACAGTGGGAGCCCAGCTCTAGCTCCATGACCACTTTGGAGAAGGGACCACGTGCCAAGGCCTCTCTGTGCCTGTCCTGGCTCCCTGCGGATCTCAGCACAAATCTTTCATGACCTTAAGGAAACTAAAGCCACAGGGAACGTGGGCCAGTCACACCAGCACCTGACTAGCCACGCAGTGACCTGTGACCGACCCATAGAACCAGGTGTGTGTGTGTGTGTGTGTGTGTGTGTGTGTGAGGTGTGTGTGTACGTGAGAGAGAGAGAGAGAGAGACTAGGGGCTGAACTCAGCCCTCTTTATTTTTAATTTGAGACAGGGTCTATTAACTTGCTAAGTTGCCCGAGCTGGGTTTGAACTTTTGATCTTCCTGCCTCAGCCTCTCAGAGTGGTGGGATTACAGGTGTGCGCCACTCCCGGCCACCAGCATGGCCTTGGACAGTGCCAACCCCAAGTCCTCCAGAGCTAGGTGGGGCAGCGGCCAGACCGAGCTCCGGGATGGGTGTGAGGAAGAGGACTTTGGATCTGGGCCAGCCACCATCTCCGGTCCCAGCAGGCACATCCCAGATGCACAGGAAGAGCGCCTGCCCGAGGAGTGCTTCTCTGGGCCGGCAGGAAGAGCACCGGGTAGGGAGTCCTCAGGCCTTGAGTCTGGCTGCATTAGCTTGAGCAGGGCCTGCGTGCAGCTGCCCCCTCTGTGCTCATGTGCTTCTGGTCTCTGTGCATATGTGCCAGTGTGCGTGGTTTCCCTGCACACACACGTGTGCCCAGTGTGTGCCTGGGAATCTTCACCAGACCCGTGCGCACCCAAAGGCTCACCAGGAGCCTGGGGGGTGGTCAGAGAGCCTCTGCACTGCTCCCGGGGTGCACTGTGTGGGGGTGCGTGTGTGTGGATGTGGGAGTGACCATGTGTTCTCCCGCCGTGCAGGCTCAGAGCACAGCGCATGCTCAGGGTGCCGGGCCTGCCGCCATCTGGCTGTCCCCTCCCGCCCGGCCATTTGAGCCTGCGGCGGGGGCGCCACAACCTCCCGGGCGCAGAGGGCCAGATGGCCGAAGCAGGCCTCCTCTCCTCCCAGGGGGCTGCGTCTGCACCCCCCTCCACAGACCCCGGCCCTCCAGGGTCACAGGGCAGGCCGTCACCCCTACCCAGGTGCCTCCTGTCTGCCCTGACCCCTGTCTCCGGGCCCCACCTCCAGCGGCCTTTTGCCTCCACCACATAAATCACCCTCCGGGTCGGCGCCGGGTGAGGGCCGGGCGGCAGGGCGCGTCCCCAGGGGCTGGCGGACGGAGGGGCTGCCGTGACCCTGACAGCGCTGGCCTAGGCCTTGGGGCGGGGTGGGGGCGGGGAAGGACGGCAGGGCTGAGTACCAGCCCCGGCTCTGGACACAGTGGTGAGCACGGGCCCAGCCTGCCCCGCCCTTTGTAGCTCTGCAGGCTCAGGTGTGCTTTAGCCAAGTCCCCGCCTGCCACTCGGGCAGGTTTCAGCGTGCACACTGCAGGGACATGGTGGGCGTGCAGGCGCCTACGCCGACCTCCAGGTTCAACTCCAGGCTCGCTTCCTCACTGCAAGGGCTTGGCAAAGGAGGTAGCAGCTCTGGGCCTCGGTTTCCCCATCTGTGAGAGAGGACACCACCAGCCCCCAACTTCAGGACAGTTCAGTGAGGCTGAGCAGGCTGCCACACATGGGCCCTGAGGGCACACGGCTGCCACCACCACCACCACCACCACCACCCAGATCCCTCAAGGGAAAGGGGCAGGGCAGAGGGGCCCTGCCCTCCTCTCGCTTCGCCCTGGGAGCAGGAACAGGGCCCTGCAGAGCTCCCTCAGGCTAGGCCAAGACCCGGCGTGGACCAACTGACCGACCCCAGGCTGCTGTGTCCCGATGTCTCCGGCATTCCAGGGACAGCAAGGAAGGCGGCAGCGCCAGTGCCAGGTGCAGACTCTGTCCTCCCCGAGCAAACAGGGCGCTGGCGGCAGGCGCTGCGCACAGCTAGGTGCCCCGCAGAGCCCAAGGCTGGCAGCAGGGATGGGCGCAGAGGCCGGGCCACCCACGGGGCTCACACAGCTGCAGCCCCAGGGCAGCGGGGCCCCTGAGCTGCCCCTGCTGCCAGCCCTGGGCATGTCCGACCTGGACAGCCAGAGAGAAGGCAGGAAGGGCATGGGACAAGGCCTGGGCAGGGCCCAGGACGGGGGAGTGACAGGCAGTGGCAGCCAGGGCCTTCCTGCGAGGCCCCATCTGGGAAGGCAGCCCCCCACCGCGGCGTGGGCGCCCCTCCCTGTGTCATTATTTCCTTGTTTCTCCTCCCAGGCGCCATACGGCTACCTCCAGTCCAGCAGGAGGCCCGGGGACTTGGCCACCTCGGGCTTTCTAGAAATAAAACGGGGAGGGAAGAACGCCAGGAGGCCGCTCTCCTATTTCCATGTAAAAAGGCCTCCTGGCCCCCGGCCTCCCCCACTTCCTCCGGGGGCCACCGGAGCCTGCAGGGGGCCTCTGTGACCCGAGCCTCCTGGGGACCGGAAACAGGGGCGAGGCCAGGCTGGGCCCTGGCCCTGGCTCTGGCGAATTTCGTGGGTGTGGTGACACGTGAGACCGGCCAGCTGCACCCGTGCCCGCCCCTACCATCTGCTCTCAGGCCAAAAGTCGCAGGGGAGGGCGGGGAGGCCTTGGGATCCACCCCGACCTCGGTGTCCCCCGCTAAGGCAGATGTCTCTGATTGACGCGCTCCAGGCCCCCACCACCCCCACGCATAGTGCCCTGGGGACCGACCCGGCCCACACACGGCCCCTGCTCTCCTCTGCTGCCCAGCGGGCAGGCACAGCGTGGGGTCCTGGTGGGGACAGGCGCCTAGCCAGGCAGCGAGGCCCCCAGCACCCACAGCCCTCCAAGGTTTGGGCTGCGCCCAGCTGGCCAGGCTTGGGGCTGTGGCTGGCTCCGGACTCCCTGGGAGCTCGCGGCCCGCACCCCTGGGCGGCCCAGGTCCTCATCTCAACCCTGATTCTCATTCCTCAGCCCTCAGGAGAGAGAAACAGCCCTGCTGCAAGGAGCCGCCCTAGCCGTGAGAGGCGAACCCAGCTGCAGACTGACAAGACTGCACTAGCTGAGCCTGCAGCCAGGGCCGGGATCTGCCGTGCAGCTGGGGGCCCGCGTCTTGGGCTCTCTGCCTGGCAGAGCTGTGTGCCGAGGCCAGCTGGGCTGCGTGCAGGCTGGGCGCAGGGTGAAGACTGAAGGGACGGGGCGTCAAACACACCTCACTGACCAGGCTTGGTGTGGTGCCGGCAACCCTGCCTCCAGCCCTCCTGGGGGTCTCAGAGGCCAGGGAGGGGCGCAGAGACAGTACAGTTTCCGGAACCCACCACAAGGCTGTCTCAGGAAGTACAGATACCAGCTGCCCTGGGGTGCGGGGGCCCCAGGTCCCACCTGTGTTCTGGAGTGGGGGCTGAGGCTGCCCTCCCCTGCTCCGCCTGGCCATGGGAAGCACTGCAGGACCACCAAGCAGCCTGGGAGACCCCAGCATACACCAGGGACCAGCAGTCACCCCCCTCCCCCAGCCCCGGTTCCTCCTCTAGCAGCCGGGAGTCAGGCACTTAGCGCCCATGAGCCTAGGCTCCAGGGACCTGTCCAGACCCAGGCCGGTGGCTGCTCTGTGCCCGGCATCTCCTGACTGCCACCCTGTGCACCTGTCCTGGGGAGCCTCTGGTCTGTAGGAGGATGGGGACCCAGTGCAACATGGAAAGGAGGACCTGTTATGGTTTAGATCTCAAAGATCCCCGAAGTCTCCTGTATGTGGAAAGTGGATCATGGGGTACTATGCTCATTAGTGGATTCATCTTTGAGTGAGTTCACGGCTCATGTGCTGTGAGGAGGGGGCCTGGCTGGAGGCATCGCTGGGGGGGGTGGCCTGAAAGCACGTGACCTGTCCCTGCTCCTCCCTTCTGACTCTGCCTCCTGGCTGCCACAGTGAGGATCTGTCCTTCGCCCAGGTCCTCCCATCATGCTGTTCCTGCCTTGGAACCAGCCAACCATGGACTGACCCCACTGAAACTGTAAGTCAAAGCAACCTCTCCTCCTGTAAATTCAAGAGTGGGGAATTTTGTCTCAGCAGTGGGAAAGTAGCTAATACAGACTCTTTATTTAAAGCTATTAGGATCACCAAGACATAACATGTAAGCCCTGAGCATTGGGCCCATGTGGAGCCATTGGCTACTAAGCCCACTTTGGGTGCAGGGGAAGGGCTGTGACCACACAGGCCACACCCACAGGACGGGGCAGTAGACCAAGACGGACAAGTGCAGTGCCCAGTCAAGCTCTACAGTCTGACATCACACTTCCTCACTGGAGCTTTGGGCAAGCAGCTCAACCTCTGTACTGCAGTTTCCTCACCCATAAATGTGGATGACAGCCGTCCCCCGGCTCTGGGTTGCTGGAGAAACTAAAGGAGTCGAGTGTGTATGTACACAGGACTGGCAAGGTGGCAGCACGTGAGGTGTGTGTTCATGATGATCACTCTTGGCCACCCTTCTGGGACTCCTGGGTCACCCTGCGGTGCCCTCAAGTAGGAGGGCGCGTTCTCTGAGAGTGTATGCCTGACAGAATGAGGCTGTGGGTTCCAGCTCTGCCAGAAGTAAGTCCCATGACTGCACAAGTCCCTTCCCATCTCTGGGTCTGTCTGTCCCTTGGTAAGGGGTTGAACCATGGCCCTTTGCACCCTGAGGCTGTGAAATTTCCACTCAAGCTTGTCCCTTCCCACCAGGGATGTGAGGGACAATGGCTTTTCTGGAATTCCTCACTTCTGTCAGTACTCACTCTTCCATCTGTCCAACCCAGTGCTGTTTGTCTGTTCAGCTAACATCCATCACCATCCAGTCGAAGTCCATCTACCCAAGTACTTCCATCCATCCATCTGCCTCCACCTGAAGTCTATTCGACATCTATCTATTCAACCCACTTCTACCATCCATCCATCCATCCAGCCAGCCAGCCAGCCAGCCAACCACCCTCTTCACTTCCACCCATCCATCACCCCCTCCATGCATCCATCCATCCATCCAGCCAGCCAGCCAGCCAACCACCCTCTTCACTTCCACCCATCCATCACCCCCTCCATGCATCCATCCAACCATCCATCCATCCATCTGTCCAATCATCTATCCATTCATCCATACAAACTTTCACTCATCCATCCAGTTTCCAGAAAGTATATCTATCCAACAACTGCCCAGTCATCCATCCATCATCCATCCATCCATCCATCCATCAGGTCCACCCATCCATCCATCATCTGACTGTCCATCCATCATCCGTCCTTCTACCAGCCCATCCAGCCATGCACCCACCATGCACACGATCACCCACCTTTCTCTTCATCCACCTGCTCTACTGCCCCTTCATCTGGTCATACACAGAAGTCTGTGCCAAGCAGCAGGACCCCAGAGCCTGCAGGGCATCAGCAGTGTGTGGCAGGGTGGCCCTGGGAGGGTGCAGCGATCCTGGCCAGTGGCTGGCAGAGGGCAGGGCTGAGAATTGGGGGAATTTATGAAAACAGAAAGGTAGCAAAAGGGAAAGGCAGTGCGGTCCCACTGTCTGTGTCACTCAGTGACCTGACTGGGAGACGGCCCTCGGCACTTCTGACTCTCACACAGCAGGCATCAGAGCTGCCTCCAGGGCTCTGAGAGGACTGACGCAGAGGACAATGTACCCCAAGGAGGAGAAGGCACAGGAGGAGGCCCAGGCATCCAGCCTGAAGTCACTGTTAGCAAGAGCGCCTGGCCTGGCCCCACCTGAGCCGCCTGAGCCCGGAGCCCTGGAAGCTGCAGCCTGATTCTGGCTTTCCCAGGGAAGAGACCACCCAGGCCTCAAGCAGCCCTGAAACACTGCAGATAAGGTGCAGCGACCCCACGCACAGGGTGACCACCCAAGACGTCTGGGACACAGATTCAGTCTGGGTCAGCTACTGTGGTAAACCCCAGGGCCGCAGGAGGCATGTGACCGCTGTGTGGCACACGTGGATAGGCAGAACCGGATAGGCGGAAGCCCAGGTTCGGGTCCCTGCACCCTGCCCCTGTGCGGTTGGTCCAGGCCTTGGTGGCCTCCCCTGTAAACTGGACATCGCCAAGAATGACTGCCGATGCAGGATAAGTCACTGGACGCAACGAACGGCTGTGACCACTAGAGACGACACAGGGGAGAGACAGGGCACAGGGACACAGGGGGCTGGAGCAGCCCTGTTGGAAGAGGTGTACAGCTGGGCACACGTGGGCAACCTCTACAGGGACGCACCGCCTAACCCATCAACCGAGAGCCGCCGCTGTAGCCTGGGACACACAACCGGGGTGCCAGGCACCCGGACACGGCGGAAGAGCCCGATCACAAGGCCAAAGCTGGGTCAGAGCGTGGAGTTGCTGGTGGCCAACCCCACCCGTCTGCCAACCTGTGATGGGGACCCTGCCGCAAATCCCATCGCAGGGAGGAGCCTCCCATCAGGTTGTGCTTGGGCCCTCAAAACCCCCCGCGGGAAGGCGACATGTCCAGGCCCCTGCCCGCTCCAGCAGGCACGTCAGCGGCACACAGCGTTCTGGAAGCACTGTGACCCACTGTGTACACCAGGACCTCCCCTTGCGGTGCTCGGAGGGCTTTATTAATAGCTGTCAGCAGGCAACTCGTGCCTCCAGAAGACGCAGTGATCACCCAGGGGTACCATGGGGGAGGAGGGCTGGGGCACGTTGAGGGCGTGAGGAGCGGGGCGTCGCCTCCAACTCCCTCCCCAGCACCCGCCCAGGTGGTGGGGACTCCACCAGGCCCCTGCTGTGCACCGGGCCCACCGAGCCCCCTTCCGACAGCCCACCGCTCATTAATCTCTATGAGTGCTCTGCTGAATGTTCTTCCAGGGCCTTCAAGCCGCGCGCTAATTGCAATTAATCACTTACTGAAACAGATGTCAGGGACAATGGGGCTGGGAGGGCCGGAGCTCGATAAAGCTGTCAGGAGAGGGTGCGTGGGCGCTGGGCCCTCAGTGCCCAGGGTGTCAGGTGCCCGCCCTGGCAGGTGGGCTGGGAGCAGCGTGGCTGGAGGGCGGGCGCCGGGATGGTGGAGGTGGGTCCGGGTCATGGCCAAAGGCAGAGCCCCCGAGGGCTGCCCAGGGCTCCTGCACCCGGAGGTGCTGCACAGGGTGAGCTCGGCCAGTGCAGCCTACGGACAGTCCGGGTGGGATGTGTTCTGCACAGCGCTCACCCAAGAATTGTTTCTGCATTCCGTGCCAGAATTTACAAATCAGATTGGACAGGAAAATCTGGACTTCTGGTTTCTCTTGGAAAATAGGCAGGTGTTGCCCTGCACCATCACCAGGCAACCGTGGCCTGGGGCTGACAGGCATCTGCGTGCCAGGGTGGGCGATGGCTTCGGCCCAAGACCCCCTCGCCCGCCCCAGGGCTTCCCTGGCTCAGGCCCCGCTCCCGCGCATGTGCCTCGGGTGTCCCCGCAGGCGGGAGCACTCACACCCCTGGAGGCTGCAGAAGGTTCTCACCGGGCTCAGGGGGTCAGAAAACAGATGGGAGAAGTCCGCAAACGCTCAGGGAGATCCTGGCCCTCCTGGATTCTGAGATCTCAGATGTTCGATCCTGTGGTCTGCAGTGAGTTCCCCCTCCAGCAGAAGCAGCGGCCCCACCAGAAATGTAGACCCCAGGCCCTGCCCCCAACCCACTGAGTCACTCTGGGTGCATGGTGATTTGTGTGTGCACCTGTGACTGGGGACATGGATGCCCACTTAGCATGCCAACTGCCATGCCAGTCTTGCTCTTCCAGAAGGTTACACAGGTGTGCCCTTTCCTGAGGACCAAAAGCTCCATACGGGAAGTCCAGGCGGCACACCGGGGGACAGCTGCATTCCCACGTTTGCCCAGGCACAGACCACGACAGCCACGAAGTGTGACCAGCCCAGGTGCCCATCAGCAGATGAACAGACAAAGTATGTGGCACCTATACTCATGGCAGAGTATTATACAGCCCTAAAGAGGAAAGGAATTCTATCATCAGCAGGAACAGGAATGGATCTGGAGACCGCGGTGTGGAACGAAACAGACCCAACCGAGAAAGACAAATCTCGTGTGTTCTCCCTAACATGTGGGATCTAAAGATGGCGTGAAAGCAGAGGGTGAGGATTATTAGACAAGAGAAGGGACTGTGGGAGGGGGAGGGGCGGGGGATGGGTGCGAGTGGAACATTTTATACATTGAACCCTGTATGTAGTAAAAATACTAGGTGCTAACAGTAAAAAGACCCAGCGCCACCACAGCCTGGGCCAGGGAGACAGCAAGTGGTGACCCTCCACATCCACTGCTCCCCGCCCTTTGCTGTGTGCTGCCATGAGGGGCCCGAGGGGGCCGAGAGTCCGTGGGCGTCTGAGAGTCCACGGGGTGCAGGCCGCGTGCGCGTCTGCTGTGAAATGAGGAGCTGCAGAAGGCGGGGAGGGCCAGACCCGAGGGGCCCAAGGGCACGTGGCAGGGAGGCAACTGCTGGAGCAAAGGCCCCGGGGCAGGGCTGAGGAGCGGCCTGTGTGGTGGGTGGATGAGGAAGGGCGGCAGGAAGTCGCAGGGCTGCAGGCCTAGGGGCCAGGCCGGGACTCCGGCTTCTGTCCCCAGGGATGGGGGTGGGGCGGCTGGGAGCAAGGAGGGCACGATGATGTCTTATTAGCACGTTCCCATCTGTCACGGCTGTCCCCACCCACCCCATAGCTTCCAGAGCCCCAAGGGACGCGTACAGGGTCCCCGGCACACTGTGCTGCCTGGGGAAGCTCTGCCTGGGCCGTTTGGGGGCACGCTGTGTGCTGGGCGGCCCGGCTGTGTCTCACATGGGCACAGGTGTACTGGACACAAGAGCGAGGCATGCCACCTGCAGAATGTAGCCCCGGGCTCCTGCGCCGTGGGATGCCCTGGGAAGGTGCGACCGGGGCGTGGTGCTGTGTCACACACACTGGAGCAGAGCGGGGGCGGCGGGGGGCTGCGCAGCTAGGGACAGGGCCGGTGCTTGGCCTGTCGTGGGGGTCGCCTCTGTGTTTGCCCCTATGAGGCACACGGCCCAGCCTCTCGGGGACCGCAGGCCGAGGGGAAGCTTTGGAGACACGGCCGCTCACATTTGACGAGGACGGGGTTATGGCTCAGAGGCTGGGAACAAGGACACACCGCCTCTGCCATCAACACCAGGGCCTGTGTCCTTGCCCATGGGAGCCGAGCCCACCTGCCCCTAACTGCCAGGCGCTCCCTGGGCCAGGTGAGGTCCCCGAACTTGGGCAGGGGCCCAGGAGGGGGATGGGCCGGCCCACAGGCACAGCCCCACAGGGACCCGGAAATGCCCTGTCCTCTGGGGCGGGAAGACAGTTCATTGGTCACGTTGGTCCCTGCGCTCCCCGCCGTGGGCCCCTTCAGATGAGGGCACAAGCACAGCCAGGCCCACGGGGTCTCCCAGGCCCCAAGAACAGGGTGGTAGCGCTGAGACCCAAAGCCAGCATCCAGCTTCCATGTCGGCGCCGCGCTAAACCTGGCAATCTGTCTGTCTGCTGCTGGCCCACACCACCCCGCCAGGCGGGACACAGCCAAGGGTGCACCAGGGACAGGGGCAGGGGCAGGGAGCATGGCCAGGCGAGCTTTTCCCCACTTCCCCACCCACCCGCCGCGCGGGGGCCCCTGCAGCCCAGGGCCTGAGGAGGCCCAGAGACACGAGACGGGCACAACTTGGGCAACAGGACAAGGCCCCAAGGCGACGCCGGCTCTTTTTATTTATTTATTTATTTGAGATGGGATTGGTAGGGGTTCAAGCTTGCAATTCTCCTGCCTCAGCCTCGCACAGAGCCAGAGAGCTTGGGTGACAAGTGTGTACTACCACGCCCAATACCTTTCCTCTTTCTTCTTTTTGAGGTAGGGTCTTAGTATGCAGCCCAGGCTGGCCTCAAACTCAGGACAATCCTCCTGCCTCAGCCTTCCTTCCCCGTGCCGGATGATAGGTGTGCACCACCGCCCCCACCCTGGCTTACTAGAAGGTGGCTGGTGTATTTCTACGGGTGGTGCTGCCCTGCGGAGCCAGCACCTGTGTCTGCGCGGCTCAGAGGCCGGACGGACTCGCCCCCTCCCAGAGCAGCTGCTGTCCCTTGTCCTGACCCCAGCCTCTCGGGCCGGTGCTGCGCTGGAGGAACCTCGGACCCAGAGCGCAGGCTTCCAGCCCACACCAAAGCCTCCTGAGAACGAAGGGCCGCTGCGCCCCTCCTGTCTCCCAGGTGCCCCTCTGTGCTGCCCCGGGGTCGCGGGAACACTGCCCTGACACCTGGTAGCTTCCAAGCATGAGCCTGCACCCTTTGGCCCAGGGGAGGTGAGCTGGGATGGAGCCCCGCAGAGCCCCAGGCCCCTGAACCAAGGCTCTGGAGTCCTCGGCTGTGAGGGCCCGGCCTCCCCCACCCAAGCGGCCCGTGTCCCTGGAGAGCCACCCGACTCTCGTATTGGCCCACGGGCCCGGCGGCAGCCTTCCCCCCAGGCTGGCTCCAGGCACAGCGCCTGTTCTCTCTGGCCCTGGCAGAGTGGCGGCTTCCTGCAGGGCCTCCCCTATGGCCCCCAGGATCCTCGTGGCTGGTTCCCAACCCCTGTGGGGCCCGTGTCCGGGTGGCACACTCCCTGTAGAGACACCACGGGCTTCTGACTCCGCACTCGGCAGCTGCGGCCGCACAGGGACACGGAGCCTGGGGCCCCACCCAGAGCACCAGGGGGGTCAGCCAGCCTGGCCCCTGCTCTGTCGCCCCCTCCCTGCCCACCCCAACTGCCTGGCATGTGAGGCGGGCTCCTCCCGCACCCCGAGAGGCCCTGACACGTGTTAAAATAAATATTCTGCAAATATGATGTTCCATATGTATGACTTCGTGGGGTGATGATTTCCCCACTGATCGCTCTAAGTGACAGCTGTGTGGCCGCGCTGGAAACACAGGCTGGCTGCGGCGCGCGGCGGGGGCGGCGCGGGGGGGCGCGGAGCATCTGGCGACTTGGGGCGCCTGTGGGGGCTCAGCGTGGCACAGGAGCGACTTGGGGCCGGCTGGAGCAGGTGTTCCCCGGCAGCCTGCTCGTAATAATTACTTTTAGATTGTTTTAAAGGATCTGAGCAGGAGCCTGAGGCTGGAGGAAGAGCAGGCCGAGGCGGGGCAGCCCGCTGCACGCAGGTGTCGCTGGAGCCGCAGCCCAGCTGGGCCGTGGTCCCCCAGCCACACCGCAGTCCCACTGCAGCCCTGCCGGCAAGCTGCCTCCCAAAGGCCGGGCCCCCCCGGAATGCAGGTCACCCCGGAACCTAGAAGGGAGGGTGCAGCAGCCTCTGCTGGGGGGCTGGGGACACAGGAGTCCACGGCCCCCAGAGAACAGAGGGACAAGTGCGCGGGTGTGGACTGCCGTTGTCAGGTGGGAGTGGCCTCATGGCCCCTTTTGGGGCTACAGGTGGACACCCCTGGAGCTCTCAGCCTGCCCAGGAAGGCGGGGCCTGTGACAGTGCTCCGGACAGAGAGGAGGGTGATGGCGGGTGCCTTCGCACGGGGGCGAGGGGCTTGTCTGCCCTACCCACCATCCCAGCCAGCCGGGCTTTGTCCCACCCCGATGTCTGCCCTACCCACCACCCCAGCCAGCCGGGCTTCGTCCCACCCCGAGTCCCCTGCCCACAGAGTCGAGGATGTCAGCCTTCAGCACCCCCTGAGGAGGCAGCCGGCTCCACCCAGGGTGCACTCAGACCCTGGCTGCACACGGACTTGGGGGTTGGGGCATAAACTAACAGAGGCCCTGCTGCTCCGGACCGGACGGAAGCAAAGTGTGCAGGGGACTGGCTGGAGCGGCGTCTGAGGCTCCCTGGGGACCTGGGGGTCTGAGGGGGGCCCACGGAGGCCATGGCAGAGACAACAGTGACAGCAGGGTCAGCGCCTAGGACAACACAGATGAAGTAGCCTAGGGCCAGGGATATAGCTCAGCAGTATGAGTGCCTGCCTGGCAAGTGCAAGGTCCTGAGTTCAATTTCTGGTACCACAAAAAAAAAAAAAAAAGAAGTAGCTGGTGTCTCCAGGGAAGGTCTGGCCCAGGGCCGCCTGAAGGATCTGGGGGGGCTCGGTTTCGCCTCTGGGAGCGATGTCCATGCAGGCTGAGATGGCTCCAGCCTGGCACTGCCCCTCATGGCAGGGAGGGTCCTTCCAGGCATTTCCAGCCCCGAGGGTGGGCAGCACCGTCTCCACATCTCCAGCAGGCCCATGGCAAGGAGCAGGGGCTGGGCCGCCTCAAGCCCCGTCGGTGGCCCCACGGGCCGCCCTGGGCACCATGCGGCTCAGAGCTGTTATTTAAAAGTCAGGCAAGTTCACTGTTAGCTCTGGGGTCCACGCCATCTGTTGCTGAGACGAGGCAGCCAGGCAGGTGAGCAAGCCGGTGCCTTGCCCGCCCCATGGCAAGCTGCAGTGCCAGGCGGCTCATCAGCAGCCAGCAGGGTCTGGCGCCTCCCAGGCCTGCCGGCTTTCCTGAGCCCTCTGCGACCCAGCCAGGAAGGAAACCCAAAAGGCTCCTCCGATCCCACTCGGCAAAGATGCCGGAGCTCGAGCGGCAGCCAAATCCTAGGGACCCGTCCAGCCCTGCCCAGTGCGTTCATCTCTGCGCCCTGGCCCGGCCTCCATACACCGGGTGTGCTCCAGCCTCAGGGCCTTTGCACATGCACGGCCTCCCCTACTTCCTTGGCTATGAAGACACTCCTGGCCCCTGCCGGCCCCAGGACAGGGACAGGTTCGGGTGAGTGCCGATGGGCCCCACTCGCTGCTCCCCATAGCACCCTTCCCACACTTCCCCCCAGGCCTCCGGGGTGGGCCCAGCCTCCCTCGCCGAGCGGCCCCAGGCCCCCACTGCTTCCCCCAGAGCCTCCCGCTGTCACTCGCTGCCCGCGTGCGTCCTGACAGCCTCGCAGCCTCATCTTTTATTCATGGCTGTAACGTAGGCGGATGTGTCTGCGGCAGTCACTTAACCCGTGCAAAGGGCCCGCGCCTCGGCGGTCCAGGTGTGCAGCCAGGTCCTGGACGGTGACGGCGGGCACGTGAGGTAACAGGAGCCCCCTGAACGCTGCTGCCTCTTTAGGACTGGCCATGCATCTGGGGCCCCAGGTCATTCTCCAGGGACAGGGAAACACAGCCACCCCCACGGCCCGGCGCACGGGACAAACGCATCATGCAGCCCGCTCCCCACACGCAGGCGCGCAACTCTCCACACACGTGCCTGTGCACTTTGGGGGAGCCACTACTCCCGGGCCGAAGGAGCAGCACTCAGTCCAGAAAGCCTTCTCTGATCTTCCCCACTGGCTCATAAAGCAGCCTCCTGCTGTTTGTTGAATGAATAAGTGATGAACTAGCTGAGGGCCGCCATTTGAGATCTGGCTATGGCCTGGTGCCCTTGGGACAGGCTCTGGTCCTTTTGTGCCTCAGCTTCATGTGCAAGGGTGGGGTGCCCCCTGCCAGCCTGGGGTGACCCCCCCCACAGAGAGCAAGCCCCAGTGGGGTGCCCTGGGCCCCCATCCTCCCATGACCTGGAAGAGGGCCAGAGAGACCTCAGACGAATCTGTGCCAGACCCTGAGCACAGACCTCCAGCTCCCACCCTCGTAACCGCAGCAGGCGGTGAGGGTTCCCATTTCACGGAAGGGAAACTAAAGCTCGGAGGCACAGGTGGCACCAAGGCAGGTGCGGGTGGCTGGCCTGGCGCCCCCTGGTGGACGCCTGCCGCACTGCAGCACCTGGCTCCAGCCTCGGGTCCCTTTGCTGGGAGGACACAGACCGCAGCCAGCCGGCGCCTGCAGGGCCCTGCTTCCCGGTGAGGTCACCACGCGCTCTGGAGGGACGCGGTCTGGCCCCGCCTTGGCGCCTCGGCCCTGTCTGCCCTGCTCTTCTGCCTCAGCAACTCCCGTCCTGCCAGCACCAGCGCCTGCACATGTCCCGCCCCAGGGGCCTGCGTGGCCGGCCGTGCCCCTCCCCTTGGGGGAGGCCCCCCCCCAGCGTCCATGTCGGGCACTGCTTCTGCCCTGGACGCCCAGCCGGTGCCTCTGCGGCCAGGAAGCCCAGCCTGGTTTCAGACGGGCTCCCCTTGCCACGCCTGTTCCGTTGCTACCAGGAGCGGTGCCATCTGCACCAAGGCCAGCGTCACACGCCTGATTCCACCGGGAGGGTGCAGCTGGGCCAGCGCAGCCTCCTGGCCCCTGGCCGCAAGCTGACCCTTGACCTGATGACCACTGGTCCCACTCTGGAGTAGGCTGCCACCTCCCTGCGGTGGGGGCCTCTGCATGGGCCAGAGAAGGCTGAGGCAGTCTAAACCCTTACCCTCGGATAGGAGCCTTTCCCGTAGGCAGCCAAGCGCCCACTGTGTCCCCACGGGGACCGGGCAGCCTCCTGCCAGCGCGCCAGGCTCTGTCTGGACGAGAACACCACCCGCTCCCAGGTGCCCCCCCCCACGGTCTGTGCCCAGAACGCGGCGCAGGCTGCAGACTCAGGTGCCGCGCCAGCTGGATCCCACCCGGAGTGTCGCTGGCTCCCGCCCGCCCAGCCGCTCCTCCTGGCGCCACTGCGAGCCTCCCACGTGCTTGGAGAGCTCGGAAGTCCCCTCTCTCCGTCCCACCTCCGCTCTGCCAGCAAACCCCGCCAGCGACACGCTCCAGATCCTCTGCCCGAGCTGCCAGCCCGGGCCAGGAGCTGTCGCCTGGCCTGGGTCGGGAGCCAGAGGTAGCATGGGCCGGGGAGGGGGACAGCGCCCGGCCGGGAGTCAGGAGGGCGCTGTGCCCAAGCGAGCCCTGGCCAAGAGGTGCCCTGGGATCGCCCCAGAGCTGCAGCCTGTGTTGTCCCAGACTGGTCCAGCCTGGAGTCCACAATGACAGGCGAGCTCGCTCCTGGAGTTGCCCCACCATGCACCCCACGGTTCTCGGGGCTCAGCGGCAGCATCTGGGAACGTGGGAGACACAGGGTCTCCAACCCCCAGCACGCCTAATCAGACGCATGAGGACCAAGCCAGCCATCTGGGCTTCCATGCACTCTCCGCAGTGCTGAAGCTTCCAGACCATGGGGACCTCCCATCTGGCCTTGTGGGATACCAGGGAGCAACCAGGACCCACAGACCTGTCCATTTCCACTGGACCCAGAAGCCAGCCTTCTGCACCCAGGAATGTCACTGGACATTTGACTGCTGGAGCAGCCTGGGCCAGAAAACCCTCTGGGAGATGCTGTGGAGGCAGCAGTGATGTCTGGATCTGTGCAGCCTTCCTGTGCACATAGGGCAGCACTTTCAGAACCACAGAGGCGAGAGCCAGAGAGAGCCAGCAGTCCTGTGCTCTGACCCTCTCTGTGTTGCAGGTGAGGACACAGGTGCCAAAGAGCCACGGTCAGAGGGGGAGCTAGGGGGCGCTGCTGTCACTAAGGGCTGGAGGCCGGGGCACAGGGCTCCCTACTGCCTATCGTGGTGTGACTCACACATCAAAGGATGAGGCAGGACAGTCTCCTGCAAAGGAAAGTTCTTGGCCTTGGAGATGGCCCGGAGCCAAGGAAGCAGCAACCCTGTGGATGTGTGTGCAGCAAGGGTTCCAGGTCCCGCCAGGCCCCGTTAACCAGCAGCTCCCCACGACCACCACCCTCACCCCGAGCTCCAGGGCCCCAGACCCCCACCACGGGCTCCCACATGGAGGTCCAGACAGAGAACCCCATGTTCAACCTTGAGAGGTGGAGGGGCCCCTCCCGGCTCCCCCCCGCCGGTGAGAGCCCCGGTTCCAAGCGCGGTTCATATTTAATAACGCAATTTATATTCCACTCTCCACATAAACTATTGTAAAGGCGCTCTAATGTAAAAATACATCTGGCTTGTCAATAGTTTATCTTCTGGATCCGCATCTAAATCCCTGGGCCTTTTTGACTTATGGCTGCACCACTGTCTAATGAATAAAAAGGTGCAAATTATAGGCCCGGCTTTAATGCTCATCATAAAATTAGACGGTACTCGCAGAAGCCGCATGCTGCTGCCCACAGTGGCGCGGTGGCCAGCCATAAATAAAGCGTCTTTAATGTATCCCAGGGCTGTGTGGGCCCAGGAAACACTGTGTTATTGCCCGGCCTTCGATGGGTCCGCCGCAAGTTCAATGGGGTGATAACGGATCCATCACGTGAATTTATGTTAACTGTCTCCCCGTGCAGCCGTGGCCTCCACACTGTAAATAGCCTGCCATCCCTCCAGCAGGCCCGCCTGCCAATAAAACTGTCACTGCCAGGCTGCCAGCAAGCACTTTCAGGACAGGGACAAGCACTCAGGGCTGGAGGCCACCAGGCCTCAAGAGAGCCTCCCTCCGAGGTGAGCCGGTCCCACGCTCCAAGTCAGAGGGAGCAGCTCAGGGCTCGGGGGCGGCAGGACGAGCCCATAGGTGGCCATGTGTCTCGGCTGGGGCACAGTCGAGGACCCAGGGACCTTGTCTGCCGGGTCTTTCTCCAAGCTGGGCAGTCTGCGACCTAGCAGAACACGTTCCGCACCTGGAATGCGCCGTGACCGGCTGGTGACACCCTCATTCATTCAGGCACTGGTCCCTGATGTTGTATTTAAGCCAGGCATGGTGGCGCACGCCTGTCACCCCAGCACTCCAGGAGGCTGAGGCAGGAGGATGGCAAGTTCAAACCTAGCCTGGGCAACTGAGTAAGACCCTGTCTCAAAATAAAACAAGGGACTGGAGAGGTAGCTCAGCAGGAATGGCCCGGGCTCCACCCCAGAGTCCCCCTCCACACACACATGAATTGCATGTGGGTCTTTCTCCGACCCAGTCCTGCGCAGACAGCACAGCACTCCCTCCTCGGAAGAGAGACCCGCGGCCTGGGAGACGAGATACACAAATGCACACAGGAGTGGCACCGTACCTGCCTGTCCAATCCATGCTGACCTCCCAGCAGCATGGGCACCTGTCTCACAGCCGGGGGCTGAGCTCCACAGGGCGCTGACCTCATCCCGTGCCAGTCCCGGGGTCCTGAGGACGTCCATCGTGCCAGCACGGTGGCTGCCGCGGCTCCGAGCCCCGCTCTCCTGGTGCAGGGACATAGCCGGTCCCCTGCCGGGGGTGCAGGCTTCCGCCCCCACCCGCGTTTGTCCTGGGCCTCAGGATCAGCGGCCTCCAGCGTGCGGGCCGAGCTCAGGGCCGATTCCAGCTGGGAAGGGACCCCTCGCTGCTGCTGTCGGAGGGAAGAGGCTTCCGGGGCCAGGGCCTCGGGTCGAGCCACGCAGACACGTGCGATCTGGGACTCGTGTGCTGAAAACAGCCTCATGATGCAGGGAAGGGACCTCGGGGGCAGGGTGGCCACCACCAGCCCTCGCTGTCACCAAGAGCAGAGGTATCCACGATTACAGAGCCCTGTCACGCTCCAGCCCGCCCATGCCTCAGGGGCCACGCTGGGGAAGACAGTGACATTCTCTGTACTTCTCAGGAACTTTTCTTTTTTTTCTTTTTATTTTTTAAGACAAGGCCTCACTAAGTCACTGAGTGACTGAGTGACACTGAGTCACTGAGTGACACTGAGGTGTCAGGACTGGGCTGGAACCTGTGATTCTCCTGCTTCAGCCTCCTAGAATGCTGGGATGATGGGCGTGCACCGCCACACCCAGCCATGCCTCAGCTTCTGGTCCTGCATCCAGGACACCTGCCTTCCAGGAAGCCCGTGGAGCCCTCACTTCCCTCCTTCCCACCTTCCTGGGGCCCACACTCCCCACAGCCCAACCACCTCGAGAGCAAGCGCTTTCCCCGGACGCCTGGCCCCAGCTGTGCGTCTGCAGGTTTACACACGCGCACATGCACACATGCACACTCACGTACGCATGTGGGCTCCGGGAGGAGAGGGCCCCTCTGGGCCCGTTGAGGCCAGGAAATAGCAGACCGGCAGGTGCCCCGCCGCGGCCCCCAGAAGCCAGCCTTCCTTACACAGAGCTTGGGGTCGCATGCAGCCAGAGGCCCCACTCCGTGACCTGAGGCTGCACGGGGCTGCCCCACACACGGGGTCAGCACGCACATGGGCCTGGCGTGGGCCAAGTGGCAGCCCCATCCTGGTCCCTAGAACCTGCGGTGTGACAGGGATCTGAGCGGGGCCGTCCTGGATCGTGCAGGCGTCCTTCTGAGAGGAAGGCACACAGGCCATGGCCCCGTGAGGCCGGAGCAGAGGTCTAACAATGCTGCGTGAGGCCGGAGCGACCTGCCCTCGGGGCCTGGATGCGGGGCCGGCAGGAGCTCAGGGCCGGAGAAGCCCAGTGCACCCCGGAGGGCTCAGACTGCTGGCTTCTCGGCCACGGGCCACCTTTCCGTCTGAGGTCCTTGTCACAGCAGCCCCAGGAGCCTGAGGCAGAGACCTGGGTTCCAAAGCCTTGGGTGCGTGGAAGTCACTGCTCTGCAGCTGCCTCGCTTCCTCCTCTTTGTCCCCTCACCTGTGGATGGGCAGCTGGCGAGGAGCCACCCGGATGCAGACCGGGCGGGACCAGCTGCCACCCGTGAACCCCGCCCGCCAGGATGGGTACTCCCTGCCCTGGCTGCGTGGGCCGCACCGGCACCCCAGGGAAACCCCATCATCTCCCGCCATCACTGCAGCCCAGTGAGGACCTGGACCTGGTGTGAGGTCGGGTCCAGACCTCGGTCCTTGTGTCTCCAGGTGGACACGGTGGCGAGTGTACAGGGCTGGGGAGCACTCCTCAAGTGACCCAGGGCCATCTTGGGGTGGCTCTCCGCGCAGTGCAGGGGGCCAGGACTGATGTATATGATGGGCTGTGCTGACCACCTCTCAGGAGAGCTGGCAGTGGAGGGCATCCCAGGCAGCCTGGTGGCCTCCTGAGACCCTGGCCCAGACACACTGGTGCACACCTGGGGGCGAGGGAGGCTGCCCCTCCGCCTCCTGCCTCCTTGGCGTCAAGAGCCCAGCTTGTGGGGTCACGGCAAAGATGTTTGGCAAATCAGGATGGGCCGGGCTGGGGATTTAGCTCAGCGGCAAAAGCGTCTGCCTGGCAAGCGCAAGGTCTTGAGTTCGGTTCCTGGTACCAGAGAAAAACCAAAACAACAACAACAACAACAACAACAACAAAATTAGGATGGGCCAAGTGTGGTGGTGCGCGCCTGGAAGCCCAGCACTCTGGGAGGCTGAGGCAGGAGGACTGCAAGTTCAAGCCCAGCCTGGGCAACTTAGTGACTTAGTGAGACCCCATGCCAAAATTTTAAAAATATATAAAAAAAACCGAGGATGGGGGCTGGGGATTTAGCTCAGCGGCACAGCGCCTGCCTGGCAAGCGCAAGGTCATGAGTTCAATTCCCAGTACCGGAAAAAAACCACAATCAAAACAAACAAACAAAAAGACTGAGGATGCAGCTCAGTGAAAAGGTTCTAGATTCAAGCCATAGTACCACAAAAATAAAATGAAGTGGAATAATAAATAAGATAAAAATAATCATCAGGATGAGCACCCTCTTTGCTGTGCCAGTGTGGCCAGGCCCCGGATCGCTCCCGTGGGGGCCGTGGGAGGGCCGTCCTCACTCAGGGGCGAGACCCTGAACTGCCCTCACTGAGGGCTCCCCCGGGTGTGCTGGTTTCCGGGTGAACACTGCGGAGGTGCTGTTAATTCTTCCTTCCCTGAACGGTCCGGGGCCGCGCGTTAATACACACACTCTGCTGGCCAGCAGACCCCGGGCATCGGGCAGCTGTGACATGGCCCACTGCGGCCGCTCCTCGTGGTCCTCACAGCCCTGGACCACCGCCACCCCGAGTGCGTCCTCCACACTAGGTCACAGAGGCAGTGGCCTCCGTCTTGTGAGCTTCCCAGGTCTGCCTGGTACAGCAGCGGCCCCGTGTGTGCTGCCGTGTGAGCGGGCACACGGGTGGAGTTCAGCCTCCTCTCACAGCCAGCAAGGAGGAGGCTCAGCCCCACGGAGCCCGAGCTGCAGATGCCGCCACCAAACCTGCCGCCGACCTTGCCAGAGAGTTTGCGAGGGGCCCCTCCCTGTCACCTGGTCACAGCTGGGAGGGGCACGGAGCAGGGGGCGGGAGGCGTGGGGCACCGGCAGGGCACCTGCGGCCCACGTTCTGCAATCAGCGCCGTCCCTGAGGTCTCCTTGCCCCTCCTCAGCATCCTTATGTCCAGTGCAGAGAATCCACCACCCTAGTGCCAGCCTCTCCCTGTCCCTGCCCGACAGCCCAGTCCCCGGGCACAGACAGCTCCCTTGGCTGAGTCAACGCTGGTGCCAGCAGCCAGCGAGCAGGCAGGCCCAGGGCGCCAGCCCTCTGCGGGCTGATGGGTCCCAAACCTGGAAACCCGAGGGCTTGTAGCAAGAGGCCCAGCCCCTGCTGCCCCTGGACTCTGGGTTGAGGGACAAAGGCTCCGGACTTCCTTGGAAACGCCCGGCCAGAGGGGGCGCTCATCGGCTCCACGTGCGTCCATGCTCGTTACCCTCAGACGGCGGTCAGCAGAACAGTTTAGTTGTCCTCACCAGGGACAGTGGAGCCCAGACTGAGGAACAAGCCCTCCGCCCTCTCCAGAGCGCAGCCGGGCCGCATCGGCCCTGCGCACACAGCCGGTGCTCAGCAGGGCCTCACCCCGCCCAGGCCTCACTCAGGACCCAGCCGCTGCCCCCACGGGGGCACCTCAGCCACCAACAGCTCAGCCGCTCACCCAGGCTCGCTGAAGCCAGGCGCCCTGGGTCTGGGGACAGAGGTCCTCACCTGGCCCTGCCCACTGCACCCTGAGCAGCTTGGTCCCCGCCACCTGGCTCTGGGGTCAGAAGCCGAAGCGCCCTAGCACCGGGTGGGTGGCCGTTCCCGCCCCGCCAGGCTCAGACGGGCCGAGTCCTCCCCGATAGCAGCGTCCTCAATCCTCCCGGCCAGCATGCTCCATTTCTATAAATAATGTAGGATCTTTTTATTTACTGACAGGTTGTAAAAGTATCCGGGAGAATAATGTGAGATCAGGGCGCTGAATAATGTATGGCCAGCCTCAGGCCTCCCGCCACCAGGGTTCCCCGTCCCTGACCGCGCCCACCCCCGGTGGTGCAAAAGGCCAGGCTCCCGCCTGCGCCTGCCCCAGGAGCCAGCTGCAGGCGCAGCTTCCAGGGAGCGCTTGGGGGAGAGGTCTCGGGCCGGCAGGGGCAGGATACCCCGTCGGAGCAGCCCAGGGAGACCTTGCACACACAGGTGTACATGGGCAAAGGCGTGTCCCATCTCCAGGTATGGACACACTCGGGCAGACACATACACAGGCACACACAAAAGCCCACAGAGACACACACACACACGCACACAATCGCACACGAAAAGGTGGGCATTCAGACACATGATCCACACTGACATGCATGCAGACATGCAGCCGTCCACATACACAAGACACACATATGGAGACATGTCTACCCACACATTTGGGACCCGCACACACAGTCACACACATAGACACAACCACACACAGATACACACATACAGCCATACACACGCGGACACAACAGTGACACAACCCTACGCACACACTCACAGCCACAAACACATCATCCTACACACTCAATGCAGATGTGCATGCACACACATGCATGTGTCGGCCCGTCTCTGTGGACGCTGGGGCCCAGCAGGTGGGGAGGTGGGGCCTGCAGTCCCGCCTCCAGGCGCGGGGAGGCTGGGACAGGTCATCGTGGGGAGGGTCACGGGGGGCCGGCGGGTGAGAGGGCGAAGCTCTGAGCGTCCTTGGACACGGCACCCACACGCAGGTCCCCCTGGGCGCATCCTGGGGACGGCACCACGTGCCGTGTCACAGCTGCAGCATCCCCAAGCCGCGCTCTGAGGCCCAAGTGCCGTGCAGATGCCCGAGCCGAGCAGGGCGCCGAGGTCTCCAGGCTGCTGTCCCCACGCCGGCCCGGCACGCAGCTTGTGCTCAAGAAGTTGTAGCTCAGAAGGGAGCTCGCGCCACCGCCGCCGCCCACCCTGCAGGCAAGGCCAGGGAGGGGGGGTGTAGGAAACTGGCGAGGCTTCTCGGGCTCCAGAGGCACAGCCCCTGGGGGCCGGGTGGAGCTTGGTTCTGGAAGCTGCGTGCTGCGTGTCCTTCCTCCCCCTGGAGAGTGCCAGGTATTCCAGGGCCAGGCTCGGGAGCCTCAGCTCCATGGACCAAGCCCTGCGTGCCCACTTTCAGGCACAGGGGTCTGATCCGGCAGCTAGAGGAGGGCAGTGCTGGGGACCCCACAGCGCAAAGACAAGGGGCAGGGCGGGGTGGCTGCACCACACACCTCACACACACAAGGCGGCACACACACCAGGCCCTGCAATACTACACATGTGCACATGTACCCACATGTGACACACACATGCAGGCGTGTGCGATTGTGGTCACACACATATTCACATGCTACCCACATGTCCACACATTGGTATTGCACTCCACACACCCTCACAGTCACACGCCCACGTACCCACGCACGCACGGCACACAGGCGTGTGAGGCCCTGGTGCGCAGGGAGGCGCATGTACCAAGAGGGCGGGCTGTTTGGGGGGAGCTTCTCCCTCAGCGCCAGGACCCCTGGGCTGGAGGGCCCCCTCAGGCCTAGCCTGCGCCCCTCCATGAGTCAGTTTCTTCTTACCAGAACCAAATACCCAAAGCCGGTGCTTTGTAAAGAAAAGAGGTTTACTTTGTTCAAAGTTCTGGGGGCCCAGGCCCCGTGTCTGGGGTGGCCCTCTTGCCAGCAGAGTCCTGAGGTGGGGCGAGGAGCCAAGTGGTGGGATGGTGCGCGTCGTCTGGTCTCTTTTTATAAACACACCAGGGTTCCATGGCGGGGCTCTGCCCTGACAACTAGATCTAATTCCCGCTGCTCCCAAAGGCCCGGCCTCTAACGCCCGGGTCGATCAGCTTCTACTTCTCAGACCCTCATGGTGGGGATTAAAGGCTCACATGGGAGTTGGGGAACACTCAAGCCACGCCTAAACCACAGCATCCCCATTTCACAGCTGGAAAAACTGAGGGGTCATGCAGCAATTCTCTGGGTGGTGCCTGAGTCTCTCAGGAGCTCTGAGGATACCCCAGGACCAAGATAGCTCCCCTTGGGCTAGGAATTCACTGTGGAGCTTGGGCCCAGGGACTTGGCATAAAGGGGTCCCCAGGGTGGTCCTGGGGTGCTCCTGGCTCTCTGGGGACCCCCTGTGGCCCAGAAACCCCCTTCATGAGGGCCTGAGGAGGTGATCCCAGGAGAAGAAGGAAACCCAGATCTCTAGGAGGTGGAGAGGGAGGGTCCTGCCTGGTCATCTCTGTCCCACAGCCCAAGGCCACCAGGTCCCTGGGAAGGTGTGTGTGACACCAGCCAGGTGTGACGCTGACTGTCCCTGAGAGGGGCCAGATGGCTGCGGCAGGTGGGGCCTCCTGCTGGCAGCTATGCGGCTCCAGGGCAGCCTGGGGCTGAGTTAGACTCCCAGCGCCCTGCTGGAAGGTGACTTTGAGCCTTGTGGACCGCATGTGACAGGGAGGAGCCAGGAGGGGCTGTCTCTGGAATTAGCTCCTCACAGGCCCAGCCGCTGGGGACTGTGCTCTGAGCCAGGGGACGCCAGCACCACACACCGAGCCAGCCCTCGGGGACGCGGCCCCGGTGAGAGGGGCCCGTGGGAACGCTGCTGTGCGGCCCTGGGGCCAGCACGCTGCCTGTCTGAGCTGCTGCTAACTGCTCAGAGGGGAAAAGGGAGAGACCGGGAGCCAGGGTGGGTGAGGGCACCTGGGGCGCTGGCCGGGTCCTTGCCCACCTGGCGCCCTGTGCCCTCCGCCTCCTGCCCTTGGGAGGAGCCCTGCCTGCCTCGCCCGAGTCCCTGCTGCCGGCA
This sequence comes from Chinchilla lanigera, assembly GCF_000276665.1. NCBI lineage: Eukaryota > Metazoa > Chordata > Mammalia > Rodentia > Chinchillidae > Chinchilla > Chinchilla lanigera. The sequence continues at coordinate 628,383 of NW_004955541.1, read as the reverse complement.
TGCCCCCTCCGCCCATCTCTCCCGTCTGTCCATCTCGGCCTTGCTCTGGCTCCGTCACCTTCCCAAGCCTTGCTCAGTCACACCTGGCACACAGGTGGGAGCCCAGAACCCTCCCGCCGGCAGCTGCGGCCCCCAGATGCGCCCTGCATCGACCCACCCCGCCCAACCCCGGCTCTGTCCCCTCAGGCTGCTCCCTGTGGCACTCCAAGTGCTCAGCCTGAGCCCTGAGGCCTTGGGGGCGCCAGGGAGACGGCAGGGTCTCCCGGCTGGCACAGAGGTGCCCTGTCCACGCAGGGCCTGTGCCCAGCAGCTGAGTCTCCTGAAACGCAGCTCACAGCCCATGCCTGCCTCCAGGGCCTGAGCCCACAAAGCGGCCGTGCGACCTCCGGCCCCACCTGTCCCACGAGAGCACAGGCCAGGAAGGAAGACACACTGGAGGGCGCCCGGGCCCAGAGCACGAGGCAGGGAAACCCCCACCGCGTGTCCAGAGCTTGGGGGACAGCGGGGACAGGGCCCCGGCTCCCCACGCCGCCCTCCCTCTCTGGATGCTCTTGGGCCGGCTTTGCCCTGTGCCAGGCTGGAAGGCGGCAAGCAGCTCGGGAGCTGCGGTGGGCGGGCGGGGCGGAGGCAGCAGATGGCGAAGCCTTCATCACGGGTGAGTCAGAAGACAGAAGGGTTTTTCAGGAGCCTGGCGAGAGGGGAGGCCCGGCCTGTGTGGTGAGGGTTGGCACCGCGAAGCCCATGTTCTTGCTGCCGCCCTGGCAGCCCGGCCTTGGTTTGCCCCCCTGCAGAATGGGAGACCCCAGAGCCCCCGGCCACAGCAGGTCCCGGTCCCCTTAGCCTCTTCCCATGGCCCCCGCAGCCTGGGCTTTGGGCATGGGGAGGCTTCAGCCGCCCATCGCAGCCTCAAGGCCACATCCAAACCCTTACCCGGCTGGTCCCGGCCTTCCTTCCTCTGCCAGGCGTCCCAGGCCCTGCCCTGTGCACCTGCCCGTCCCCCGCACCGTCACACCCAGGCCTCATTCCCAACTCAGGCACCACTTCCTCCAGGAGGGCCTCCCGGAGAACCCCGGCTTCCGGCGGAACCTCAGGGCCTCTCTGCCAGCTCAGCCTGGGCTGCTAGCCAGAGCCTACAAGGCCGCAGGAAGGCACTCTGTGAGAAGCAGGACAGGCGAGGACAACCCGTTCTGGGGCAGGGGAGGGGCCGCTGTGGGGACGTAACAAACAGAGGTCCCATCCGTGACCCAAAGACGGCGAACAGGGTACCCAGCCTGCCGCCCACGGACCACGTGAGCACGGCCGCATGGCCCCCTCTTCCACGGAGAATTCTCCCTCTGCACCCATCAAATTAGAGCGGCGTCCACGGGCGCAGCCCCGGCAGGTATTAAACTTTAATGAGCGCTAATGGCTTTGCCCTACTTCGCCAGCAGTGGGCCGCATTTATGAACATTTAATTTCTCGGCCCTGACCTCCCTCCCTCCCTCGCTCCCTCGCCTGCCTCCCCGGCTGATCCCACCACAGCCCCCGCCTCCCTGCCAGATGTTTCTGTTCTGTCCTTGCCACCTGGCACCCAAGACCCAGCGCCTGCAGCCAGTGCCGTCCCTGGCACCAGAAGGGAGGCGGTCCTGTCCAAGGTGACCCCCTGGCTCTTCCTGGGGGAAATGCCACCTGGTCCGGGAAAGGGAAAGGCCACCCGCCAGCCCAGGGCCCCGCAGCCAGCTGGGCCCCAGCCGGTGGTCTGCAGCAGGCTGCAGGTGGTGGGTGGGTGCCCAAACCCCTGCTGCCCCCTGGTGGTGAGCAGAGCCACCTGCCTGCTGGGTGAGAGGGAGCCATACACCAGGCTGGGGCACAGAGCGGGACAGGCAGGAGACTGCAGACAGGATCCCAGACTGTACCCCAGAACCTCAAAAGAGACCAAAGCCCCACAACTATGCAGGCATGGGTCCCTTGTCTTGCAGACTGTGGGTAACACAGAGCATGAGAAAGAATATTCTAAAGTTCCACAAGGTTCCAGACCTTCTCCGTCAGGGAGAGGAGGCTCTTTGAAACACTAGGCCAACAAGACCCTCCGTGGCTTCCATGGCTTCCTCAACTGTGATGGAGTCAATATGTAAGGCAGGGTTGGGGCGTGGCTCAGTTGTGTGGGGGGGGGGCGTCGCTCACCTGGCATATGTGAGACCCTAGGCTCCATCCCCAGCAACAAAGACAAAACAAAAACCTGCCTACAATACCAGCATTCTGGGAGGCTGAGGCAGGTGGATCCTGAATTCCAACCCTACCTGGGCAACTTACAGAGACTCTCATCTCAAAAAGAGGTGTGGGAGGGGATGTAGCTCAGTGCAAAGACCCTGGCTTCAATCCCCCACACCACAAAAAAGTACATCCCCAGTAGTACACGGGACACACCCTAAAAGGTACCTCTGACCTGGACCCCAGCCACCCAAGACAAGGACCAAGTGCACAAGTGCATGTGTGGGGGTCCTAGAAGTGAGGGGGCCACAGAAAACCACAGCCCATGCAACGAAGCCCTGCCAGGGACCCCAAGCAAAGTGTCCCAGAAACCTGGGGGATGGGGAGTGGCCCACGGTCGCCAGCCTCCTGCCACCAAGGTCACAGCTGCCACCCTGGGCGCAGCAGGTGACATCTTCAAGTACAGGGTCCGGGGTCCGCCGAGGACAGGACACTGGCACCCAAGTCTCTGCCTGTCAGTCAGATCCAGGATCCGCACTGACCGGGAAAGGCCGCGTTTAAAGCACGTGAGAAGAACTAAACACGTGGTGCGCACGCGCCGACTGCCCCCGGTGACGTGGCCACGGTGTGCTGCGATCACGGACCCGTAAGATAAAACTGAGAGACAGAAACAGACTACAGGGGGAGGGGCCAAAACTAAAACCCGTCAGTCCAGAATTCCGCATTCAGAAAAAGTATCCAGAAATGAAACTGAAATAAAGATATTCTCAGGTTAAATGAATACAGACGCGAGTTACAAGGGCGTGGACTGGTGTCCACGGGAGCGGACTTGGACAAGGACAAGATGGCCATGTGGAGACACAGCCAGAGCCCCAGGGCTGTGGCCACAGCCACCGGGACCTCTCTGAGACCATGGAGCCGCCCTGCCCGCTACGACTCCTGGGCTCGGGACCTGATGCCAAGGCTCCAGTCTGGGCACCGAGGGACACCAGTCCTGGAAACCAGCCGGGTGCCCCTTTGCCTCCCTGGGCCTCGGCCTCCTGAGGTGACAGGAGGGATAGAAGCGCCCACTCTGTGGGGTGCTATGCTGCTCCTTTGCTAACCTGACGCCTTCCACGCGGTGCTCAGAGCTGTCAGGCTGCGTGGCAGCTACCATGGGCTCCTGCTTGCCTCCCTGGCTACAGTGCCTGCTGTCTGCGTGGACTTGAGCCACCAGCAGCCACACCACCCAGCCGGGGAGCCTAGGAGGACGCGCTCGGCCACCAGTTCCCCACAGCCAGCGGCCCGGCTTGTCGCTGCTGGCATCCGCTCTCCGGAGCTCCATTACCCGGGGCACAGTGTCACAGCACTCGCTCTGCAGTGACCTTGCTCGGGCGGCTGTGCGGCTGGCAGAGGTGCAGCTCCTGCGGCGGGCAGGACCCAGCCACCCCGGACGGCGGCAGGGAACAGGAGGGGACAGGCCAGCTTGGGGGCACTGGTGCTAGGCCTCAGCCTCTCAAATCCAGCTCGGTAAATCCAGGGCAGGGAAGCCACAGAGGCTGCAGTGCCGATAAACTATGAGCCAAATAAGGGCAGACACCTTTATTGCTCCAAACAACTTCTTCCAGCAAGTCACGGCCCACAGCTTGCCCCTAACCTGTCACGCTGCTGCATGGGGGACCTGCTTTCCTCCGCATGCTGTGGCCCAGCCCTGCCTGTCCAGGCAGGAAAGCAGGCTCCCCGATGTACTGAGCCCCTGCTGCATGCCGGCTGCCACCCCAGATCCTGGGGGCAAGGAAGGATGTGAGGAGCGCTGGCCTGTGGGTGTCAGGGGGGTCCCTAGCACTGCTGCTGGCACTTTCTTCTCCCTACCCCTCTCTGGCTTTCACGTACCCCTGGGGTGAAGCAGGGCAAAGGGCCGGACTCCATGCGTCCGGGGGCACTGGGTGCTCGCAGAGCTGGAGCCCCGGCCTCCCTGCCACATGGCTACTTGTGGGTGACGCCGGGCTCTGGGCAGAGAGGATCTGATGGGGCAGAAGAGACCCAAGTGTGAAGCTTTGCTGGGATTATTCTATTTGAATCCAAGAGAAGCCCCAGGAGGCTCAGATGGCCGCGGGCAGCGACTTCTCCCCATGCACACATGGTCCCCAGGGACAAACAATGCCTAGGAGGGCAGAGAAGACCGCAAATCTCAGCCCCAGGAGAAGCCCCAAATATTCAAGACAGCCCTGCCTACACGCAGAGTAGATGCCCAGGCGCTTGCCCACCCTTGCCCTGGCACAAGCCAGCAGCATCTTAACAAGCTGCACCCCACCAGGGGTTATGGAGGGCATTAGGTGGCCTCTGCCGGCCGTGGGAGCCACCAGGTCCCTCTCACAGCACCTGTTTGGGTTGGGTGGAGGCCACCTGTGAGGCTGCCTGGAGGTGACACTTTAACCACCTTGTCCTCCCGGCCCCGACTCAGCCACAGCTGTCTCCACTCTCCCCCCAGTGGCAGAGCCGGGCCAGGGAGAGGGGAGGAGCAGGGCCCAGCCGCCTGACCCCTGCCAGCGCCCGCCCACTGCCCAAGCTCCCCCTGCCTCCTGCCCTCCCTCCCTGCCCCATCCTTGCCCAGGCGGGCGCCATCGGGCGCCCACCCTGTGCGCTCTGAGACGCACGAAGGTTGCTGTGACGGATGACCTCTCATGAGGCTTTTGCTCGGCTGAGGGTAAGAGATTAGAAAAGAGAAGTAGTCAGGGAACAAAGTCACTGGCCATGGGTGGTGAGCAAGAGCTGGGTTCCGCAGAGGACAGCGTGAGCAGGGGAAGCCCAGAGGTGAGGCCGGGCCGAGGTCAGAGCGTCCGGGCGGCGTAGGCCACGCGGGGTCTGGAGGAAGCAGCCTAGGCTGAGGGACAGAGAGCGCCCAGCCCTGGGAAGACCACAGGGGAAGGACGCACGGGGCGGGTGCCCAGGGCGTGTGGTGGGTGCCGCGCAGCAAGAGCGGATTCCGGGTCCCCCAGCACCTCCCAGGCACCTCCTCGCACCAGGCCTTCCCCACAGACTCCTACGTAGGCCAGCAGCCTTCACGAGACCACTTACAGGCCAAGGACGGACGCTCAGAGAGGGAGGCATCTCTGCAGGCCACACAGCCCACAACTGGGACCAGAACCGTGCCTCGGGCCACCAGACAAGGAAGGACAGGTGCCCGATGCCGCCAGGCCCCGTGTGGCTGTGGCTCCCCCTGGGCCTGGGCTCAGCTCTGGCTCATCCTACCCCGGGGATGCTGAGGCAGGCAGGTGCAGGAGGGGCTGCCCTGTGGCCTGCACACAGCACGGGGCCGGGACTTAGGACCTGGGTGGCACCTCAGGGAGCTGAGCAGGGCGTGAGCAGGGTCTGTGGGGGTCACGCCTACACAGGGTGGGGTGCTCCAAGCCAAGGTCCCCTCCACCCTGTCCTGGCAACACGGTGCTACCTGCACTGGGTGTGTCCTTGGGGACGGGTTCCCTCTGTCCTCCCTGCAGGGCTGAGCAGCCTGAAGACCTCCACGCAAGTCCAGGGCTGTGGCAGCCCTGTCTGGAGCTGGGTCGTCCTGGCCAGGGTCACCCGAAGTCACCCTTAATGCTCCGCTCCCTGTCTGCCGGCTCCACGCGGGAGTGATCTATGACCCCATTACCGCGCGGGCGGCCGTGAAGGGTGGAGGATGGATTACCAGTGGCTCACGGGCTCGGGGAGGCCAGAGCCGTGCAGGTGAAAAATGGACTCCATCAGCGTCCCTGGGTCTCATTACATCCGTCACCGCCCTCAGCCCTGGGGCCGTGGCCCCTGGAGCAGGACTTCGGTCACCCCCGCCAGGGTCCAACTCAGTCTCACCCCAGGGACGCTGAGGAGGAGCCATCTGCTGAGTAGTGACCCTGGGTGACCAGGACTTTCCACCTGGGCACTGGGGAGCCCAATGCAGCTGCAGGGCACCGGGCATCCTGGCAGGGATGCCTGACCCCACCGAGCACCTCACAGTCCCCTAGCAAACACCTGCTGAGGTCACCCTGCCCTGGGGCAACCTTCTGCAGAGGGAGCAGGGGCGGTGCTTCACATTTTCTGTGGGGAGAAAGGGCTTGTCTCTCCGCTGGGCGCAGCGCCCCTTGGCAGGTGACAGGAGCCAGTAAGCCTCTCCCAACCATGCCTGCCCAGCCCCTGCAGCCGGAAGTCAGACCTCCCCACGCTGCCTGCAGAACTTACTCAACCCGTTGGTCCCCGGGTTCCCCCACCACTGATGCGTCCCTGCAGGCGGCCCGGCTTAATTAGGCAGCTGCAGCTTGGCAGGGTCCCTGCAGGCCAGGGCCGTGGGCACCCAGAACCCCACCCCTGCCTGGCACGAGCTCGAGCTCCTCCTGTGGGCAGAGCTGCCCTGCAGGGCCTCGGCTTGCACAGAGGGGAAGTGAGAACCAGGGGGGACGGGGGAAGCTGCTCTCAGCACAGTGACCAGGCGGGGTGCACCCGGAGCCCTCACCGCCCACGTGCTCTGCCCGGACACCCTGGCGTGCTGCCTCCTTGGTTCTGTGTCGTGGGCGGCAGAGGGCGGCTCAGGGAGGGTGAGGTGACGTTTGCAGCCCCACAGCCGGGCAGTAGCGAGGTGCAGGGCCCAGCAGCCCCCGTCAGACAAGGCCATCCCGCAGCTCGTCCAGGGCCTGGCCTCAGCCAGGGAAGGCTGATGTGAGTCCTCATGCCTCGGACCTCCCCCCACACCCAGTCTGACCTGTCCACAGAGAGAGGCGACCTGCTGCAGGACCCTCCCGTGCCGGAGGCCCAGCGAAGCACAGGTGGCTCTGCCCGCATGGTGGGGAGGCCACCAAGGACCCAAGGCCCCCAAGAGATGGCCCAGAGGGGCAGTGGGGACAGCCCTTTCCCGCCCCGGGCTCTGCTGCTGAGTGCTGCAGGGTCTCTCCACCCCAGTAGGCATCTTCTGGCCTTCAGCAGCCCCAGCAGCAGGCCCTCCCCACTCGCCAGGCCAGCCACACGCAGCAGGTCCCGCCCCGGCTCCCCGGGCCTTGGCCGCTCCCATGAGGGCAGGGGCGGGCAGAGGAAACCTGTGGTCCATGGCAGCCTGGGGAAGTGGAGTCAGGGATGGGTGTGGGGAGACTGTGCCCAGGAGTACTGGGCGTGGAGTGACAAGTACTGTTTGGGCATGTGCCCAAGTACTCGTGTGTGTGTGTGTGTGTGTGTGTGTGTGCGCACGCGCGCACGCGCACATGCACGCATGTGCGCCAGCATGCAGTATGTGTGTGTAAGTACTGTGCATGACAAGTACTGTGCATTATGTGTACTGTGCATGGTTGGTACTGTGCATGATGGGTACTATGAGTGATGGGTACTGTGTGTGGTGAGTACTGTGTATGATGAGTATTGTGCATGATAAGTATTGTGCATGGTGGGTACTGTGCATGACGGGTACTGTGTGTGACAGGCACTGTGTGTGATGGGTACTGTGTGTGACGGGTACTGTGTGTGACAGGCACTGTGTGTGACGGGTACTGTGTGTGACAGGCACTGTGTGTGATGGGTACTGTGTGTGACGGGTACTGTGTGTGACAGGCACTGTGTGTGATGGGTACTGTGTGTGACAGGCACTGTGTGTGACAGGCACTGTGTGTGATGGGTACTGTGTGTGACGGGTACTGTGTGTGACAGGCACTGTGTGTGATGGGTACTGTGTGTGATGGGTACTGTGCGTGGCGGGTACTGTGTGTGTGATGAGCGCAGTGAGTGCTGAGCAGCGTGCACTGTGTGAGTGCCGAGCACTCCGTGTGCACGGGCTCTGTGTGGTCACGGGTACTGTGTGTGTGAGGAGCGAGCGCTGCGTCTGATGAGTAAGCAGTGCGTGTGTGTGTGCGTGAGAGCTGTGCCCCTGGGCAGGAGCTGTGTGTGGGGGGCTCCATGTGTGGGTGCTGCACACATGTGAGTGTCCGGGGAGCTCTGTGTGCGCCAGTGTGTGGCATGGGCTGGGGTCTGTGGTGTGTACGCCTGCGTCAGGTGTGTCCGGACGTGTGCATGTGTGTAGGCGTTTGTGCAGAGGACCGGTGTGATGTCGCGCGCGTGTGTGTATGAGTGTGACTCGCACGTGGGAGGGAAGCTCCAGGCTGACGGGGGTTCCTCACCACAAGGGCCTGGACCCAAGGGACGGCGCCCATCCGCCGCTCGGACGTGGTGTCCCAGGGCAGCTGCCTGCTTCCAGGGAGGCTGCGTGGCCGCCTCCCCCGGCTCCCCCTGGCCTCCCCCGTCTGTGCCCCTGGGGGTCTCTGCATGTCCCTAGGACCGGAGTCTCAGGTCCGAGCAGCCTAGCAGGGGCTCGGTCCTGTCCCTGGAGCCTGGCTGTCCCTGCCCCGGCAGTGGTCGGCTGTGAGCAGAGGAAGGGCCAGGCCTCCGAGATAAGGCTGGGGCAGAGCAGCGGGTGGGGGTGGCAGAGCAGCGGGTGGGAGCGCAGGCAGGAGATAAGCCGCCAGCCGTGTCGCGGCCTGGAGATAAATAACGTGTTTCCCAGAGCCGCCGCCACCGGGGCAGGGCTGCGTGATGGATGTGTCAGGGCTTGGCCCCGCCAGGGAACAGATCAGCGACAGCCGGGCTCGCAGGCCGCAGCAGACCTGGGGAGCTGGAGGCGGTGAGCCTGCACAGCCCCTCCCACTCCCGTCCTGGACATGCGCTCTCGGGTGCCGGGATGCAGCCTGGCACAGCAGGAAGCGTCGGGGAGCCGGGCAGGGCCCTGCTTTGAGCAGACTGCAGGCCATGCACACCCCCAGCCTCACATGCCCCGAGGGTCTGGGCCCTGCCGCCCTCAGAAGCGGTCGCTGTGCCCAGGGCTGGTCTGAACTGCCCACTCCGAATCATCAACCCAGCCAGTGTGGCCAGCAGGTCACAGCGCCACCTCTGGGAAGCCCTCCCGGTCTGCCTTGGCACCACTGCACCCTGGCATAGGACCCCTGCCCACCTAGCTGGCCAACAAGACCTGGGAGACCAAGACCCCTACTGCCACTGCCGCTGTGGCCCAAGACGCGGCGTTACTATTGCCCAGCCAGGCCTGTCTTCACTGCGGCCCTTTTGCTGCGCTGGACTCGAACCCTTGGCCTCGTGAGCCCTGGCCAGCACCTACCACCAAGTCGCCTAACCCTGTCACCTTCCTCCCATCACAGCGGCCTGGAAATGTCTCCCTCCGTGGATTTAGCAAACAGCCCCTTCGCCCCCACATGTGGCATTGCTGGGGCTTCTGTTCTGGCTCTGCCCAAGTCAGCCTGGCATGGACGGACGGCAGAGGTGCCAGTGGGTGGGGGTGGCCTGCCTGGGCCCCACCAACGGCCTCTTCCTTGGCAGTCTGCTGTGGTGGTATCATAAGGCGGCAGCAGAGGTCTCTCGGCCCTCAAGGGCAGCTAGGGAGGCAGTGCCCCCTGCCCTGGGGACTGCAGGTAGCTGTGGGGGGACGTGGAGCCCCGCACCCCGGCCACTGTGGAGGCGCCGGGCCCTGGAGCTGGCAGGTGAGGGCCCTGTCACCAGGACGTGCACGGCCATTCCCAGTGCCCAGATGACCCCCAGATGCCCTTCCTGGGGACTGAGACAAGGCTGGGTGCCAGGGCCTGGCTTCCCCCACACCACCAGGGAGTTGGGGTACAGGCAGGGCTGTGGGGCAGGGGTGGGAGCTGTGTGCTGGCCGCCCTGGGGACAGGGACACAAGCCCAGCCCCGGCCCACCAGGGCCTCCCAGCGTCACAGGAATGAGGCCACGGCCTCCACCTAGAGCCATGACTGAGTCGTTTAATCTGCCCACAACCCGACGTCCCGCTGTTATTACCTCTGCCCCTGATGAGGGGAGGGGAGGGAGGCAGGGAGGCTGGGCAGCTGCCCCGGGGTCACACGGCTGGAAGAGGTCTCAATGGTGTTTCTTCCCCCGGTTCTCTGAGGGGCCAGAAGCCTCACCTCAGTCCCCGAGTCAAGACTTTACTCTCAGCAAGCAGGGCCAGGAAGCGGAGGAGGGGTCAGGCAGACCTGAGCCGCCGAGGCTCTGGGCACCCAGCCATTCTGCACGGGAGGGACACGCAGAGAGACGCACAGACGTCCCTCTGTCCTCCAAAGGACAGAGCTGCCTCCTGCAGCTCCAGCACCCTACGACACCTACGGTCCCCAGGGGCGCCCTGCCATCCAGGGACACACACAGCCCCTCGCCAACATTCCAGGCTCATAATCAAACGGGACCAGAATGCCAGAACCGAAAGCCAAACTGTGGGAAGGTGCCAGGCACTGCACACGGCCCAGCTCCCGCCAGATGCTCCGGTCCCAGTTCCAGGTTGTGCGGTGCACGACCTGCTCAACAACAGGGCTGGCCCAGAAACCAGGCAGGACCCGTAGCCTGGAGAGGGCTGTGTGTGGGGTGTGCAGACCGAGCCGTGTGGCCCAAGACGCGGCCTTTCCCAGCTTCCTGTGTTCTGTCTCCTCGCCTCCACCCCCACTCAGCAGGGCCTCCGCTCACACCCGGGCACTGGCACCTGCGGCTTGGCCGGGCCCGGTGCCCAGGGTGACAGCCCCCTCCACTTCTGGGCTTGCATCCAGCTCCTAGCCGCCGCAGTGACAGCCGCCTCCCACGGCTGTGAGAACAGAGCCAGGGCTGTTCACGTGTCCGCAGCCAGGACCACACGCCTGGCGGCCAGGGAGGGGCCGGCACCCACACTCCCGGCCACAGGCTCTGTCTGCGCCCAAAGCTGCCATCAGGGGCCCGGGGGGCGGCTGGGCTGTCGGGCCAGCTCCCAGCTTCACCCAGCCAGGCCTGGGCCTGCAGTCAGGAAGGGGTGACCAGGGGCTCTGATGACAGCAGTCCAATGGGCCGGGGTTACCAAGCTGGCCCTGCTGCTCCTAACGGTCCCCACTTTACAGATGAGGACACTGAGGCTGGTGCCCGGCCCCTGGTCAGACCACCTCCCTGTGCTCTGTCTCTGGGCCCTGGGTGGTTAGGGGTCACAAGGGGACCCAAGAGGGGGCGCCTCCTCCGGGTGGGACACAGGAGTGCGCCTGGAGCTGCCCCAGGCGGTGTGAGCAGAGCAGGCCTGGTGACAAGGGCTGGGAGGGCCGGAGTGGGCAGGCTGAGTCAGAACCAGCCCCTGCTGCAGCTGGGCACCTCTGCCCCCAAACCTGGCTGAGCACCATGTGGGGTCACCCAGGCTGGGCCTGAAGTCCTGGTGAGGAGCCAGGGGAGGCCCTGCCCGAGGTCTGAGGGTGGTGGGCGGTCTGAGCAGTGCTGAAGCTGGCCGGGGATGTGGAAGCTGCAAGGCCAGGGGCAGCAAGGTCAGCGGTGACAGTGGCCATCGAGATGCTGAGCTGGGCGCACACAGGATGCCGCGCCCACAGGGCTGTGTGGTAAGGGCCCAGGGGCCAGGCGCGAACCCAGGTCAGCTGACTGCACAGCCCGACCCGCTCAGCCTGGGGAGAGGCTGCCCGAGGTGGTGACAAGACTTGGCATGCAGACGATGCTCACTAAATGCTGGCCGCCGTGGTCTTCATCACCATGCTGGTCACGGAGGGGGATGTGGAATCCGAGGTACAGAAGGGACTGGGCCCATCTGACCCCCCGCCTCTGCCAACATCCTGTAGGTGCCTCAGCCTCTGGGGCCGGGCCCTTGCTCCCTCTCCGCGCCGGCAGATGGGCACCGGAGTGTGCATCTGTTCACAAGCTGATGAAACCCGCAAGCCGCAGCCTGCACCGGGGAAGGCGAGTCCTGACCAGCGCCTGCTCCCGCCTCCCAGCCTGGGACACAGGCCCACTCGCCACCCGAGCTGCCTGGGACACTGGCTGTCGTCAGGCCTGAGCTGTACGCCTGTCATCCCAGTAGTGTGGGAGACTGAGGCAGGAAAATCGCGGGTTCAGGCCCAGGCTGGGCAACTTGCTGAAACCTTGCCTGGGGCTGGGGATGCAGCTTGGTGTGAAGGCCTTTGGGCTCAGAACACCAGGAAAGAAGAAAAACAAACTGGCCGTGGGAATGGGGACGGCCAGGCCCCAGCGCCGGCTGTGTGCCCTCCTCTGCCCGACACCTGCTCTGCAGCCAGCCTGGTGCCCCTCCTTCCTGCCCTTTTCCTCTCATTTCTGGAAGCTGCAGGTGGCTCGGGAGCCAGGGGGCCAGGGTCCCCTCCGTGGGAGACAGGGTGGGGTTCTGTGATGCAGGGAGGGAGAGCAGCAGACAGCCTGAGCCCCGGCCGGCAGGCCCTGTCCTGGGCAGCACGCGGCGCCAGGAAGGTACCTGGTGTGGGCAGTGGGGGCCGTGTCTCCAGGCCCCCCACAACCTCAGGACGCTGTGCGCCCAGAGACTGTCCTAGGTGCTCCGTGCCGCCCTGGGGCAGGACACAGTGACTGTGACAATCCTGCGGGGTCACGGTGGGGCCCAGCCTCTCTGCCTCTGTCCTGGCACCGCTCCGGGGTCCCCGACAGCCCTGTGCATCTCTGGGGTCATCAGGTGCCAGCCTTTTCCACCGGGGGCTCCCCGGAGCTGTGTGGCCCCAGCGGCCTGGGCCAGGCAGAGGGGCCGTGGAGCAGTGGCAGTGGCAGGAGATGACCGTTCTCCCCTTCCCACGCCGCCCCAGCTGTAGATTCCGGGAGCAAACTCGAGCCAGAGCCAGCAACACAGTGTGGCCCGCGGCCTCCCGCCCTCCAGCCCCGCTCACCCACCTGGCACAACCACCAGCCACCTCCCCGCACAGAGGAGCCCACTTCCGGCTCTCCCTGCCCGCCCCAGGCAGGCCCCAGGGTGGCGGGAGGGCCCTGGGGTGTCATCCTGCACTAAGGACCCTGTGGTGCCCTCCAGGGAGCAGGTGGGACGCAGAAGGGTCCGGGAGCAGCCCAGGCCAGTGACCAAGAGGACCAGCCGGAGGGGCCGTGTGTGCGCTGAGGAGCGTGTACGGCAGGGTCGGCCCTGGCGAGGGGCTCCTGGCTCTGAGGGAATGTGGGGGCTCAGGCTCAGGGCTCAGCTCTGTGGGACACAGAGCTGGAAATCCGATGGTGTCCTGCAGGAAGGAGGAGACCCGGGCCCGCTGAGGGCTGGGTCTCCTCCCAGAACCTTGCTCCTGCCCAGCTCAGCCTAGCGCCTGGCCCTGCTGCCCACTCCCTGCAGCTCTCCAGCACTCTCTGCTGCCCTGCTCCACCTCGGCCCACTGGGGGACAGACGGGCTGACCTGAGGGACATCACACACCCCAGGGTGGCCCTGACCAGCTCCCTGTCCCCGGGTTACACAGGCCCTGTCTGGCTGGGTCCCCAAGCCTTGGCTGTGGGTGTGTTTGGTCTCCACAGCGCCACCGCCTGGGTAAAGGCAGCATTGCACCCAGCGGGGTCACAGTTCCCCAGTCCCTGGGGCAGGGTCGGGCACCTGCGCTGCAAACCAGCCCAGGGGCACGGCAGAGGCCTGGGGGACCATGCCCAGCAAGGTGCCCCCCAATGTGCCTGGTACAGAGTCAGCACTCAGTAAACGACCATCCCAGCACTTCTTCCGGCCCTCCAGTCCTTGGTCCTATGCAAGGGTACCACATCCCCTGGCAGTGCCACGCAAGTCCAGCCCAGCCACTGTGACCAGTGTGGCAGGTCAGTCACGGCCCCCAGCAGGTGTCTGTGCCGATCCCTGGGGCCGGGACTCACTGGGGACAACCAGCCCACCTGTCCCGTGCCCTTGGTAGACCCCAACAGGGACCAGGAGGATGCAAGCTGGGAGGGCTGCCGGGAGGAGGCAGAGGACTCTATAGCCGTGGTGAGGGCACGGCCTGTGCTGGGGGAGCGCCCTGGGTTGGCGGGGGGAGGGGCCACCAGGCCCTCAGAAGACAGCAGCAGGGGCAGCAGGACACATGGAGAGGGAAGCCAGGGCTAGTGGGTCGCCAGGGGCCACGGGTGAGGACAGAGGGAGCAGGCCTTGCCCTGAGCCTCCCCGGGACCTGGCTGAGTCACACTGGCCGAGGGAGAGCCCAGTGGATCCTGAACTGTGTGAGGAGACACTCTGCCTGGGGCCACTGCATTCACAGTGACGTGTGACAGTAAACACAGGAAGCACGGGTGGCGAGAACGCCGTTCCCAGGCGCATACACACCTACACAGTCGGTGCTCAACAAATGCTCCTCCCTGTTGGATTCTAAGGACTCACAGCCTCTCTCCAGAGCCCTGCAAGTCTAGGGGTGACCTTCCAGTATCCTTGACCCCATTGTGACCATGCCAGGAACCCCAGGGGGACAGGGAGGTTCCGGGCTACAGTTCCCCTGCGGCATCTTAGGGGCTATAAAGCTTTTGGGGGACCAGCCACCCCCTACAACGCTCAGCATAGCCTTGGGGTCCCTGGCACAAACACTGCCCAGCCTGACCGGAGAGATAGAAGCTTCTGCACGGAGTAAGGAAGGCCTGGCAGGAACATGACCCCACCCAGGACACCTCCAAGAGACAGGCTGCCCTTCCGGGTATCTTACTTCCTCTTGACCTCTGCCCTCCAGGGCCAGCTCCCAGCACTAGATGACTTAAAAGCTGAACTCACTCAACAAACATTGGTTGAGCATCTACTATGTGCAATATGGCAAGTGCTGGAGAGAGAAAGAGGCCCCTAAGCCACATCCCTGCTTCCTGGAGGCCATAGCACGCTAGGGGTGGGTGGCCCCCGACCCTTTGCACTTGCTCCTCCCCCAACTCCTAGGCTGGAGCACACCCCTCTCTGGACTGTCCCGGACTATGTGCCTGGCTCTTGAAGGAGAGCTTCAGGGCAGCTGTCATCTGTCTGTGTGCTGCTATGCCCTGGTGCCCAGAGCCTGGCCCATAGTAGGTGCTCAGTGAGTATCTGTGAACACCGCACAAGCGGCTGGTAGCGTAGCAGTGGGGACAGATGTGCACGCTGGTGATGGGAAGTGACCAGGTGTGGAGACACACGCCCGGTGCTGAAATGGGGCTGCCCCGGGCATGCCACGGTGAGTGCCGTGTGGGCACAGTGAGAAGCTGGCAAATTCTACTCCTCGGACGAGCAAAACCCACGGTGGTGCCCAACGGTGACTCAGCAGGCTGCCCACTTCCGGCCCGGGCCGGCCCGGGGCTGGGGAGCAGCCAGATGGTGAATGGCAGCCACAGCACAGGCCTTGGAGGGCGCTGCCCTGCTCTGCTAAGCTCACCTTTTCCACAGAAAGCCTCTGTCACCCACCTGCTCGGCGGATACCCAGGCTCCAGGTGACAGACCCTGCTCGCGGCAGCTGTGCCGGGTGGCGGGTGGCCTCCCCTGGGCCATCAGAACCACGCTGAAGTCAGCACTTGGGCTGTCGCTCCTCTAGCCGCCCACAGAAACGCTTTTCAATTTCACGAACGTCAACACTGGTAGCCACCGTGCTGCCTCAACCCGGCGGCCGCTGCCCGCAGGCTGCCAAGGTGCTTCAAGGCGGAGATAAACAGCTGCCAGCGCAAAGCCGAACAGATGTAGACCCTGCCTCGGCTGGCCACACACACGCGAAGGAACACAGGGGGTGACAGGCCGGGGGCGCCGTGCTGTGGAAAGGCCCGGGAGCGGGCGTCGCACGGCCAAGGCACCCCGCGCCTCCGCTGCTGCCCCAGCACCAAGTGCAGAGCGAGGACACCCCGAGGCCGAGCCAAGTCCCCAAGCACAGCCCCCACCTCGCTGGCCCTGCCTCGGCCTGCCCGCTTGCCCAACAAAGGGGAGGTGGAAGCCAGGACCCTGGAGCCCACAGGAGCCGAGGGTGGCCAGGGTCCTCCCCCATCACACACCACGCGCTCGTCCAAGACCAGCTCCGGAGCCCACACAACGGCCAGGCCCTCCATCATCCTGCTCTGCAGGGGGGAAACCGAGGCACGTGGCAGTCCCACAACAGCCCAGAGAACGCACAAATCCACAGGCAGGGCGGGGGTGGGGCTGAGCCCAGTGGAGGGGTGGGTGGGGTGTGCACATGCGGAGAGGTGACCCTGGGGACAGCGCCGGCAGGCAGCGTCTAGGAGGTGGGGGGAGCAGAAGACCTTGGCGGGCAGGCCAAGGAGGCGAGTCTGCGCAGGGCAACTGGGGGGCTCCCGAGGGTGACAGGCATCGCCCGTGGGTGGCACAGGGGCCACCCCATAGCTGGGGGTACAGGCTGGAAGCTGCGTGGGTGTCAGCCACAGGGGACGGGGCAATGAGGGGTGGGGCGGGACACGGGGCTGATCCTCACGGGCTGGGGCTAATGGGGCCGTGGATGAGCTCCCTGGATATGGCCAGCCAGCCTCGGCCTGGCTATCCATCCCCGACCCCACGCCCCACGTGGACCTCTGACAGTAAAGACCTTACGCCCACCGGAGGAGCAGCTGCACGGCTCAGAAAGGACCTCCAGGGCCTACATGGCATGACACCAGGGCACCACTTTACAACAGCAATGTAACATTGCAGCCCCTCACCCCGTGGCCACACAGAACGTATCTGCAAAGACAACCAGGAGATCAGCACACTGGAGTTGTTTAGTGTGCAACCTACACAACTGTGCATGGCTGCTATGAGGGCCATCTTGGTACCTACCCCACCTTACGGACGTGGCTGCAGCAGGAGGACTTCATTTTTACCACACCTGTTCTGCGGCTGGAGCAGCTGAGCCCCTCACCCCTCACCCCTCAGCTGGTGACTTCCCCTCAGTCCAGGGGTCTCGCCTTGCGTGTCAGAAGATTACAGCCCCAGAGTCACCGCAACCTTCACATGACGGGCAGAGGACAGCCCTGGGGTCCTGACGCAGCCTCCCTCGGGGCAGCTGACACATCCCAGGGGCGTGCCAACCCCAGGGCGTGGGGCCACGCTGCCCGCTCAGCAAGCGCCTGGCCAGGCACCCAAAGCCCACACCCGAGGGCACTGCGCCACGGGCCCAGAGGCCACGTTCAGCCACTGTGACCGGAG
The DNA here is from genome assembly GCF_000276665.1 of Chinchilla lanigera. Classification (NCBI taxonomy): domain Eukaryota; kingdom Metazoa; phylum Chordata; class Mammalia; order Rodentia; family Chinchillidae; genus Chinchilla; species Chinchilla lanigera. The sequence continues at coordinate 611,335 of NW_004955541.1, read as the reverse complement.
CGGGCGGGCCCTGGGTGCCCAGAGTCTCACGGGGCACACGCAGCCACCGAGGCCCCTCAGCGCCCACACCTGCCGCCGCCCACGCTTGGCGCCTGTGGGGACCGGGGTCAGAGGTCACAGCTGGGCCCTGCCAGGGCCCGCACCGCTGCCACCCGCTGCCAAGCCCTGCCCCAGCCGGGACGTGCGTATCGCGTGTTAGTGTGACAGCCTGGCCCCGTCCTGTAGCCAGGCGCGTACAGTGTGTGCGGGGTCTTGTGGGCTGTGTCTGAGTGCGTGCGCACAAGTGCATCTGCGTGTGCCTGCCTGTGTGCCAGTCAGCTGCTGTCTGTTCGTCTGTGCATCTGACCATCCGTCCCTCACCTGCCCGTGCCCACTCCCCCGCACAGCGGCAGAGCACAGCTGGGCCTGAGGCTGCACCGCCGCTGGCGGAGAGGGGGCAGGTGTATAATAACCCATTCATCACTGTCACGTTTCTGAGCCACCCCAGGGGTCCTGATGCGGGACGCGTTCCTAGGGGGTGCGGAGGAGCCATCCTCACACTGGGCTCAGCCTGACGGGCACAGCAGGCAGGCCTGGGCAGAGAGCCCCACCAACCCCTCCCAGGCCTCCCTGCGGGAGGGACGCGCAGCATGTCCCCAAGGCCCCAGCTCCCCACACTCTCGGGGCCCCCCACTGCTGCCCCAGGGGGAGGCAGGTCGCAGCCACCGTGACCACCAGTTCAGGAACTCAAGAGTGACGGGCCACCCACCGGGGTCTCTGAACAGAGTCCTTACTGGGAACAGAAACGTTACCTCCATCTCCTGAACTGACCTGGGGATGTCTGGGCTCAGAGAAACAGGGGCTATGAAAGGACACTGCGTCCTCTGCATGCCAGAGTCCAGCCAGGGGTGATCAAGACCCTGACCATGGGAACGGCTCAGGAGTCCACGCCAGCCGTGGACCAGGGACAGCGGCACAACCAGGGTCGTGGGGGAGCACAGCGGGAACACGAGAGCCAATGGCTGAGTGTGGCTGAGAGCGCCAGGAGGGGGGGGGGCTCTGGTCAGCCCCCGCAGGGCGGCTGTGTCCTCCGGACCAGTCGAGGGACACGCACACTCACACACCAAGCCCCGAGCCGCCCCGTGGGCCCGGCGGCTGCCAGTGACCGTGTCTGGAAGTGTGGACGGATGAGAGAGCGGGTGCGGGGGGCAGCAAACACGCAATCAGAGCCGCACGTGAGCCCAGGGCACCCCGAGGGCACCAAGGACCAGGATCCTGAGCAAACCACAGCCCAGCACCCGGGAAAACGGCAGTAAAACCCTGACTCAAGTCAGGGAGATGTGGCGCTGAGAACACAGACTCAGCTCTGAGACCCCCGCCCGCCCTACCCCGCGGTGCTCGGTCCCAGCCCTGCGGCCAGGCCCCACGAAGGCTGCCCATACCTGTGCCCGGGAGGTCCTGTCTGTCCCCGTCGTGGCTCGGGTGGCTCTGCACTGGCTGCGGCTCCGGCGCCATCCTGGGGTCCCTGGGCAGGCTGGTGGTGGCAGCAAGCCCCGGCCGCAGCTCAGGCTCCAGGGCAGGAGTGGGGACAGCAGCTGATACCTCCAGAGAGGTGGCGGTGACCTGCAAGGACAGGAAGGGACACGTGAGCTGGGCCACACCGGGCGGAAGGTGCGGTGGAAGGGGCCGTCTTCCCAAGGGTGCCGTCCCCGTGGCCTGGCCTCCGGGGTTAGGATCCAGCACAGCTGCCTCAGGGCAGCGGCCCAGCAGGTCCCTGGCGAAGCCGCTGTTGGGCGGAACGGCTATGGGCCCATCCTCACAGTGCTCCCCAGCCCCACCAAGGTGCTAAGGCCCAGCCAGCACCCTTGCCCAGTCACCAGGTCCTGGCACTGGGCTCAGCGAGCTGGGACAGCCCCTGGGCCATCTCAGGGGCAACTGGCAAGCCAAGGGGTGCTTTCTCCAAGACCCCTGGGGATGGCGTCTGGGGCCTGCTATGACCAGTTGTCTGGACATGCCCTGAGCTGGCAGACTGAGAAGCGCTCCTGGCACAGAGGTAGGCACTCACAGGAGGCCTCTGCACGTGGCTGCCACACCCCAGGGTACAGCTCCAGCCACAGGCAGCCCGGGCCTTCGGGCATCTGCGGGATTGTGAGAAGTTCCTGCTGTGCCCCACCGGCACCAACCCACACGGGGCCCATAGAGAGGGAGCCAGGCCCACAGCGATGCTGAACACCTACAGCCCTCACTGTAAGCGAACAGCCAGGCTTCAGCCCACACTGCAGGGTCACCTGTCCGCCCCCACCTGCTGTACTTCTTAAGCTTGGGGTCTATCTGACCCAGGACCCCCAGGCTGAGCACTGCAAGAGCTCAGGGCATCATCAATACTCAGCACACAGTGCTGCCCCTGCTGTCCACCTCCAGAGCCCCCATCACTGGGGTGGAAGCTCTGTCCTCACAAACACCACAGCCCAGCCTGGGTCACTACCTCCTGCCCTCCGCCTGTGACTGGTGATGCCTGGTCCCATTCCCTCTCCGAGGCTGGGGAGACTGAGGCTCAGAGGTGCTAGTGGGAAGCCGAGGTACAGGACGGGGTCAGCCCAGGCCAGGCACTGCCGAGCCCTGCCCTGAGAGGCCAGTCAGCTGAGCCCCTGCGTGGGTTTGGGGCTGGAAGCCCGTTCTGGCCGTGGGGCCGGGCCCGGGGTGGTGACCGTCCTCTTCGCGGTTACCAGTGAGTGACGGGCTCGGCGCGGCTGTCAAAGGCAGCTTTATGTTGATCCAGTCTTTTTCTTTCAGAGATTAGTGCTATAAACCCAAGCACCTACGTCGCCAAGTTCCTTGGGCGACCACAGGCTCCGCCAGCCCCCAGGCAGAGACGCATAAATTCACCGCTGTTTCCTGGAATGCTTTAATTTATGGGATCCATATGGTGACACGGTCCAGACCACATCCCCGCAAATCCCACTGGCGTGCCGGCAGCCGGCTTGTGCCAGGAGGGGGCGGTGCCTCAGGCAAGCATGCGCCATTTGCTCGTTCGTTCATTCATTCACCCTTTCACCCAGGGCCCAAGCGGGCCCATCCGCAAGGCAGGGGCCCGGGAGCCCCGCTCAGATGGGTCCCAGCCCGTGGGGACTCAGCTCCTCCACAACCCCGCTCAGAGTCTCTGGGAGACTTGACCTAGTGATGCTGAAGACAGCCAGGCTGCTGCTGGGCCTATGATGGGCACAGAACAGCCGGTCCAGCCGGCCTGGAGACTCTAGGGGTTCGAGCAGGCCCTGGGACTTGCTGGAGGGGAAAGAGGGGCCATGCCACACCCAGCCCAGGCCTCCATGCCCTCTTCCCCTTCCTGGAGGGGAGACCAGCGTCCCACAGGGAAGGGAGGTGAGGGACACCTTGTGGGGTGGAGACGGTGCCTGGGAGTAGGCTGTGGGCACAAGGCAGAGTGGGGGGCAGGGAGAGGAGGGTAGAGTGGAGGGCAGGGAGAGGAGGGCAGGGGGTGAGGGCAGGGGGTGAGGGCTGGGGTGAGGGCAGTGACAGCAACAAGAACACCACTAGGAGAAGCGGGCGCAGAGGAGGGAGCCACAGGGCTCCCTAGGGCTGAGCCATTGGGATGCGCTTCCCGGAAGCGGAATTAGGTGGGGCCTCTGGGGAACAGGATTGGGAAGACAGGGGACAGGAGGGACAACATTCTGGGTGTAGGAGCCAGCCTGAGTGAGACACCAACACAAGCAACTCTTCTGCAGACGTGTACCCCACTGCGTGGCAGGCCTCCTGCTACACAAGGTGTGATACAGCCAATGTTTAAATGCTTTAAATCAAATATATTACAGTAAAACACACTGCCACAAATACTCTCACACTCCCCTTGCTTCAAACACACTGGTCCCATCACTCTTGCCGCTTTCTGAGGCAGCTCTGGAGCCCTCTTCCGTGAGTGTCTTTAGCTGCACTGCTGTGGCTGCCTCGGTGTCTTGAATGAATTGAAAACATTTACCTTTCACAGTCATTTTGATTCGGGGAAGAGTCCGAAGTCCGAGGGTGGCAGGTCTGGTGAGTCAGATGGAGGAGGACACACTAACGTGTTTTTGTGCGCCTGCCCTTCTGCTGAAGGTGCTCGGCGGGAGCAGTCACTGTATTTTTTATCACACCTCGTGCACACACTCAGGAAAGAGGACTTCCAGAACCGCTGCAGAAAGTGGCCAGGACGATGGGACGAGCGTGCGGGGTGAGGGGATGGGGTTCTGCGGGGGGTTGGTGGCTGTGTTTCACTGTAACGAATTTCATTTAAGCACTCACTGCATATTGTACGACCCACCCACTGCTGGGACCAGAAAGGCTGGGGCGTGGCGTGTGCCTTCCTCAGAGCCCGGCCAGCATGGGAATGCTGCTCCTGCAGGCAGGAGGACAAGCGCAAGGGATAGCGCTGGCGGAGGGGCGGCCGCGGGGAGACACGCCCTGCTCAGAGCTGGGAGGTGCATGCTGGGGCGGGTGGGGGGAGCATCTTGCTAGGTCTGACTTTGCAAGAAGCAGCACGGGCTGGGGGTGCAGCTCAGCAGTGGGGCACGTGTACCTTGTACAAAGCCCTGGGTTTGATTCCCAGCACCGCAAAATCAACAACAAAAGAATCAGTAGCTGAGCGCTCAGTTTTAAGAGCTGCCCTCTCTCTCGATTATGGAGTATTAGCAACTAATGAACAAAAAATGTTCTGCCAGGTGTTGTGCACACATCTATAACCCCAGCTACCAGACAGGCTGAGGCAGGAAGATTGCAAGTTTGACGCCAGTGGTGAGCAATTTAATGTGACCTTGTCTCAAAATGAAAAAATAAAAGGGCTGAGGGCGCAGCTCAGCGGTGGAGTAGTTGCCTAGCATTGGAAGGCCCTGGGTTCCAGTCCTAGCACTGCTAAAAAAATAGGCGGGAAGAGTTCAAATGCAGCCGCCGTGCATCCAGGAAGGCTGAGATCTCTGGCGTGCGCCGTTGCAAGGTGCCAGTGGGGACCTCGTTCACCTGGATGCTATAGGATGGCACCCAGCCTGAGTACAAGCACCCCAGGCACTGCTGTCTGCCAAGCCACAGGTGCCTGAGACAGCCCAGGTGCTGGCCCGGTTGCCTGCCGAGGAGAGAAGGCAGTTTGCGCAGGGAGCCTGGTGCACAGCGTGCAGGGGAATGGGCTTCCTGGGCAGCCACAGCTCTGTAGGTGTAGGCGCTTGCTAAGCACTGCGTGATGATGGGAACAAGGGTTCTCAGCAGAGACAGGAAGAGGCACAGAGCCGGTCCTCTCCCTCCATGGCCAGATTTACAGCAACTCCTAATAAAAGCACACCCTTGAGCCAAGCCAGCCACTGCGCCCGAGATCCGCCATCACCGAGTGCTGGCCCTGGTCTGTGTCCACAGAAGACGCTGCTACACCCGGGCCCGGGACACGCACTGCGGATGTCCCCTCCACGGGTCCCTGGAGATTAGCATCACAGAGCCCCACAAAAGGGTCTGTGCAGACCTGGCTCTGAGCTGGGCCGCTTTATCATCCAGCAGGGAAGAACAGAGGGGGGCATTTTCCAAGTTCTTCAAAATGGAAGGGGACCCACAGCCACCCTAAGGAGGCTCTGCACTGTGTCCCATCAGGAAAAGCCCATTCCAGGGAGACCTGGGAGGGCTAGGGGTACTTCACCCTGCTCCCTGCTCCCAAGAGGACACACACACGTGCATGTGCACATGTGTGTATGTGCACATGTGTTCATGCACATGTGTGACATCAGATCATTGTTGTGGCTTGGTTCTAGATGTCCCCCTAAGCCTCATGCAGTCGTATGTGGGGCTTTTTGGAGGTGGCTGGATCCAGGGTGTGTGCTGCTGGGATCGAGCATGTGATGCTGGGACTGAGTGATGGCTCCATGCTAGGATCAAGGCTGCCCCACCCTGGTGTCAGTGCTGCCCAAGCTAAGGGTGGGTTGCCTGGACAGGACACAGGGGACAGAAAAAGGGCTGTTGCCCGCTGCCCGCTGCTTGCTACTTCACTGTTCTGCTGCCTTCTGCCTGCCCTGCCATGGACCGTTTCTCCTCTGCGAGGCCTCTCCCACGCGGCCCCGCCTTGGAGCCGGCTGACTATGGACCGAACCTCCACAAACCTTGAGCCAAAACACTTCCCTCCTTTTGCTTTGGGCATCGGGCATTTTGTCTCAGCAATGAGAAAATGTAACTACGACAACCACATTTTATTTCTTTATTTTTATTAGTTCATGAGGTCCCCAAGTCTGGAAACTCCCAGTCTATTTTTTAAGTTTTATTATTACCTCATGTTCCATCCAATTCATTCATTTACACTGCTGCTTTTGTGTGTGTGTGTGTGTGTGTGTGTGTGTGTGTGCGCGCGCGCGCATGTGTGTGCGGGGCTCAAACCCTGAGGGAACGCAGGCATTTCAGCTGTGTGATCCAGCGACTTCCAGCATAGGAACAGAGCTGTGCACCCGTCACCCCAGTCCAGGCCGGGTCACTTCTGTCGCGCATAAAGAAAAGGGCAGAGCCCCGAGCAGTCCTTGTGTCCCCGCCCACGCCCCTTCTGCCCATGTGGATTTGCCTGTCTAGGATTTTCCCTTTCGCTGGGATTCTGTGGCACGTGGCCACCTGTGAGGCCTTTTGCCTCGGCCTCCTTTCCTTCTACTCTGCCCATGACACAGCTGGTGACCCATGTCTTACAAAAACATGCCTCTCCTCGAGGGCCCCCAGTGGCCTTAGACACCCCAACTGTTCCCCCAGGAGCCTGTCAGGCAGGGTCCGCTGCCACCCCAGAGGCTGCAGCTGGCCAGACGCCATCTCCCAGCCTCCCCTGCACTGGGTCCTGACTGGTGCCCCCAGCTGGGGACCTCAGCAGACTGTACCTCTCTTGCCCTTGTTTCCTCCTCTGCAACATGGGGGTGACTCCGTGCCACCTCTAAGTGGGGCAGGGGGAGGGGACGTGGAGCAGGCGGCCTGCAGCGGGTACTCAGGGGGGCATAGGGAGAGGAGAGGCTGGGCGGGCGTCACAGCCTTGGCCACACATGGAGGGGCTGCGGAGGTGCCCCTCACACACACCTTGCCTGGGCATTCTCCTAGGACCCTCTGCCAGCTGTTCTCCAGACTGGAGTCCCGAGAGCCCCTCTAGGGCAGGACTGTGCTCCCCAGGAAGTTGGCCCTGCGTTCCTGAGTGAGGCCAGTGTGGGCTGTGGTCCTGCTGCTGCTCCCTGGCCACCTGACCTGGGGTCAGGCAGGGCCAGATGCTCATCTGGTCATCTTGACAAGCCCACCTTATGCCCTTCTGGAGAGGAGGAAACTGAGGCAGAGAAGCCACATCAGCTGCCCAAGGTCACTCAGCTGGTCAAGGTCAGAGTGAGAAGTCTAGGCCACCTTGCCCTCTCTGCTAGGCCCTTGGTCCCCAAACTGCCTGGCACACAGTAGGTGCTCACTAGAGGCCTCAGGGGTGAAGCGGCCACACAGCCTGGCCACAGCCTCAGGCTCCGGGCTTCACACAGCGGGTGGACAGTGGTGAGGGAGCCCTGCAGACAACAGCAGCTGAGTGACCCCAGAACGAAGTCGGGAAGAGGAGACAGGCCCGGCTGCTGGGAGGCCAGCGCCACTGGGGGCAGGGATGGGGCCGGAGGGAAGCCAGCGTGGGGCGAGAAGACTGCCTGTCTCCCTCCCGCCTCCCGCCTCCCGCCTCCCGCCTCCGGCCTGCCGCAAGGCCCGGGAGCACCCTTGCTGCCTGGGACTCCCAGGGCTCAGCAGCAGGGCCAGCTGCCAGTGAGGGGGAGAGGGGGACTTGCAGGCCCCCAGTCCCGGGCGGCCTTGACCCACACCGCAGCCCTACACAGAGGTTTCGCGACCTGCTCTGGCTTTGAGGTGTTGCTGGAAAAACCAAAGCCCAGGGATTCACAGCCTGACGGCCCCGTAACAGCATGCAGAGGACTCCAAAGACGGCAACAGGGAGCCACACGGCCTCGGGTGGGGGGGACGGCAGCTGCCGCACACAGGGTCCCCGGCAAGCAGCCCACTAAGGCTTATTCCGTGCACGGTGCGGCCGGGCGTAATTGGGAAGTTATTAGATATGGAATACACACAGCACTCACCAAATGAGTAATCAGAGACTAATTAAGCACACAGCACACAGCCGACCGCGAGGGAGACGTGGCTGCCACATCTGTGACAGCAATTAGGGGCGCTCCGGCTGCAGTGCTCCCGGCTGGGGGGGCTGCAGCTGGGGGTCTCATCCCCAGGCTCCAGGGTTGTGGGGGGCACCACGATGCCCCGCCCCTTGGGTAGCACAGCCCGAGTGGACACAGGCCCAGGACCACTGGATGGTTCTGTCCCCAGGAAGCACTCGAATGCCGTGCACCACAGCACGTCTGCAGCTCGGCAGCGGCTCTTCCGGGGAGGAGGGCGGCCGACCTGTCTCCTAGGTACCACCCAGCGGGCATGGGGTGCCTGGTGCCAAGGAAGGACAGTGAGCAGTGGCTCCTGAAGGGCAGTGCCAAGGCTGCAGAAAGGAAGAGGCCTCAGACAGGGGCCCAAATCTGCCTCTCCCAGGGACCCGCTTCCCTCCCGGGACGTGCAACGCTCTCTCCGGCCTCGATCAGAAATGGTCTCCATTGCCTGGGCTCACAGCCTGGCAGCAACAGGCTCAGCCCCGCCCCGGCCACCTCCCAAGCCCTTACACGTCCCTCCAAGCTTTACCAAGTCCTGCCCCCGCAACGTGACAGCCAAGAGCCATGTGCCCTGGCCCAGCCCAGCTCTTCACCCATGCATCCACTTGTCTGTCCACCTGTCCACTTGTCTGTCCACTATCCACCTGTCTACCTATCTGTCCACCTGTTTGTCCACTCATCCACTTGTTTCTCCACCCATCCACGTGTTCATTCACCCACCACCTTCCCATCTGTCCACCTGTCCATCCACCCATCTATGTGTCTTTCCACCTGTCCACCTACCCACCCACCCATCCACCTGTCCATCTACCCATCCACCTGTTTGTCTGTCCACCATCCATCCAACAGTCCTTCCAGTCATCCACCCACCCAATAAATACTCATTGAGCACCTGCTGTGTATTAGGCACCAGGCCTGGAGTGGGGCTGCAAATAAAACAGTTAAAAATCTCCCCCTTTAGTTAGGAGCAGCGGCACACATCAACCACAGCACTCAGGAAGCTGAGGCAGGAGGATCGCAAAGTTGAGGCCAGCCTGGGCAATTTAAGAAGCCTGGTCTCCAAATTTAAAAATTCTAGAAAGCGTTAGGGATAGAGCTTAGTGAAGGAGAATGCCTGGGTTCAGTCCCCAATACTCTGAAAAACAGAGAAAAGAATCCCCGCACTATAGGAACTGTTTGGGCCACAGCAGAGGTTTCCTGTTAGGAACAGGGGTGTGCCTAGCATCCTTGGGCCCCTGGTGAGAAGCACCGCACAGACACAGGGCAGAGGGGGCGAGCTGGCTCCAGGGGAGAGGTCACTTGTACAGAGACTTGGAGGAGGCAGAGGGGGGTGGCTGTGGGACCCTGGGGACGGTGTCCCACAAAGAGGGAAGCAAGCACGATATCCGGGTGGGACCCTGCTTGCACACTTCTGCCTTAGGGTTTGTCTTCACCACTCTGGCACCACAGCCACCTGGATGATACACAAGCGAACACACGCATGCTCTTTGAAAGGCCACTTTTGGACACTGTAATTTGAATTTGTGTCATTTTCACAAGTGGCAACACAGGGTCCTTCCTCTATTGTTTTTACCGTTATTACCATTGCAGTCACTGAACAACGTGAACACCGTTCAGTTCCGGGGAATCGGCCCGCTGGCCGCGTGGGCTCAGCCCTGCTCCAGAGGCAGCAGGAAACCCAGGGAATGCAGGGACGCCGGGCAGCTGTCCAGCCCAGACCCCGCCACTGTCACGCTGAGCTGCGGCAGCCCCCATCCACCCCCCACCTGTGACGCACCCCGAGGGACCACAGGGCACCCTTGGACAGCCTGGCTCATCGTCCTCTGTCCCCCGTGTCCACCTGCCAGGTTCGGGGCCGGGTCCACGCTCAGGGGCTGTGGCCTGCAGGCAGGGGCTCCGCCTCTCCCAGTGGCCTCCTGGGGGGCTGAAAGGGTCACAGAGCAAGAGTGGGTGCCGGCGCTGCCGTCCAGACACACCGCCCGGCACCAGGCTGCCCGGTCACCTGCCATCAGCCGGCCCTGTCCTGGCTTCTCAGGAGGACAGGTGCCGCCCGGTCACAGCACGGCTGCTTCTCACCCTGGGACGGCAGCCGGCAGGGACCAGGCTCCTGTGGCTTCTGGATGGAATTGGCCCAGGCTCTGCTTGCTGCCCACCCCCAGACGCCCCCAGCTCCCTGCCGCCTTCTCAGGGAGGACCTGCCCCTGCCGCTGGGTGCTGGCCCAGCTCACCTCCTGTCCCAGTGCCACACAGTCGGGGTCCCAGGTCTACCCCCAGGCCCTGGAGTGACTGATGTCCCCTGACACAGCACAGGGAGCGGCCACGGGCAGTCCAGGGACGGTCAGCACAGAGGGCCCACGGCAGGACGCCCCCCCGCTGTGCTTTCGGAGCAGCAGGGCCAGGCGATGGAGCCACTCTGGCAGTGATGGGTCCCCTCTGAGGGACATACAACACCAAAAGAACCCGCGGCAGGACCTGGCCCACACTGGAGTTTCCTGGGCCAGGAGGACACCTGATCTCTGGCTTCTCCCTTTTTAGAACTTACACTTGTGCACTGCCTGGGATCAGACCCAGCCAGGGGGCACTGCCCGCAGCACACTGGGACACCACGGGACAGCTTGCCTGGCCGCTCAGACCTCGAGGTCGGGCTTGTGCTCTTGCGCATGTGTCTTTGTGTGCGTGTGCCTGCGTGCATACGTGTATGGATGTGTGTGCCCATGCATGTACCTCCGTACCTGTGTGTGCACCCATGTGTGTGCATGCGTGTGTGTGCACACGAGAGTGTACTGGTGTGCAGGAGCCCGTACACGTGTGTTTGTGTGAGGCTCTGGGCAGGGCCATCTCGCACGCAGGCTCCGCACCCCTTGGCCAAGGTGCCTACCACCGCCTCCCACACCCTGCCAGGCAGCCCCCCCACCATTGCTCCCTCATTCCCTGCCCCTTGTGTCAGCAGCGTCCCACAGGGGGGAGACCCTCTGGGGCTGGACCCCCACGCACAGCGACTCCAAGCTGCTGGGCGGCGGTGCTGCACGTCCCCTCCCTGCAGAGTGGACTCCTCGAGGCTGACGCCACCTTTGGCACTGCAGACTCGGGTGTCCCGAGAGGGGCAGCGGCTAGCCAGCACCTGGTTTCCTTCCAGGACCGCCTCTCCTCCCTTCAAGGCCTGCACCTGTGTCCGTGTGTAAATGACGCTCATCCAGCAGGCTCCCCCATCTGCCCGTGCCCCACCTCCGACTCCAGGCAGGAAGCCCAGGCAGTGGCTGGCCGCTGGCCCTCGGGTGTGCTCAATTCCACTCAGACATGGTTCAGAGAGGCTGGGTGACCTGCCACACGTCACACAGCCGGAAGAGGGGCAGCGACGGAGACCTGGTCGCAGGTGCCCCAGGGATGGAGGACTCGCCCAGCAGGTCCTCCCAGGTCCACGGAGGGGCCGGGCTGCGGTGGGCTGACCCGACGTGATTGCCGCTGCGTCTCCCACGGGCCGCGCATCCGTCAGGTGCTGACAGCGCATTAGCCGAGCAATCACCAGACTATTAATTCTTCTCCCAGTCTTGCCAGGGTATCACGGTGAAAGATGGCAGCTTAACCACAGGGAAATTCTTCAGGGTGACAAAAATAAAAATAGCTCTAATTGAAGTTGATGGAAATTATACCCTCTAAGAGCACACGTCGGATGCACTGGCTCTGATGTGAATTAGCACCGGGGCAGGGCCTCTGTCAGGGGCTGTGACAGCGCAGCAGCGGCCTTGTGGGCCTCACATCTGCTCAGCGGCCGCGCGGCAGCAAGGTGCGGGAGGCGGCAGTGAGGCCGAGGACGGCTGCAGTGCTGCAGGGGACAGCGCGGGACGGCGCCCAGGGCCTTCTGGAGGGTCTGACTGGGCCAAGGACACAGTGTTGGGTGCCTCCCGCGGGGGCTGTATAGTCACCCAGCATCAGGAGCACCCGTGCCATTTTAGTCTCTTCCACATAGTTTAATTTTTTTTTTTTTTGAGATAGGGGTTCTCGCTAGGTACTCTGGGCTGGTCATGAACTTACTAGGTAGTCCAGGCTGGCCTTACACTCACAGTGATCCTCCTGCCTCAGCCTCCGGAGTGCGGGGACTACAGGTGAGTGCCACCACTTCCCACACATTCACACATTTTTATCCTCTTCTCTCTTGAAGCAATGTTGTTAGCACCAGTTTCTGAGGAGGCAGGACACCCAAGGAAGCCTGGAGAGGCCGGTGTGACCCTGGGCAACGGACCTGTACCTCAGGCCACACTCTTCACACCAGGCCCGCCATGGCCATGGGGCCTACCCCGCGAGGAGCACACGGTACACGGGCGCTGGCGTCGCTCGCAAGGTCTCTCCCACCCCTGTGAGGCTTTCTGTCCCATCGGCCTCTGCCAGGCCAAGCTGTGCTGCAGAGGCAGGGACACAGAGTAACCTGAGGGTTCCCTCGTGGACTTTTCAGGGCCAGGGACTGTGCCACTCCACCACCACGCTACACCCAGCCCGAGAGAATGCCCTCTACCACGCTGCCCAGGCCCTGCCTGTGCCAGGACTGTACCAGGGCTCACCGTGAGCTGCCTAACCACACGCTGCAAGGCAGCAGACACGGGTATCCATGTTGGGTCCATAGGCAGGTGAGAAAGTTGTCCACACGCCATCTCTGGACTAAAGATGCCAGGCCAGGCCAGGCCAGGACCTAAGCAGAACTGCAACTTTTGATCCTCCTGCCTCAGCCTCCCAGAATGCTGGGTAACAGGCATGTACCTTCATACCCAGCTCTAGCTTTATTATTATTATTACTATTATTAAAAAGTCAAAGTCTGGTCACGACAGTGATGATCATGATTACTATGCTGCCAAGGCTGGCTGGTCCCAAAACACCTGGACTCAAGCAGTCCTCCCGCCTCAGCCTCCTGAGCAACTGGGACCACAGGCGCACACAGCACATCCAACATTCTTTTGCTTTCTGTAGCGCCGGGGATTGAACCCAGGGCCTTGCACATGCTCGCCCCGTGCTGCACCACTGAGCTTCAGTCAAGGCAAGTGTGTTAGAGGAAGGAGGGAAGCACCGGCGCCCTCCCTCGGGCCACCCCCTCATTTAACCCTGGGAGAAGCGGCAGTTTCTGTGCCTCTTCCACGCTGCCTCCCTTGCAAGGAGCTAAAAGGAACCTCCGGCCAATGGGAGTCCCAGGAGAGTGGGAAAGGGGAGGAGAGGCCAGGCATAAAAGGGAAAACCAGCCATGGGACATCTGCCTGGGGACCCAGAGGGACCGCACGGAGGAGCGAGGCGTCGCAGAGCTCGGGCTCAGCCAGCCCGGATCTGCGCCAGTGTGGATACAGACGGATCAATTCGCAGTCACACCGCAAGCACAGGCCCGGGGGACCTCAGCCAGCCACCAGCCAGAGCACAGATGCCCGGTGTGCTCTACCCAGCACTGCCCAGTGCCCCCACCGGCCAGCTAGGGGAGGAGTGGCTGTGTCTCAGCCTCCTGTGCCACATGGAGCTCACACAGGTGCCTGTCTCACTCTCAGGCGGCCACAGGGGTCGAACACAAGCACAGCACCATGCATCTGCCAGCATGGCCTGCTGGGGCTGTGTGGTCGTGGGGAGGTTGCTCACCCTCTCTGGGCCCCCATTTTCTCACCTGCACAGCATTCATGACCATGATACCTGCTTGACAGAGAGAACAGTGACCCTGTCTTGACACAGAGGGCCACGGACACCAACACGGGGAGGAGAAGCAAACCCAGGGGCCCAGGCCCGTTACCCACGCAAAGCCGGATCTGTGGTTCCTCTTGAGGCCGTCAGGAGGATATGAGGGGTTGCTGCTAAAAAGCACGCCTGTGCCCGGCTCAGGGCCTACGGGTGCCCGGAGGTGACTAAAAGCAGAACAAAGTGTGAGCTTCCTTCTGGAATCTCCGCGGAGAGGCAAGCTCGGCCGGGCAGTCTGTCTGACAGTCGGCAAGACAAGGCCTTACACCCTGTATTTACCTGGCCCGCCCCGTCTCAGTGTCCTTCAGGCCTGAGGAGTTCAGCCTGGCCCGGAAGCGTCCAGCGCCCTGGACTCTGCAGCGATCACAGGACCAGCCCGGCCCCTGAAGCCGGGAGCTCCTCCCATAGGCAGCACATGGCCCTGGAGTCCCGAGGATCCACTAGCCTCAAGCCAGGACTGAGGGAATGGTGGAGCAGACCCTGGCCCACCTCAGCGGACCCTCACACTGGCTCCTCCCGGCCCTGGAGTCCTCCTTCTGCCTCCTTGCTCCTCCTTTCCTTGTTGGGGACAGCCCAACCTTGTCAGAGCTGTGGTCCCTGTTATTTTCTCTCACCTGCAATCAACACTTTTTCTCACAATTTTCATGCTTTGGTTTCATTTCCCACGTCACTGGAGCAAGGACCCACACCCACCAGGTCACCGCGACAGGACTCTCAGACAGCGCCCCCTCCCGGTCTCTAGGGACCTGGCTGGCTTTGCTTTGAATGCTGCCCACCCAGCGATACTTACTCACATCATTTAGATCCCTGAGCTGTTTGGATGAGTCAGGTGTGGGTTGAATGCTCTCTGTGTGCCTTGCAAGGCCCCCCCAGACAGCTGTGAGGGGGAGGCCCTCGGCTCTCTTTGCAGGAGGAGACAGTGCAGACTGTGGTCCCCTGCCCAGGCTGCAACACTGCAGGCAAAACTGCCCCAGAACACAGCCTGAAGGTCAGCCTGAAGGTGTACCTGGACACGTGCAAAGGGCTGGGAACAGTAGCAGCCCGGATCTGGGCCCCACAGCCCCAGGCTCTGGGTGAGAGTGCCAGGCAGCTGGACAAAGGCAGGGCTGTCCGTGCCACCCCACTACCACCTTCCTGAACTTCGCTCTGATCCCGGGGGCTTGGGAGCCTAGGAGCAAGGACCCCAGCCCCTGGGGGAGGCCAGCGTGTGACAGGAAGGAGGGGACAGGAAGGCCGAGGTGCTCCTGCAGCCCCAGGCTCGGCACAGTCCTGACCCTGAGGTCCACCTGCCTGTTCTCTGACTCGGCCACGTTCCTCGAGACACCCCTCTCTCTGCAGTGCTGGGGTCCCCAGGGGCCTCGAACACAGGCCAGACACTCTGCACGGAGCAGCGGCTCCAGCCTGAGAGGGTTTTTGGATGGAAAACCCATCGCAGCAGCAAAGGCACTGGTGAAGCTCGCGCTGCCGATGTTGGGTGTGTGGCCTTCAGCTCCATCCCGGCCTGGGGCTGCAGGCCCTGTTTACCAGCCAGGCCCTGGAGCATGGGATGCTGCGGTGTGTGTGCCCGGCCTGTCCTCCGAGGGACACTCACAGGAGGGGAGTACAAGGTGTGACCCAGGCTGGTGTCTGCTGGTGCGGGGCCATGTGGTCCCGGTGACAGAGCCTTTGCTGTCCCCATCGTCACTATGAGGGGTAGGCCAGGGCGTGCACCTGTGTGGTGTGCATAGGTGTGCATCTCTGGGTACACCATAAATGCCATGGTTGTGCACACATGTACACGTGCAGGCCCATGTGCATGAGCATCCGTGTGTGCAGGGCTTGGGTCTCCACACACACAGGGCTTGTGAGCTGTGTGCATGACTACACGTGTGGGCTCCGGGGTGGCGTGAGCTTTGCACTCACACACAGCTGTCACACACCTGTGCACGCAGGAATCGCCCCGCACGGTCAGTCCTCCCGGCTGCAGGCTGAGAGCCATTGCAGTCCGTGGCAGCGCAAGCTTGGGAAGGGGAGGGGACACAAGGAGTTGGGCAGCGGAACCCCCTCAAGGGGCACCAGGCCCTGGGCACCAGCACGCACAGCCCCAGGGAAGCCAGCTAGAGGACACAGCGTGAACTTGCATGGGGTTGGCAGAGCTGCGACTACGGCCGGCCCTGAGAGACATCCTGCCGGCTCTGAGCCTCCGCATCAGGTTAGACGAGAGTGGGGGCCGGGGACGTGCGCGGGGGTGGCGGTGGGAGCACGGGCCCTGGCTGTTCAGTCGTGAGGCGTTGGGAGGGGAGGTCAGGGGCCTCCAGAGTGGGGCTCCGGGCTCCCCACCCTAATAACCAGGAACCCCAGCCTCAGAGCCTGCAGAGACACTGGGGTCCACCATGAGACCTCAGACAAGTCCCCTCACCCTCTGCCATCCTCCGGAAAGGGGACAAGAGTCTCGCTCTGCAGGGTGCTGGAGGATGTGTGAGTTCAACCCGAGCAGGTGGCTCCTGGGAAGGCCAAGAGGTGCGGGGTCTGCAAAGCCCACGTCCTCATTGCAGCCCTCGGGTCTGGGAATGCAGGGCGCCACCTCTGGCCACTTAAGGACCGAGTCCTGTGCTGCGCCAGCCCCAGCTGGCCTGCAGGAAGGCCTGAGCCTGGCATCTGTCCAGCAGGCGCCCTCCCCAACCCCGTGGCCACAAGAGTGACTGTCCCGCCACTTTAAGGCAGAGGCTCGGGGTGCAGGGCCACCAGAGAGAGGACTCGGGCACCCAGGCCTGGCATCTTTGGCTCTCTGAATATCTCGGGCCCACACCTCATGCTACAGTGTGTGCACACTCATGAGAGAGAAAGTGGGGGGGATATGAAAGAGAGATGGGGAGCATTTCTCCATTTTTGGGTGCACCCTGAGCCCAGAGAGTTTGGGCACCTGGCCCAGGGCCACACTGCAGGGTCTGAACTCCCTCTCTCCTCCCAGCTGGGTGGTTTGGATTAAATCTGGCCCACTGGCAAGATCTGAAATGCAAGCCGCCCACAGCGCCAGTGTGCCCAGGGCGCCAAGGCCAGACAGAACAATTCCCACTCACTGGCCAGTTCTGGAAACTGCCCAGCTCCCAGCTCCCAGCTCCCAGCTCCCAGCTCCCAGCTGGGGAGGTATGGGAAGGCAGGGAGACCTGGCCCCAGGCCTCCGGGTCGCACCTTGCCCCCAGTCCTGCAGAGAGGGTGGCTGGGCTCCATCAATGCCTTTTAAAAAAATTTGAAGTGAGGTGTTCTACTTTTTCAAGTTTATTTTTGTTTTTGGGACAGGCTCTCGCTGTGAAGCCCAGGCTGCCCTTGAGTGCGAAGCAATCCTCCTGCCTCAGCCTCTGGAGTGCTGGGATGACAGGTGTGCACCACCACGCCCACCTGAGGAAGTACTTTACACACCCAGAAGGGAACAGAGCAAGGACCTCGGTGCTGCCTGCTGCCCACCCACACCCTCCGCATGTGGCAAAACAGGACTGCCAGGCCCGTCCAGGCCTGGACCGCAGTGCTGCCGGACACAGTTTGGTGGCTTCAGCGACGCACGTGTGTCCTGTCACAGCCCTGACTCGGCCTCCCCGGCTGGAGCGCGGTGGTGTCGGCAGGCCTCTGTGGCGGCTTGGGGAGCAGCTGTCCGCAGCGTGTCCTGCGGTCCTCGGCTCCCGGCCCCCTGCGTCCCTCCGGCCTCTGGGTCTGTCACTGCGCAGCCTTCCCCTCTCTGTGCTGCCCCGCCCTCTTCGGCTGTCACAGGGTCGAGCTTGGGCTCGCCTGGCCCCACCTCATGGAAGTCCTATGGGTGCAAGGCCTGCAGATCCAAACGTGGACTCCCGGGGAACGCTGGCCCATGCTGCCCCCGTGGCTCAGTCCTGGACCCTGGCCTCCCCTCTCGCTGGGGGGCCACCGGGAACTCTGCCCGGAGAAGGTAGGAGGCAGGACGGGGCTGCGGTGGCCCCCACCTGCCTCTGTCCTCTCTGCCGACTGCCCCCACCCCGCCCACACCTCCCCCTCCCCCCGCAGCCCCAAGGTTCGGCTTTAACGAGTCCTTGCCCTCTAATTAGCAGGCGCGGCTTCGGAAGGCAGCCCTGGTGTTTACCTTGCCAGAGCCTTTCATAACAGCCCCAGGCCCGGGGCCCCACCTAATCTCCAGGACGGCTGCGCTTAACGAGCCCTGGCACCCGGGCCTTCTGCTGCCCCCTCCAGCTGCCCCGGGCTCTGCCGCACTGCGCCGAGGCCCCACCTCCACCCCACTGGCCCCGCTAACCCCAACTCTAACCCCGTAGGCCAGGGCTGGTACCTAAGCAGCTGACACAGTGACCTGAGGTCACCTGCATCGCTCGGGGAGCAGAACCCGAGCTCCCTGCATCCACTGGGGCAGCCTGGCCTCGGCCGTGGCAGGCGGGAGAGTGGAGGGAGGGAGGGTAGGTCCCGGGTTCCCCTCCTCCAGCCTGGGAACTGGGGTCAGAGGGCAGAGTTCGAGTGTTCAAGCACAGGGAGCTCCAGGTTGCTAGGGGCTGGGGCCTGGTGGCCATGACTCCTGCCAGAGGAGGGGCCAGGAGCAGGGGCAGCGGCAGGGCCAGGCGGTCCGTCCACCAGTGACCTGCAGGAGGCTGGAGACGGGGCTGTCCCCACCCCAAGGATTTGATAGCCACAGGAGAGGCGGGGCCTCAGGGCCCAGACCCGCAACTGCACTGGAGGACGAATATTCTGGAACCTGGGGATTCTTTTCCTTTGCCTCTTAAACAAACGGCTGTGGCTCCAGGCAGCTGGGGACGCGCAGTCTCCGCCCACCCCATTTGTGAGCATTGAACAGCAGCAGTGGCCAGGCTTGAAAGGCGAGGGCTGGGGCGGAGAGGCCCAGCTTCCTTTGTGGGGACTGCCTCCTCCACCCCCGCTGGGCCTTTATCTGGCGATGCGAGCTCTCCCAGCAGCTTCGAGCTGCCTGCCCTCCCAGCTGCCTGCCCGGGCCTCCTCTCCAGCCTTCCCCCCACCTCCCCGCCTGGCGCAGGAGGGCCGCGTCCAGTGCTCAGGGGCGTCCTGCGTCCTGGCCCAGCCTGCCCGGGGCCAAAGCCTAAGATCGAGCTCTCGCCATATGCGAAGAGGAGGCTCCAGCTCTCAGGGACTCTGGTGTCACCCACACCACAGCCAGTTGGACAGCCTAGCCTCCCCAGAAATGGGACACCAGGCAGAAAGGGGCACCCCACTCGCACAGCCTGTGACCCTGGAGCTCCTGCCCGAGAGGGGGCCGCAGTGTCACGCACCTGTAAGATGGGGTGTGTGGCGGGGGCCAGTGACCTGCACACACCCGGCCTGCTTGGCCCCTGGGGGAACAAAAAAATCACCAACGGGACAAGTGCTGGATGACGCTGCTCCCAAAGGCCACACCAGCGCCCCCCTGTGGGCTCTTCCTCATCCCTTCCGAGGACCCTGGGCACAGTCCGTGTGACCTCAGAGACCAGGGCCTGGTCTCAGCCCTCAGTGTCAGGGCTCAGGTGCCCACGAGGAGCCCCTCGGAGAGGAACGGGGCCTGGCTACCCTGCTGGCCCAGGCCCAACTGCCCAGCCGCGCCCCTGTGGCCAAGCATGGCTGGGCCGCGGATCCGTGAGACAGGGACGGCGCATGGCCCCACACTCCGGATGCGGCGGCGATCAGCGGGTCCCAGGTGCTTGCTGGTCTGGCAGAACCCACCCTGGCAGCCGGCCACCCCAGGGCGAGCACTTCCTCAATGTCCACCTCCCCGCCTCCTACCCGAGGTCGCACAGCCCGGAATGGGCGGAACCGGGGTCGAACCCAGGCCCAGGCTGCACGCTCCATCCTCCGCCCCACCGACCCTCCTGGGGCCTGCTGCGTCTGTGTCAGGCGGCCCATGACCTGGGCCAGCCGGCAGCCCGCACCGGAAACTCCGGCTTTCTAACACAGCACGTCCTGCACAGGCCCGCAGGGCGCGCTGCTAAATTTCCCGTGTAAGTCCGCGTTCACAACCGACATGACGCTCTCGCTCTCTAGCCACGGGACTCCATTTTTGGCGGGAAACAGTGCCCAGTACTGTGAGAGTGTGGAGGGACACACGGTCAGGGACAGAGGGACACTGTGCATGCCCTCTCTGGTCAGCACCGCCCCCCCACCAAGCCATGTGGTGGGGTGCTCCCTGCGGCTCTGCCCTGTGGATGCCACACAGCTGTCACCGCGGCTCCTCTAGGTCACTGCCATCTCCCAGGATGGGACCCCGCCCCCAGCAGCGGTCACTCTCCGTTCCCCACCCGCACCGCTGTAACACAGCTGCCCAGACGCTTCCTAGGATGCCGCCACGTGCCCGGTGGCTTTCTGAGTCCAC
This sequence comes from Chinchilla lanigera, assembly GCF_000276665.1. NCBI lineage: Eukaryota > Metazoa > Chordata > Mammalia > Rodentia > Chinchillidae > Chinchilla > Chinchilla lanigera. Next base: position 591,159 of record NW_004955541.1, on the reverse strand, counting down.
TTCTGTGTTCTCAAGGTTTGTCTTTTGTCCCATTTTGCAGATGTCACCTTTGCTGCATTCCATCCCTGACTAATCGCTCTCCAGTGTCCCCCCCCCAACTTGGGCTGTGATGCAAACATTAGCACATATCGGTGCACGTGTGTCTGCGTGTGCAGCAGGCGTGACTGACAGGTCACTGGTTTTTCTGTGGCAACTCACTCCCAGGGCTGCACGTCACCGTGACGGACCACTGTCCCTCCCCTCCAGAGCCTGGGAGGCCCCAGCGTCCCTGCGCCCGGCCAGCACTTGTGGTTGACCTGTTTGTAGTCAGCCCCTGCTGGGTGGCTGGTGCCAGCGGGTATGGTTAAGTTTTACCCTGACACGGATGGGCTGGCCAGAAGGGCTCTGTAGAAAATCCTGCCCAGACTGGGGGCTCGGCCGTGCAGGCTGCGCAGCCCTTAGCAAGGGCAGCAGCCTCTGTGTGGCTTATGCGTCGGGGAGAGGTGGGGGTGAGAAGACCCTGTGTGCCCTGCAGCTGCCAGGCCTACCCCTGGGCCGCTGCCCTCACTCAGAATCGGGGAGGGGACAGTCACAAGCCCTCACAACCAGGCTGCCCCGCTGTAGGCCCCATATCACACGTCCCTTGCCCTCAGTTTCCCCAGATGTAAAATGCAGAGGGCACCCTTGTCTTGCTGAGCCTTCAGGCATGAGATCCTTCACAGCAGTGCCCGGTCCCCTAGGCCCCAGAAGTACCGGTTGTTGGCAAAACCACGACAGCGCGTGTGGCTGGGTGTGTGTTTTGCAGCGGGTTTCACACTGGGTGAGCCTCGGGGCGGCAGGCACACTCAGACACAGACTGACCTGTAAGGCCAAGGACGGGCTTCCCGAGCAGGCGTCGCAAGCGTTATATTTGGACTTGGTGCCGGCGCTGCCCCAGGGAGGCCCTCGGGGTCCCCACCCTGGCTCTGTGATCTGCCAGCACTGGGTACTGCACCCAGGCACCTTCCCACGGTGCCCAATGCCAGCCCAGGCCAGCGGTGGACACGGCCTGGCGGTCAGAGGGGACGCTGGCCTGGTCCATATTGCGTCCTCCCCGTAGAGGAGCAGTGGCGGGGGTGGAGCTGCGTGGCTGCCTTCCTTCCTTGCACACAAAACAAAGACGACTGAGGCACAAGGAAGGAACCCTGTAGCTGATACCCTCATCCCCACCCCTCGCCTCCCTGCACGAGGCTCCTCTGCCCACTAGATCTGTCGGGCCCCCTGGGTACCGCACAAGCCCGCTGCCGAGCTACACACTGAACTCCCTGCCTACTATGTGCTGGGAGCTGTTCTAGGACCTGGGACAAAAGACTGACAAGGATCTTATTTTCCAGATACTGACAGGCAGCAGAGACAAAAAAAATCCACACATACAAGCAGAGGATAAAGGAGGCCAGAGGAGGATGGGTCTTTCTGGATGACCCCTGCGGGCCTCCTCAAGAACACAAGAAAGAGGCTGCAGGTGCCACTTGGGAGAGAGGGCAGCAGGTGCAAGGGCCCCGGGGCAGGGCATGAGCGGCTGAGCAGAGCAGGAAGGAGGTGGGGCACCAGCTGAGAAAGGGGTCTGGTCACAGCTGGCTAGAACAGTGTCCCCCAAAGGCACATTCCCTGGGGCCCTGGAAGGAGAACCGTTGCCAAGGAAGTTTGCTAGGAAAGGCCGGGTGGGACGGGCTGGGGGTCCAGTGGGCGTCTCCATGCAGAGAAAAGAGCTACTGTGACACTGAGGAGGCTAGGAGCAGGCCGGCGGGGATGGCAGCGACGCAGCCACAGCTGGGAGCCGGAACCCTGCACTCACCCAAGAGAACCCAGGCCCCCCTTGCCGTGGCCGGGAAGCTCAGCACCCAGGGAGGACTGGGTTCCACCCCGGTGGCATGGGTCCCCTCAGGACTTGGAGCACGGGGTGACCTGCAGTTTTAAACGATCGGCACATCCCGTCACCCATTCCGTGAGTGCTGGAATTCGGCAGGTGTGCAGAGAAGCTGCTGCCCCAGAAGGGCCGACTCCACGGTGTCCACGGGTGGTTGGCTGCACCAGAGGGTGGGTGGCAGCTCCTCCATTGTCCTGCCTTGTCCTTGCCCTTCCATGTGACCCTGCGGTGTGGGTGGGGCAGCGTCGGCCAAGGACTAGCCATGTCCAGGGTCCCTTGCACGTCACCACATGAGGCTTGGTGGCCACCACATACCCACTTCACAGAGGAGCAAGCTGAGGCTGCACACAAGGCTCGGAGTTCCCAGTGCGCACTGGATATCCCTGCGTTCCCTGCGGCTCTGGGGAAGGTGACACATCCACTTCCTGTGCCGGGGCTCCGGTGGGTGTGATGTCTTGGCCGCTTTCACAGTCACACGTGTCCACCGCAAATACCCGGCGCTCAGTTATGGCTGGTGATGTCACAGGGACCCCCCCCCCATTGCTCTGTGCCCTGCGGAGGCTGCGCTGCCCACGGGCTCCTTCCCTGCCGCCAGGCGTGTCCCTCGACAGAGGAATTACAGGTTCCCAGGTGGATAATGACAGGCTGCAGCTGCTGCTGGGAACATCTGTCTGGAAGATTTAAATATGGCCACAGGGAACCTAGGGCCTCTGGACAGGAAGGGAGCAGCTGGGGGCAGCTTGCTGGCCACAACAGGGGACTTGCAAAGCCCAGAGGGAGACGCTGGGCCTGAGAGGGCCCTCAGCTGCCACTGACCGGGTGACATGGCTGACCGGGTGACATGGCTGACCGGGTGACGTGTACAGTGGACGGTGTCTCCAGGGCCTGTCTGGCACAGGGGCCCTGGCCCCCAGCTCCCTGGCCTCAGCCCAACGCCTACTGTCCCCTTGGAGGCAGGACCCTAACCTGGCCCGGTCAGTCCAACAGCCAGGCCTCTGCAGATGCTGCCCTCCCAGCCCAGCTTGCCAACCCTCCTCCTCCCCAGCTTTCTAGAATGTTCCTCGCTTTTCTTTTTTGCAGTACCTAGGATTGAACCTAGGACCATTGCGCTGAGCTCTATCCCAGCCTTTCTAAAACTCTGAGACACTTGCTACATTGCTAAGTTGCCCAGGTTGGGCTTGAACTTGACAACCCTGCTGCTTCAGCCTCCCAGTGCTGGGATGAAAGACATGTGACCCTCTAACCAGTACCTTTCTAGATTTTGAGGCCCAACCCAGGTCCTGCCTCCCCCACAGGCCTAGCCAGAGGTAGAATTCAAAACATGGGACCTGGGGAACCACGGGGCTCTGTCTGAATTGGGGTTGCACAAGTCGCTTGTTTGCAGATTGGGTGAGGCAGGACAGGCTGCAGCACAGGAGAATCACTGTAGGGACTCAGCCGCGGGAACTTGGGAGCTGTGTGCCTGGCCAGCCTGCTCTGGGCCCTGCGGGACGAGGATGCCACCCTCCTCCTCTTCCTCATGCACTCATCCCAGCACTCATGGTGCTGGGGGAGAGCCGGTGTGCCGGCTGAAGTCCTTGCCCCCTCGGGGTGTTGCCCGTGTGCCGTCCTGGACGCCTGGCTCCTGCCCACACAGGGAGCCTCCTCTGCGAGGCACGCAGGTTGCAGGTTTTTCCCACACCCAGGACCTATGTGCCCTGCTGCAGGCTAGCGGGACACAGCCCAACCGGCCTGACACAGCTCCCAGAGGAGGCTGAGCATGCTGCCCTCTGGGACCCCATGGCCGTGGACTCGGGTCAGCCCTGTGGACACTGAGAAGCCGGGCAGACGGGTCGCACCGTGAGTGTCACCGCTGTGAGCCTGGGGGTCGGGTGGGGCGGCCCACCAGCGTCCCTCTGCCTCAGTCTGCTCAAAGCTCGTTGGCTGGTGCCAGGTCAGGACTGCCCTGGAATGGTCACTGTCCTAGTGGCCCTAGAAGTGCCCACCTTTCCTGGCCCCACATGGACACCCCGGCCCAGGGTGCAGCTGCGATGTGCGGTCCACAGGTCTCTGATTTCAAAGGTGTGAGTGAAAAGCAGAACCTCTCAGCGTCCTGGAGGCAGAGAGGGGTGGCCCCGCTGCCTAGCCTGGGTAAGGCACGGAGAGTATAACGACTTTCACCTGCTTCCCTGTTTTCTAAGTGCAGCTGCCACAAAATTTAACGTGACGCAGGAGGCCGGAGCAACACCTCCCGGGGCTGTGCTGAAATTGCTGGTGCGAAGCTTCCAGTAAATCCCTCTGCCCTTTAGAACCTGTGAGTCAGCCCAGCAAGCTGCTGCCACCGCGTGGCTGGGACCTCAGTGGCTCTGCCGCCACTGCCCCTCCGTGCCGGCCCGCCTCCCCCTGGCTGCCTTCCCACCGCAGGGCACCTGCTCCTCTGGCTCTGCCTGCCTCTCCTCCCTCTGCTCCCTCAGCCCCTCACTGCCCTGGTACCCGCGATTGTGCCCCAGGCTACCTCGCTCCCTCCAGCCTGGCTCTAAGCCTTTCGTGCCCCCTCGCAGGGCACCGGCTGCAGGAAATGGAGACAGGACCCCAGCTCAGCGTGCGTCCCGCACAAGCCATGCCCACGTGTTCCTGTGGGTGCCTCCTGCAATGCACGCACGGGATAGGCTCACTCTGCGAGGTGAGAACGGCTGGGCGGCAGATGGGGTGTGCGTTCGTTGCCCGGTCTGAGTCCCCTGTGCCAGCCGGCACACAGCTGCACAGTGCACAGACAGGGGAGCTGGCGCTTGCTCTAGGATGGCAGCAGCGGGACTTAGACCCTCCCACCCGATCAGGTGGTGCCTCTGTCGCACCAAGGCCTGCACCCGAGCCGACTGGGAAGCACCTCCGATGTGCAGCATGTGCGGGGTCTCATCCAGAGGCAGGCTGTGGGTGCCACTGCCACTGCGCCCTGAGCCTTGGTAAAGGCAGAGCAAGCTGCAGGGCCACCCTCCCCTGTCAACAGCCCCTTTGTGCCCGTCTCTGGCGGCACAGGGCCCTGGGCGTTTCAGAGGACAAAGCTGAGTTGGATCAAGGCCACAGGCATGGAGGCTGCCAGGGTCCAGAGTGGGCAGGGCCAAGCCTCCTGCATTTCCAGACCAAGAGAAGGATCCGGAGGCCGCTGCTTGGTCCCGGATGTGCACTCCAGACTTCCTGAACTGACCTCAGCTTGCCACCCTGTGACCAGTGTCCCCTAGGCCATCCTGGGTGACCCTCAGCGCCAAGGCTGCCAGCACAGGGACTTGACCAAGATATGGGGACTCAGAGCTGGGACAACAGGCCCAGGAAGGCTCTGGCCCCCAGTCTGTCCCCTGAGACAGATGCAGGCTGCACAGACCACATGTGGCGGCCTCCAGGAACCAGACTGAGATAAGCCTCAGCTGCAGAGGAGAAAGTGGGCCAGAAAGCCGGGGGCGGGGGCGACTGGGGACCCTAGCTCACAGAGGTGACGTCCACATGGGGGTCAGGGACGGAGGGGCTGTGTGTCCTGTGTCCCACCTGGCCGCCCCCTGTGCCTGACTGCTGTCGGTTTGCACCGCCCCTCGCCACTGCTGGCCAGCCGCCACTCCCTGCCCTTGTTCCCCCCTCTGGGCTCCAGCAGGCACTGTCTGCGTGGGGGGGGGGCGGCGAGCAGCTGGCCAGCCTCACCCTAGCACCGGGACCACTGCAGTGTCACATGCCCTCAGAACCTGTTCATGGGTCCCAGGCCCCACAGGCGGCGTGCGTGAGAGTCATGCAGTCCTGGGTTGGAGAGCAGCAGGGGCCAGGCCTTGGTGCAAGAGCTGCCTGGGGCTCCCCAGCCCTGGTTGACCCCGGAATCCTCACTACCACTCTGCCCGTGGTGACCACCAGGGCCGGAAAAGCTCTCGTCAGAGGGCCAAGGGGGCAGGAAGGGAGCGGGGCGGGGGTGGAATTATTCTGCTTGGCTTCCTCAAACGACATGAAAAGGCCGGTTGTCCAGCAGAGAGGAGGCCGGGTGGCCTGGCCCCAGCCCCACTGGGAGGCCACCCAGGCCTCCCACCGGGTGGTCTTTGGGCAGGGACAGCTCTCCCAACACGGATCACGTGGGGCGGGTCAGGCAAGGTATTGCGGGCCCTGAGGAGGAGGGGCCTGGCAGGGGACGTCTGCATGCCCAGGGAGGGGCCGGGCAGGACGGGGAAGGATGCGTTGCCGAAACCCAGCCTGCACAGGGTTCCTACGGGGTCCACCACACTAAGGGGCCCTGGCCGGGACACAGGGCTCGTCGGGGAGAGCAATAGTTTTCCCAGCCCCGTGAGTGCCCGGACGTGGTCACAGGTCCAAGGGATGCCAGAAGGCCTGTCCCTGCCGTCCCTCCTGCGGGAGCCCTGGGAGACCCCTGAACAGCAGCAGGGGCTCAGCCCTCCAGCTGGAGTAGGTGGTGATTTGGGAACACGTCCAGGTGTGCTTGGGGACAGTGCTGGGCTTCCGTGATCACAGCCAGGCCCGGGGCTCCTCCCTTCCACAGAGGCTGCTGCTCGACTCCCTGCCGGCCCTGATGCCCATGCACTCCCTCCCCCTGGCCTGGGTGCCCCGGCATTCCTGCCCAGCGGAGACCCAGGGCCCGGACGTGAAGGGCAAACTGTATGCCTTGCTCTTTTGGCTTATATCCGCGGTCCCCAAGAGCCTCCTGTGCCCAGAGCCGAGCTCCTGAAGGTGAAGCAAGAACAGGACCCTGCAGCTACTGTGCCCCTGGAAGGGCGTGGCCTCCCCCACCCCCTCACTCCCGTCCACCCTGCTGCCGACCACACAAGGACTGAAACTTTGGAGCACGACCTGAATAAAACTCTCCTGAACATGCAGGTGCTGGGTGTTCGGTCGCAGGGACAAGAAAGTTAGAGAGCCCTTCCTGGTCCGCGTCTTGGTCTGGGGAGCTTCTATTTGTAGCCCCATGGAAAAGTTATTGGAATCCTAGCGAGTTAAGTCCAATCTACCACTTCCAGTGCAACCCATGGTGAGAATAAAGACACCAAGGCGTATTTGTAGTTGTGGGGAGCCCAGGGGCCCTGAGTCCAGCTAGTAGGATGGCTGACCGGAACAAAAGCCTCGACCCAGGGCCAAACCTGGGTTTTATTCACTCGTGCAGGGCGTGGCTCAGGGATGAGTGACTGTGAGAATCAAGGGAAGCAGGTGAGTGCTGTGAGCTGGGCTAGGTAGGAGGGCGGAAATCACCTCTGCAAGATGCAGAGAAGGATGTGCAGAAGTACTCTGCATAACACAATTGAGGTAGTATGTGACGTTTTGGGGTTCGTGCGTCAGCTCTGATGTGTCATCTTCCATGCCCTGGGAAGTCATAGCCCCTTACCCGAGGCTCGATCCCAGCCAACAGCATGGAGCACAGCTCTCCATCCCGCCTGGCTCACACATTTTTTGGGATCTATAGGGATGGGGTAACACTGCCCTGTCGCCTTGCTTCAAAGACTACTCATCAGCACCTTGGCTGGACCGATATGCATCGCTTAAAGCCCACTGAAGGGATAAGGAAAGGTCCTGGCCAGCTCTGTACCTGTCCGTACATGGAGACAGGGTTAGGCTCAGCCAAAATGGAAATAACTGCTCTTGTTTCAAGGAGACTCGCCCAGCTGGTTCTCCACAAAAAGCGATGATGCCACCCATGAGGTCCCCGCCCTGCTGGATCCTGTGAGGTGACGGTCTGGGACCTCAGCAGGTGCCATCCAGTTACGACGGCCACGTGGGAGTGGGGGCCCCAAGTCCCATGACTGTGTCCCCTCAGGAGAGGGAGATTTGGGGACACAGAGAGAGAAGGTCCTGTGAACTCAGGCAGAGCGTCCCCCAGACACGGGACGCTGGGCCTTCTGGCCTGCAGACCGCGGGGTGTGAGCGCGCTGTGACACGCTGGGCCCAGGACACACACGGCCCACTCTCAGGTCGGTCTCTTTCTTGGCTAGCAGGTGAGTGAGAAGCTCGGAGAGACCCCAGGGTGCGGACGTCCTCCGTGTCACGTGCTCGGGAAGCTGGCACGAGTCTGAGAGTCCTGTGCCCACTCCAGGAGCGCAGGGTCCGGGGCAGGGTGAGCCACGCCAGCCTGGCCTTCCTCGTCCTGGAGTCAGCATGCCACACAGCTGCATGGACACCACCTGCACCTTGGGACATGGGCCAGGGCCCGGTGCTGACCCGTGTCACGTCTCCGCACTTGCGTCCCAGCAGGGAGGCAGGGGCTGGGCAGGCCCTGGACTGCAGGACGTGGGGACCCAGGCCTCGGCGGTCTCAGATGCACTCTGGCCTCTGTCAGCGCCACCCCGTCCCGTGTGCCCTGAGTTGTCAGGCATGCTGCCCACCGAGGCCACAGGATCTGCCCAGACACACCTGGGCCCCCAAGAAGGTCACCGGGAGGGGCAGCCGTCGAGGAGAGTGGCCACCACTGCCCCGCCCGAGTGCAGGCGCTGGAGGATGCAGGAAGGAGCAGCTTCCCTCACGCCCCCACCCCAGCAGGCAGTCACAGTGCCGGCACCTGTGGGGGCACAGAGCCCACCAGGCCCGTTCTCGGGAGCCCTAGAGGGTGTAAGTGCACCGGGGGCGCACAGCGCCGCGGCCAGACCCTCATGGTCCCGCAAGCTGCAGTGCTGAGGATGGACTCCAGGTACCTGGGTGGGAGACAAAGGCCCAAGGGATTCAGGCAGCGGGCGGAGTGCAGGTGCCAAGGTCGGCGAGGGCCGAGGGGGAGAAAGGAGAGGGCTGGGGAGAGGGAGGATGGGCCCCAGCCCTGGGGAAGGCAGGCGGTGCCGTCACACGACACAGTTTAACAAAAAGCCACTTCTGGGCCCCTTCTGTTTCGGGACCTGAAAGCTGGCCGGCCTCCCTGCTCCCATCTCCCAAATGCGGAAGGTGAAGCCCCAAATCCGGCACCTCTCCTGCCCCCTGGGGCCCTAGGGACCACAGGCAGGGCAGGATGGCAGGAGCAGCTGCCAGGGCCACCGCAGGAGGCCGGGCGGGTGACCCAGCCGGGGAGCGGCTCCCGGCCCTGCGCCGACTGACAGGCGGCGGGATTAACAAAGACGCGCTCTGTTCCCAGGCAGGTCGCACAGAAAGCGCGGCCGTGACCCCTGTCACTTCTCCTTTCTTATTTTTTTGTAAGAAGAGATGTTTGTTCCCGAGCCAGGGCGGGGGAGGGGCGCCCTCATGTCACCAGCTGTGACCACATCAGCCACTGTGGGCACAGGGGCGCCGGGGGCAGCGCCACCAAGAGCCAGCCTGGGGTGGGGAGCTTGGCACCAGCCCCCACCCCTGTGGTGGCTGCAGAGGAGGAGGTTTGGGCGGCCCTGGCCATGCAGACGCAGCCCCTGCCCACTCCTGGAGGACCACAGGGTAGGGGGTGACGGTGACCGCGTGTTACAGTAACACCACTGGAGAACCCTGGGTTAAATGAGTTTGTGTGTGTGCACACGTGTGCAGCCCTGGGGACGGAGCTCAGGGCCTTTGCACTAAGTGCGGTCCCCCACCCTTTATTTTTTATTTTAATACAGGATCTCACCGATTTCTCCATGCAGGACTTGAACTAGCAATCCTCCTGCCTCAGCCAGAGTGCTGGGATTACAGGCGTGTGCTCCCACCTGTACTTTTTAATGCTGCTGCCTGGCAACTGAAAACCCCCATCCGGCTGGCATCACCTCGCCAGGGACTCCGTGATCAAAGACGCAGACGGGGGTTGTTGTAATGCACTGGGTCCCAGGCCGGCCTCGGAGCCCCTTCTGCTGTCCTTGTGGCCCAAGCACAGGGAAGCAGGCCCTGCCATGCCCAGCGCAAGCCACGGCGGTGCTACTCCCTCCACGGCCATGGGGGGTGCCCCAGGACCTGCTCAGAGGGCCACAGTGGCAGCAGAACCTGAAGGCCAACTGAACCTGCTGCCGCCAGGGTGCTTCCATCCAAACCCTGTGGTTTAGACGGGATGGAGGCAAACAGCTGTCATGCGGGGTTCCAGGCCCTTCACTGGGAATTTCCACGGCAACGCCATTGAGAACTGCTGTTCTTTTTAGATAATTACAGTGACGTCAGGCCAGGTCTGTCTAAGATCTTTCGGGGGATCAGTCATTTTGGTTTTTTTTTTTTGTGGTCCCTGGGATTGAATCCAGGAACACTGAGCTCTATCTCCAGGCTTTAACTGCCCAGGCTGGCCTCAAACTTGGGACTCTCCTGACTCAGCCTCTTGAGGAGCTGGGATACTGCTGTGTGCCTTCACACCCAGCATGAGGGTCAAAGAACAGATAAGAAAGATTTCTGGTGAGGCACAGCCTGAGCAGGTATGTGGTGGCCGCTTGGGAGAGGATGCTATCTCAAGCGGGTCAGAGCCAGCCTGACCAGCACCAAGTGGGCACCAGAGCTGGGCACAGGTCCCGGGTGTGGAGGCCGGGCTGTCTGTCCTGGTTCTACATCTAGCAGCTCAGGAATACAACCTGCTCTCTGTCCTGGCTGACCTGCCAAGGTCCCCCCAGACCTCCAAGCTGCCACGGGTCCAGGTGTGGTGGGCAGCCAAGACACCAGCCAGAGGCACCGAGCCGAGGCCCCTTACACTCTCCTTCAGACCTGGGGGCACCGCTCTCCCAGCACAACCAGAGGGCACTGGGGCGCAGATGCTCACGGCTCCAGAGTCTGCTGTGCCCTCTGGGCTGTACACAGGCCCTGTGGAGGAGAGAACCCAGTCCCCTGCCCATGAAGAGCCCACTATTGAGGGTTGGGGTGTGTTTAAGGAAGAGCACGCACTTAGCATGTGCCCAGCCTCCCAGGAAGACCCCCGCTGTGAGCATCATTAGACGGCAGAATGGAAGATTCCCGACCTCCCAGGCAGCCCTCTGTCCTCTGTCCCCGACCCCTCAGGTGTCCTGCCTGGGAAGTATCTGTTTCTGGGGACCTCTGTAGTGGACTATGTTCTCAGCCTTGTTTGTTTGTTTGTTTATTTAAATTTTAAAATAAGGTCTTGCTAAATTGCTAAATCGCCCAGGCTGGACTTAAACTTGCAATCCTCCTGCCTCAGCCTCCCGAGTGCTGGGATGACAGGCAAGTGCCACCACGCCCAACTTGGAGCTGCGTCTGGACACTACGCTGGCCACGTCATGGCAGAGCTTGTGTCCCTGTGTGTGGCAGGCAGGGCCTGGGGACACAAGAACACTGGGGCCTGTGCCACCTCCACCCCTCACACACGGCACACCACTGGGCCGTGAAAGGCCTCTCTGTTCTCTCTGGAAAGGGCCCAGCCAAAATCTACCGCCACCCCTGTAGGTCGCATCTGCAGCACCCAAGGCCTGCCCAGTCAAAATCGTTCTCCTGTAATTTCCTCCCTCAGGCGGCAGGACCCTCGCTGCCTAGATAAACCAGTCCCAGGCACAACTCGGGCCGCTGAGGGCCCAGCAGCGGTGCAATTACGAACTCCCGCCCCTGGCCGGCTCCCCAGCACACGGCTCCCGGCTCTCAGTCCTGGTCACCCTCCTGCCGTCCTCCAGGAGCAGGAGGACCGGGAGAGCCAGCGGCACCGGCCACAGCCACAGCGAGAGGCTCATGGGGAGCTGCAGGCCGAAAGGGTGTGGGAGGGTCTCCCCTGTACAGTTCCCTCCCTGGCCACACCCCAAACACCAGGGGGCTTAGATGCCCTGCCTGAGGCCCTGGGTCACCAGTGCCCACCCAGCTGGCCTGGGGTAGAGCCGGCCGTTGGCATCGCTTGTAAAGCCCCACAGGTGATCTTGGAGGGCCCAGGGCAGAGCTGCCCATCGGCTGGGGAATGGGCAGGACCCTGAGGCCACCTGGGACTCCCCTGCTGTCCAGGTAGGGTCATTCTGCTGCCTGCAGTGAGGACACCCAGCAGGGGGCAGGGGTCTCCAGAGGGAGCTCAGGGGCCACAAGTGGGGGGCTCCTAATAGCCCCGACACAGGCTTCCAGGAAGAGGCACCCATTGGGGATGGGGAAGCTTAAGGTTTTTCTAGGAGGCCGAAGATTAAAGTGAGGTTCGAGCTGGGCGTGGTGGGGCATGTTTGTAGCCCCAGTGCTCTGGGAGGCTGCGGAAGAGGATCTCAAATTTAAACCCCAGGCTGGGCAACTTAGCAAGATCCTGTCTCAAAATAAAACACAAAAAGGGCGGAGGGTGCAACCCAGGGTGCAGGCCCTAGGTTCAGTCCCAGTACTCAAAACACAAACGTGGGGTTACAGTGGTCACCAGCGGAGGAGCGGGAGCGGAGGCCAGCGGAAGAGGGGACGTCGGCTCATTCCGTGGTCACTATGGCCCCACTGCTGCATTGTCCCCATGGGCTGTTGAGGGCCTGGCCTGGCCTGTGTGCCCCGCATTCTTGGGGCTGGAGTGCCTCACAACCAGTGCTTTCCGTGTCTCAGCTGACGCCAGCGTCGGTGGACACAGGGCCAAGGACGCAGCGCCTTGTCGGGTGACATGGGGCTTTGCTGTCCACGGAGTACCCACTTCCCTTCTGGTCTGCTGCTGCGGCCAGCACTCCTCCCAGCGGGTCAGCCCCAAAGGGGAGCCCAGCCTGCCAGGCACGGTGGGGGGACAGTGGTGGCTGCCAGCTGTGCCCCCATCCCGGGGACCAGCGGCACAAGCTCACAGGGAGCTCCCCCACCGGAATCGGCAGGGCCACTTGCGCTCTGCCCCAGCCACTGAGGCCCTGCCCTTCTTCCTTCCAGACGCAGTTTCCCCACCACAGGAGCCTGGCTCTGTCCCTTGCTCCTTCCTGCTGTCCCACAGTGGGGTGTCGGCTGCAGAGCGATGTGGCAGCTGCCCTGTCTCCTAAAGACGGAGTCGCCCTGAGGTCTGTGTCCTGTGCTGGGACCAAGCAGTCCTGCTCTCCTCCCGGCCACGTCCCTGCCCCGGGTAATCCACGACCCAACCTCGGGGGACTCACAGCGTGGGCCTCAACTTCCCACTGTGAAGTGGGAATAAGAGAACGCTCCACACAGCTGCTGAGAGGGCCCAGGACCGAGGCCAGGGCACAACCTGGCACACAGCGAGCACTCCATATGCGCCGGGCAGGACTGTGCCTCCATGCCCGCCGGGACAGACACGGGAGCCCGCGGGGTTGGTTCAGAGGCTGGGCATCCGTGCGCCCCCTGGTGGTGGGAGGGCTCCTTCGGGAGGAGCAGAGGGGTGACACAGGGATGTGTGTGTGGGTGTGACACAGGGCCAGGCCTCCGCTCTAGGACACACGGGCAGAGGGATTCAGCACTGAAGGAGGGTCTGAAATGCACGGGCAGGGGTACATGCTGCCACCTTCACCACTCAGCCTCTGCGCTGCAGGCCGGGCCCGTGTGGGCACCCGGGCAGCCTCACAGCTGGCCCGCAGCGTGAGAGCGGTGGCACTAGCACAGACAGGGCTGCTGGTTAGATCCGCAAGCGCCCACGCCTGCCTGTGGCCAGCCAGCAACTGCACGGGGGCTCAGGACACGCAGCGGCACTGACCTCTCCTCGCTGGTGACCCGCAGGCACAGGTCCAACTGGGTGCTGTGTGTGGCCTCAGGGCAGGAAGACGCCCCTCGCCCACAGCCCTGCCCGAGCCTCGACGGCGCAGCTGGGGCAGTGCCTCCCGGGAGACCGAGGGGCTGGGGATTCGCTGGGGTGCTTGTGTGCTGTGCCAAGGAGCCTGCTGGGTGCGCATAAGGCACCCAGGAGCAGGTGGGATGAATTGCGCTGATCTCTGCCAGAGCAGCTGAATCACCAGGTTCAGTTAATGATTAACCGGAGCCCCTGACAGCCGATCTGTGGGTGATTACGGTGGGCGTCCACCCCACTGCCGTTCCCGTGCTTCCTTCCTGGGCCTCTTCCCCCGGATGACATTCGAAGACAGCGAGTTGGAGGCCAGGGGCTTGGATCCTGGGCAGCCATCGGTGGCGGAGGTGGTACCTGTGTGGGGGGAGGAGAGCGGCCTGCACACTGCACCTGGAACCAGGGCAGGGCCACTGCTGGGCTGAGGGCAGGCTTGGCAGGGTCTGCATCGCGTCCCAGGCGGGGCAGGCGGACGGGCAGGAACAGCTGGGGCCTGGCTTGCAGATGTCCTGAGACGCACAGCTGGTGACACCAGTGTTCCGGGCATCTGTGAGGATGTGTGCCCACACCGGGGACAGTGCCCAGCTCCAGCAATGCAGCAGTGGGTCCAGCAGCAATGCAGCTGCCGAGGGCTGCAGGTGCCAGTCATGCATCTGTCTCCATCTGGAAACCCACAGAGCTGAGTGGCCCTGGCCTGACCCTGTGAGCTACCTTGGGTGTCCTTTCTCACCCAGAGCAGGGCACATGACACAAAGTGCCAGCCGCCCCATGTGCACTGGCCTCCTGGGAACCCCCAGCCTGGGCCTCCTTAGCCGCCCAGGAGCCCCACACAGCCCCCAGGGACGGCTGCTTCCACCAACGCCTGTGTCAGCAACTAATTCTCCCCGGGGGCACAATACTATGAGCCTCAGCTGGTGCTGCCCAAGCTCACACCAGATGCCATGCAAAAGGGTGACCAGCTCTGCCCCAGGGGCACCAGGAGCATTTGTGCCACCGCAGGGCCAGCAGCTGTGGGGTCACGGCCTGAGAAGGGAATTGGCTGAACCTTCTCACCTGCTGCCGGGGCTGGAGGGGGCACGGGAACAGCAGCCTGGCTGCATGCCCACCTGCGTCTCCCCTGCTTGCTGTGCCCCCAACCCTGAGAGGGGGCTGTGGGCACGGGATGCCCTGCGTGAGTCTCACCACCTGCGGGTCCCGGCCCTGCCTTGCGCCAGCCAGGGGGCCGGGCCACACCACTGAACTCTGTCATCCCGGCTTCGGTGGCAGATCAGGGAGAGAGGCTCGCCCTCCACGGGGGTTGTGGGGATGGTGGAGGTGCCCCCTGCACTTGGGCACACAGCAGGTCTCGGGGATTCGACACCAAAGAAGAAGCTGATGGGGGATGGAGCACGCGTGGCCCCTTTCACACAAAACACCCGGAACACAAAACCTGCAGGGCGGGAACCTCAGACAGCAGGGGTGCGGGGTGGAGAGTGACGCCCGAACAGGGACACAGCGCCGGGAAGGTGTGGAAGTTCTGGGAACAGCAGGGGGGCGGGGTCATACAAAACCTCCGATGTCCTTCAGGCCACCAAGCTGCACACTTAAAAATGGTAGACATGGTAAACTTCATGTTTTATATATATGTAACTACTCACCCAGTAAATAAATGTAACTTGAAGTCTGCAGTGTGTAACCTGCGCATCAGCACACGGCCACCCTTTATATCTCAGGATACACCCTACGGAACAGCAGTCAGGGCGAGGGGTCTCAGGAGGCCAGGGTGTCCCCGGGGTGGGGAAGGTGGGAAGCAGCGTGGCAGCCCTGCAGCGGCTCACGGGGCCCCCAGGGCTCACAGCCCAGGTCCACTCCACCTCCTCCCACCGCTGCCACTGCAGCCCAACAGCACTGAGGCAGCCAGGGCATCCTCCCCACACCGGAAGCCCCAGGCCCAACATGAGCATGGTTCACGGAGAGGCCGGGGGCAATCAGACCGCAGTGACACCCTGCACGGACTCTCACTGACCGCCCACCCATGGGGCCCGCAGATGCAGCTGCCCTCGCTGACCACCGTGCTTGGAGTCTGACACCCCACGGGGCCCTCTGAATAGCCCACCACGTTATCGACCCCCAGGGTCACTGCTGGATTTGTTTTCTATTTTTCAGTACTGGGGGTGGAACTCGGGGCCTTGGCACTGAGCGGCCGCCCTGCCCTTTTCCATTTTTATTTGACAGTGGGTCTCACTCACTGAGCTGCCCAGGCTGGGCTTGAACTTGCAGTCCTCCTGCCTCAGCCTCCCATAGTGCAGGGATAACAGGCACGTGCCACCAGATCCTGCTCTTGGGGGCATGCGTACCAGGTGAGGACACTGTTTTCAGAGGGCCCACATTGCTCCTGCTTCACAGACAGGAAACCGAGGCCTGGAAAAGTTCCAGGCCTTCCCCGGGTTGCATAGTAACTGCGTCCTCAGCTCTGTGTCCTGGGGCAGCACCACCCTGGGCCAGCCTGGCCGGCACAGCCCCTGCTGAGACTCAAGGGCCCAGGAGTACCCAGCATGGGGGTGCTGGGCCCACGCAGGAGGGGTGGCCCAGAAGGCCCGCCCGCTCACTGCCTGCGCCCTGGTCCTGCTGCTGGTTCCTGGGAGCTGAGGGGGCCAGGCCTGGCCCTGCACCCCAGGTCTCAGTGGCGTCAAACACCTTCCCCAGTGTCGCCCACTCACAGCCTCCGTGTGTTGGGGAAGGCTGTGCTCGTGATGAGAGGACATGACCTTGCACGTGTGACCTCGGGCCTGCTGCAAAGTGCTCCCTGCGACAGCCCTGCTGCCCCGAGTGTGCCTGTGTGTGCACGCACATGTGTGCACACGCATCTATCTGTGCCTTTGCGTGGGTGTGCATGCTCACACACACACGCACATGCATGTGTGTACTGTGGGTGTGGATGCACGTGTGTGCATCAGGAGGCCCAGAGGGGCACCTGCTCCGGGCCTCCCCTATGCAAGTCCCAGGCAGCTGTCACTATCTAACCCACGGGGCAGCCAGGCAGCTGCTGTGAGCACGTGGGGGTCCCACACCCCCACTCTGCCTCCTTTGTCACGGGGCGGCGGCAGAACTGACTCCAGTCATCTGCTGAGGTCCGGAGGGGACGGGAACAGCTGCCGGCTGCTGATCAGTAAGCAAGGCGGGCAGAGCCCTGGGGCCGGATGTGCCCAGGTGGCACTGCCTGGATTGGCTCCTGCTCTACAATTTCCTAGCCTAGTGACCTTGGGCACATTCCCTGCCCCCTCTGGGCCTCAATCTCTCTTCCTGGGCTGGGGACAGCAGTGTCCCACCCCACCGGATGGGCATGAAGAACCAATGCCCTAGTCCTGTAGGTGCTAAGAGCAATGCCCAGAGGGCTGAGGAGGAGGAGGATGCTGGAAGCAGGAGGAGCTGCTAGGTCAGCGGCTGGAATTCTTTGTCACAGTGCCAGTGTTGGATCCTGGGCGCCCTGCCACAGAGCTACACCATAGCACTTTTCAGTTTCTACTTTGAGACAGGGTCTGGCTAAGTTGTCCAGGCTAGTCTCAAATTTGCAATCCTCCTGCCTCAGCCTCCTGAGTATCTATGATTATAGGTGTGCAGCTGGCCTAGGGTTGGAGCTATAGATAGGGTGTTTAGGAAAGCACTCCAGGAGACACAGACAACTGAGGAAGGACTGAAGGAGTGAAGGTCAGGCAGGCAGTGTGGCCATCAAGAGCATCCAAAGCAGCAGGCACAGCGAGTGCAAAGGCCCTGGGGCAGCTGGGCACATGATCCATCCCAAGGAGCAGCAACCTGACTTGCTGAGCATGAGGAGAGAGTACAGAGGCAGATGGCACCAGGTCCTGGGGGCCCTGATCACTGTATAGAGGTGAGTATCCTTGAGCTTTGGGGTCTTCCAAGAGGCCCCAGAATCCCGGGGCTACAGCACAGGTGCAGGCAGCGGAGAGCCCCCCCACTCCTGCCTGGTCTGGGCCACCACCACCCCCAGCCAGCACAGCCACCCCGAGTGGCCCGGCTGCGGAGTCCCGCCAAGCATTGCGTGTCTTGCACAGTTTCCGGGAGCCAAATCCGACAGGGCCATCTGTCTCGAACAGACCCAGCACTTGCCTCCAGCTGGTCCCTCGCATGAGCCAGAGCTCTCGGTGGCACCGCAGAACTCTCATCTGCCACCGCCAGCTCGAGCCGCGCCCGGGACACGGGGAGGCCAGGGCGCTGCAGACACGGAGTGTGGGGCCCTGGGTCCACGTCCCGGCCACGGCTCCCTGGGTCTCCCTCTAGCCCCACACAGCCCTGAGCCTGGTGGGCAAACCACACGCTGCTCCCCGGAGCCGGCCGCAGCCACCGCGCCTGACCTCCCACCGCCAGACCCCATGGAGCAGATGTCCCAACCGCGCAGTCCTCATCCTTCCGGGGACCGCCAGCCCCGGAGCTGTCAGCAGCAGGGCTAACAGATGGGCAAACCATGGCGTGGGCGACGCTGGCACACTGGGGACTCCTCCTGACCCCGGCTCAGACGTGCCTGGTCCCAGCCGTGACAACGGGCCGGGCCGTTCGGGCCGGCGCAAAAAATGTCTGCTGTGACAACCAGAGAGGCAAGGCCACCTTTGGGACAGGCGCTCAGCAGAGCAACGCCAGCTTCGGGGTGTCAGGGGCGTGGGCCAGGGCGCCCACAGACTGCGACGCCTCCCATTATATTCCAGGGGGACATTCTCACATTCCCTCAGATAAACGCTCCCGTCCCGAGTGAGTCACTTGGCAAGGACACCGGGTGCCAATGCCAGCACGCGGGCTGGCCCGCCCGACCACATGGAAAGGCGCCAGCGGCCCCGGAAGTCAGTCCCGCAGCTCGGAAGTCAGTCCCTGCGGGTGGCTGCCCACAGCCGGGGACACTGACCCCCCCGCAGCAGGCGGATGACCAGACCCCGGCCGCCTGTGTACCCTGCTGTCACCGCGAGATAAGCAGCCTGGTCCACAGCCCCACGCTTGGCCCTGCACCCTGGCGGTGGGAACACCACCCAGCTGGTGTTTGTGCAGCCGCCCGGACTGGGGTGACCGATTTCCCCTGCAAAACGATGCAGTATGGTAGAGAGGACAGCGAGGCTGTTCCCACCCTCATCCCACCACCGGCTTCATCACTCAGGACGGTTTTCGCCAGCAATGACTGTACCATGCTATCTGCAAAGGGTAAATTTCCCTGTGGTGGTGCAGGCCTGTCATCCCAGCACGCAGGGAGGCTGAGGCAGGAGAATCGCAAGTTCTAGTCCTGCCTGGGCAATGCAGCAAGACTCTGACTTAGAACAAATAAAAAGGGCCAGCGATGCAGCGCAGAGGTGTGGCACCCCTGGTTCAATCCCCAGCACCACACACAAAGAATTTATAGATCACAGATCTTGCATTCCCAGCGCTGGTCTGCTCTTACAGCTCTGCCTGGTACCGGAAGAAACTGGCGGAGCTGTGCCTGAGGCTCTCGGGTGTGGGAGGGCAGCCCCAGGTGGGCAGTGGCCGGCAGGCCTGAGGCATCTCCAGCTCCGCACCAGCCCCCACCGTGTGCCCCGGCAGGGATCAGTCACACTGTGGGCTGGACTCAACACTGCAGCAGCTGGGGCTTAATATCCACTTAGCAGCTCCTCTCGCCCTCACCGCTGCAGCCGCAACCCGGCCAATCTCTTAATTGGTGGCTCGGAAAGCCGGGGCTTTGTCCTGTGATCACAGCGCCCGCCGCAGCCCAGGTGTCTTGGGAGCCGGGTCTCACCTGGGCTCCGAGCAGACGCGGCGCCCCCGCCCAGCCTGCTCTGCCCGCGCGCGCGGCTCTGCCCTTTCCGCCTCCTCTCTGTCTGATCCTCTCTGCTGTCATGTTCTTTGTCCCCGCCACGCTGTGATTACACACCGAGAGTCATCCGGCAGTGACAGCTAACTTGCGCCCCGCCGGGCAGATTCGCCAGCCTCCCGGCCTCTGACCTGCGGGGCTGCTCCTGGCGCAGCTGGCCTCTGACGAGGGGGGGGGGCGGCCGCCCTGAGCACCACTTCATTACCCTCCACTCACGGGGTAGGAGGGCACACAGACGGCCCCAGGGCACCCGCGGGGCCCGGAGGAAGACAGGCTGCTGCGAGGGGCGGGGGCTGCCCTGCCACAGCCTGGCTGTGCGTGCAGCCTCTGTCCACAGGGCTGGGTGCAGACGCCCTGAGCTCTTGAGGCCTGGGGACCAAGAGGGGCCCAGCGGCCCCAGGAACACCACTCAGTGTTGGGGCTGTGGCTTTCTGCAGCGCCCTGAGTGTCACCCCTCCACCCCTCAGGCCGGAGGCCTCCGAGCCCCACAGGAAGAGGAAAGTTAGAGCTGCAGGGCAGGAGGAAAAGGGACGGGCTGCACCCACCACAGGGCCTCCATCCAGCTGTACCAGGCTGGGAGAGAGTGAGGGACGGCCTGGGGTGGGGCCACCAGTCCGGGGTGCAGGGGGATGGGGCTGCACAAGGTAGGGTGCGGGCTCTGAGGAACCCAGCGCCACGTCAGGGTCAACTCACCTGATACAGAGCGACTCTGACCACAGTCCCCGCCTGGCCCCTGCAGGGGGCCTACAGCCCCTGGTAAGGCGACAGCCTGGCCGGAGCCGCCTAGCTGCTTCCTGGGGTCCCGAGTCACAACACCAGAGCGGGGACCCGGCTGAAGTCTGGGGGACCACACGGGTCCAGCAGAGGGCGGGCAGCAGGACTCGGCCACCACATCAGAGGGTGGGCCTTGGTGGTGGCAGAGGGATCTTGAACTAGGAACCCAGGCACGCAAAATGGGAAATCGTAATCACTGCAAAATTCCACAAGAAACAAGAGCCTCGAGGGGCGCCCTGACAAGCGGGCCCCGCCGTCCCCTCCCTGGGCTGTGTCCTCGTTCCCAGCCCAGCAGGGTTGCTAGAATGGAGACACCAACAGCTGGGGCTCTTGTGAACACCGTCCGGGAGAAGAACTCAGGCCCAGGCTTCCGGCAAAAAGCGCCGTCCACAGCCTGGGGGAGAAGCTTTGAATTCGCCAGCCCCTCGGGAGGCAAAAGCGAGGGCCAGAAGCCTGGAGACCGACAGGACAGCCGGACACCCACCCAGCACCACCGTGGCCCTGCAAGGCCCCCAGGCTCTGCAGGAGCCAGGGCAAAGCTGGCATCCAGCCTCCTCCTGCACGGTGCAGCCCTGCGCAGGTTTGCGTCCGGCTCAGGGCATGGCACCACTCAGTCTAGTCAGAAAGAAGGGGTGACAGGAGCCCCACACCGCTTTCTGACCACTGGACGCTGGAGGTGGGCTGACCACGCACACGTGGCCCAGTCTCTGACTTGGTTGATTTGGTTCTTCGAGGCAAAGCCTCACTTATAAGCCAGGCCAGTCTTGAACTCACTAAATTGCCCAGGCTGGCTTCGCATCTGCCAACTTCCTGCCTCAGACTCCTGAACCGGGCTGAGGGAGTTTGAGCTGTGTGGCTTTCTAGGGTTTTTTTTCGGGGGGTGGGGGTTGCATGTTCATTTCAAAAGAAAACAATAAATACAGAGCCCTGAAAGTAGCGTGGGCCAGGTATAGGTGCACGTACTTGTAACACTAGCACTTAGGAAGCTGAGGCAAGAGGATCACCATGAGTTCAAGACCAGCCTGGGCAATACAGCAAAACCCTGTCTCAAAAAAACAAAAAAACAAAAAAACTGGAGCCCAGCAGCCCCAACTAATTATGAGGCGGTCAGCCTGAGCGTGGGCACGGTGCCCCCTCTCTGCTGGTGCTTAAAGTGCTCGCCCCGCCCTGTGGGCTGGTGTAACCACCCACGGAGGGGATGTGAGTAATAATTATCTCCTTCGGAGGGGTGCTGGGAGGGTTAATTAACTCGGGCAGGGTGTGCTTTGAGCTGCCGCAGCAGCGAGAGTATGAAGGCCTGGTGGAGCCTGCTCTCAGAACAGCGGCACCGAGATGCCCGCCCCAGCATAGCGGGCCCCGGAGGCATCCCCACTTCCTCATCTGTGCCAGGACGGATGGACCCCGCCAGCTCCATGGCATGGCCTGGGTGCGCGGCAGAGGCCCCCAGCATGGCTGTCCACGTGCCCACTCGCCTGGTGCTCGCCCGATGAGCTCTGCCAGCCCCACAGTGGTGCAAGCCCTGCCAGGGGAAGACCTGGTTCCAGCAGGGTAGGGTAGTGCACACCTGTGATCCCAGCACTCTGGGAGGCTGAGGCAGGAGGATCACAAGTTCAACTCAGCCTGTACAATTTAAGGTCTGTGGGTGGAGCTCAGAGTAAAGGTCCTGGGGTTCAGTCTTCAGAACAGCAAAACAAATAAATGAACAGAGCTTGTTCTCATTTGGCCTTGACAACCCCCGCCTGGGCCATGAGCTCGGGGCCATGGGACCAGCTCCCTGTCACCCGTCCCCTCTGACACTCGCTGCCTGGTTTCCTCAGAGGGACGTGACTGGACAGGCGAGCTTCCTCCAAGACGCCGGGGCGTGGGAAGACACAGGCGCAGGCAAAAGCACCAGGGCAGGGGCGTGGTGGGGGGTGGAGACAGGTCTCCAGAGAAAGCTGCGATTCCCGCAGCGGTCCCCTCCACCCAGGCGACGGCAGCCAGCCCTGCTGGGACCAGGTCTGAGGGAGAGATGTTCAGGATGGAGAAAAGGCCTGAGGAGAGCCTCGAAAACACGGCCCCCCGGCTCCGGGCTCCTCATCCCGGCCCTGGGCTCCTCGTCCCCTATGCTGTCATCACGTGCACGCGGAGGCTGCGGAGTAGAGGGACAAACCGGGGACACACTGGGCCCCCGGCTGCTCCTTGACAGCGCTTATAGTCCAGGTCATTTGCAATTTTTAAAAACCTAAAAAATTTGGAGCAAAAATGCAAAAACAGAAAATTATTGTGAATTTGGGGCCCCAGGGGAGGCCACAGGCAGTCCAGACTCGTTGAGTTTTAATGAAAATCTGCATTATTAACAACAATGTCCTCTTTCTCAAGAAAGCTACGGGGAAGCCAGGCGTGGAGGTGCAGCCTGTAATCCCAGCACTCGGGAGGCTGAGGCAGGAGGATCACCGTGAGTTTGAGGCTAGCGTGGGCTGCATAGGGAGACTGTCTCCAAAAAAGAAGAAAGAAGAAAGCAAGGCAACTGCGGGGACAGAAGCACAGGAAGAATGCACTCGGAGGGCTCAGCCCACCGCCCCACCACTCAGTCCCCCTCAGCCAAGGGAGGATCACGGACAGAGCTCCAAAGAGTGGGGACAGAGAGGCACGTGCCAAGTCTGCGGGAGGGGGCTTCACCCAGGCCTTTGACCCAGGACCGAGACGCCCTCGCCTCGGTCTCCCTGCCTGTGGCTGCGACCCTACCCTTCCCCGTGAAGTCAGAGTGTGAGCTGGAGGAGCCAGGGAGGGGCACTTTGGGTCCGGGGGGAGGACACCCCCAAGCGGAGGTGCACGGGAGGTCACAGGCCACCCCAGGCAAAGCCCAGGGGCTGGATGCCCAGGGCCTGCCGAGGGCCACGCGGAGGGCCGCAGCCCTGGGCGGCTGAGGAGGACGTGCAGGCCGAGGAGGTGCCGTGTAGTACGCAGCGGTGCTCAGCAAGCTGCCGGGGGCACAGCCCTGGGACCCGGCTGCCGCTGCTGGGGCGTCTCGTGCCTCAGTTTCCCCTCTTAAATCGCACTAGTCCCAGAGATCACTGAAGAAACGGGAGGGGCAGATCTGCGCACAGCAAGCAAAGCCGGCAGCGGCCAGAAGGCTCTGTGCCACCCCCTGGGGTGGAGGTGCCCGGCCTGGCCTCACCCGGCCAGCTGTGCGACCTTGGGCCGATCACTCGACCCCTCTGGGCCTCATTTCCTCTTCTGAAAGCGAGGGGTGATCTCCACTAGGAATGGAGCAGTCAGGAGCCCCTCCTCTGACTGGGCTATCCACCAGGCCCCCACAGTGGCATCATGTGACCAGCTGCCCACTGCCCAAGGCAGGGACTCCCAGCAGCGCTCCTCTGACATACACAGCAAAACTCCAGGCCCTGGAGACCATGGGCAGCCAGGAGAGCTGCAGGGCCTCAGGCCTCCTCTCCCTGTCCGGGCCGAGGGCGCCACCTGCTGGGAGTGCCGGGCTTAGCACCCCCTGGGACCCCACGCCGTGAATGGCTTTCCCCACCCACGTCTGGGGACATCTGGTACCTTCACAGCTTGTGCAGTGCCCCCTCCACCTGGTCTGGGGTTCCCTGCACCTCACATCCCCATGGGCCCCTCAGCTGGAGCCTGTCTCTGGGACCGCACCTGGGGCCTTCCCTAATGATGGAAACATGTGGGAGTGTGATCTTTTTTTCCCAGTACTGTGAGTTGAGCCCAGGGCTTTCTGACTGAGCTACACCCCTAGCCTTTAAAAAAAAAAAAAAAGCTTCATGCCGGGTTTGGTGGTGCATGCCTGTAATCCCAGCACTGGGGAGGCTGAGGCAGGAGGACCATTGTGAGTTCGAGGCCAGCTTGGGGTACAAAGTGAGCTCAAGGCCAGCCTGAACTGCATAATGAGACCCTGTCTCAAAAAGACAAGAAACAAAACAAAACAGTTTCTGAGACAGTGTCTCACTAAGTTGCCCAGGCTGGGTGTGAACTTGTGATCTTCCTGCCTCAGCCTCCTAAATAGCTGAGATCACAGGTGTGTGCCACCGCAGCTGGCTCACAAATTCCTTTCACTTCTTCCAAAGTCCGGATTCCTGGGGTGTGGTTACATACAGTGGAACCCACTCTCCTCACCTGGGCACCTGGCCTACGCTGGATGATCTGGGGCTGCCGGCTTTACTCTCCCTCCTCAACCCAGACCAGACCCCTAGGGGCCCAAGCTGAGCAGGCCTGTGGGATGCGAGCCGCCTTCACCACGCTGCCCTCAGGCCGAATCCCAGCCGGGCAAGCGTCTCTTCCTTCCCTCCACTCACCCTGACAGAAGTCCCCGAGCTCCAAGAGCCCCTGAGGCCCCCTGGCATGAGGTTCTGCGTCTCCCCGGGATGTGCTCCACCGAGGGTGACCGTGATGACAGAGTCAGCCCTGGCCCGCCCAGCCGGGCTTCTCCAGAGTGGGTGACACGTCCTCAGGCCCCAGAGTCCCCTCGGGACGGGGCAGAGCCGTCACCCTGCGTAAACCAAGGGCTGTGCCACTGCTGACTCCCTTCCCGGCAGCGTCTCCCTCCTAGCACGGGGAGCCTCTCTTTTCACCCCACAAGTCCAGCTGCCGACTGCAGTCACTTCCCCGGCTCCCCACACCTTGACTCCGGCGCCAGACTCCAAGCCCCGCCTGAGCGAGGCTGGTGGAAGGGCATGGGCAGCGTCACACCAGCTCCTGCTCTGTGGCTGTCACTTCCTGGGCCAGCCTCCCCGTGACAGGCCGGCTGCTGGCAGAGCCTGGGCGACCACCCCCCACCCCCGTGCAGGCCGCACGCCGTCCTCAGTACGATGGATGGGCTGTCGGGGGAGCCAGACAGGCACATTTAGAAAGCGCGCTTTCCCGGGAGGACGGAGACCTCATCCGGCACCTCTCCCACCCACCCTGGAAACACCCAGGGAGATGTTCTCGCCGGCTGGCTGCTGGCGGGGAGGCTTCGGGGAATCATTAAATGATTTTCTCTCCCTCTCCTGTTTCCTTCAAGGCCGTGCAGGACGAGCACTAACAAAGCCGCCCGCCCAAGGCGGCACCAGCCCGGCACACACAGCCCGGATGCCCCAGTGGTTTCCAGGCCCAGAAAATGCTCGCACGGGGTTGCCAGTGTCCAGCCCTGAAGCTGGCGGTGCCCAGTGCTGCGGGGCCGTGTCCCTAGACCGCCACAGGGCAGAGGGCAGGAACCCCGGATGGGTTCTGGCCGGTGGACAGGAGGAGGACACCACAAGGGACCGCTGTCTCCTTAGACGGGGAGCTTTGCTCACCGGGTCGAGGCCTCGGTCTGGACGGAGGGATGCGTGCTGCGAGCCTGGGGGGCACACTCCGGGCCCCCAGGAGTCCGCGCAGAAAACCTGTGGCCCACTGAGGTCACCAGTGAGCACCCAGCCAGCCTCTTCTCCCACTGCGGCCCGAGGAGGGCAGCCCCGGCAGTCCAGGCTGAAGGCAGCACGGGAGGACGGGCATGGTGGGTGCCGGCTGATCCCCACGCTGTGCGACCCGCGTCTGTCACCTCCCTCCTGAGACTAGGACGGGTGTGCGACTCCCAAAGCCCTCAGAGGTGCCCCTGTGCCACCCCTCTCCACAGGACCTGGCGACGTTCCCCGGGGACAGAATCTGACTGAGCCTGCTGCCTGGAGCGACCCCAACAGGGCTCCTTCTCAGGGCCGCCGGCAGCCCCGTCCAGGGCTGGGCTTGGACGTGGTCTGCGGAGGGCTGGGGAGTTGCAGGGGTCAGGAGCCCGTGCCGGGGTTTCTAGCCAGGCCAGACAGGTACGTGTCACTGCCAAAGTACATATGGGTGCGAATCACGCACACACCGCATGTACATACACACATGTACATGCACAAGCATGCCCACAAAGCATGTGTACGTGTGCTGACGCAAGCACACATTCACATACGTGCACATACACGCACACACCTGTGTACACTCACGACACACGAGCTCCTCAGCTGACACACGACAGCCTGCCGCAGTCTGGAAGCTACAAGCCACCTCCCCCGCTTCTCTCCCGCCGGAGGCCACCCTGGAAAGGCCACCTCGCCACCCCAGGACAGGGAGGACGCAGGGGACGCCCATCACAGGGGGAAGCTGGAGGTGGGCGCTGCCTCACGGCTGACCCGGCTTGAAGAGCGGCTTGACTGGGAACAACGGCCAGGTTCCTGAGGGCCTGGTCACGTCGTCCACTGGGGACAGAGACCTCGCCCACCCCGTGCACCCAGGAACCTCGGCCAGGAGCCACCGTGGGCTCCCCCCACTGGCACCACCCAGCCTCGGTCCCTGAATGTGCTGGAGGCAGGCAGAGGGGTCCCCAGCATGAGGCCCTGGGTCCACGCCAGGCAAGGGCGGCAGCACGGGGGCAGAGTCCAGCGCAGGGAGCTGACCCAGTCTCCCTGGGAGAGGTGGGGCCCAGGGCTGCGCCTCCCGTGGGGTCTGCTGCGAGGGACGTCCTGCCCCGGCCCGGGACAGCCGCACCACTCACAGCAGCAGGGACTGGCCGCGCCCTCTGCCCCGGACACGGTGACCAGCAGCGCTCAGGTCCAGGCTGCCGTGTGCAGCACGCACACGTGTGGTCACTACAGGACAGCCACGGCCACCACCATCACCACCGCTGGACGACTTGCCCGTGTGCACCCCGTGGCAGCAGCGTTGGGCCGAGTGACCACCCACTAAGTTCTTGCTCTGCACTGATGCTCTCCGGGTCCTGCTGGTCACACCTGAGCCAGGCGCTACCTGGACCATGGCCCCCTGCCCCGAGAGCGGCAGGGCGAGGGCGCTACCCAAGCACACAGGCGGGGAGGCAGGGGCAGTGGCGTGGCCACCACTTCCACCAGGTTGCGCAGTGAGCACCCTCAGCCCCATCTGACAGATAAAGAAACAGGTTCGGAGCCATGACTGAGGCCAAAGTGACCCTGGGGCAGAGCTGAGCCTGGCTGCAGCTCCGGGGTCCACGTCCTCGGTTGGGTAAGGACCACACTTCGCTGCTTCTGCACACCAAGCATGCATCATGTGTGCACTGGTGTGTGCAGAGGGGCCCCCGGCGGAGGGTTCTGAAGCGTGAACAGGAGTTGTCCAGGCGAAGGACACAAGCCAGGGGTGCAGAGCAGCATGGGTGTGTTAAGAAGCGGGTGTGGCTGGAAAGACAACAGATGTGTGCACACAGTAGGTGCTCAATAAAGATTCTGTCCACCCATGTGCTGACGGAGCCGGCAGGGGTGGACTAAGAGCTTGGCTCTGTCCTTGACCCCGCATGCAGAGTATGCACAGGCTGCCCTGTCCACCCTCCACCCTGCCTCTGCCTTCCTGGGCTCCCTGGGAGAGAAAGGAGAGAGGGCGGCTTGCCCCCATGTCACCTGCGTCCCTGTGGGTCTGGGAAGGACCTGGGGGGCGGGGCGGGGCGGGCGGGGCCCTGCTGTCTCTGCCTGTCGAGGCCAAAGTCCTAGGGGAGCCGTGGGCGGCCACCGCCTCCGCTCCGATAACCTTCAGCCCTGACCTCATTTCCCACCGAGCCGCCCGCAATTTCTTCCAATTTTCCACATAATTAGCTGAGCAGGAGATGCAGCCCCTGCTCCAGGCCTGCGCTGCGAGGCAGGAAGGAGCCAGCTGCTCAGGGCTGGGCCTGCAGCTGAGGGCGGGGCCCGAGCGCCCTGCGCCCGGGGACAAGGGGCGCGGGCAGGAGGGGCAGGGATGGGGATGGGGGCCAAGCCTTGCTCTCAGGTCTCCAAGCCACAGTCACACTGGGGACGGGAAAATGACAGGGACACGGTGTCCCCCAGAGCCCTGTCTCTGCCTACCCCTCCGCCGGGACTGTCCCGCAGCGCCACCTCCCTGCGGAGCACTGCGCTCTCTCCCTGGGGGTCACCGGGCCGAGGGTGGGGCAGCCCAGCTGCGTCAGCGCCGCCTGCCCGCCCGTGGCAGCGAGCCAGGTGACAGCCAGCCGCAGGCCCAGGGCTTGGCCTCGCCAGCCGATGGTTCGAGACCCTCATGAGGCGCAGAGGCCGGGGCACTGGCTGGGCTCCTATGCTCTGCCCTAACAGCGCCCACGGGCACACGGACGCCACAGGCCTCAGTTTCCCTACTCGTCCTGGACCAGCCTGGGCACCGGGCTGACACGGCTGCAGCTGGTGTGGGTTGGCCGGTGTGAGCTGGCCGGCGGGAGGACAGCACACAGGTCCTCTCCACAGTTCCTCTCGAGGCCTCTGTCCCGCCCTCCCGGGGACAGGCAGGAAGCCGAGGCACAGCGCGGCCAAGTCCCTCGCTGAGATCACACAGTGCACACGTGCAGGAGCCCGGCTGACAGCACAGGTCCTCCGGGCTCCAGGGGCGGAGACTCTGTTCTGGCCCCTCTGGCTCCCACAGGTCACGGTCTCTTCACGTCCTTCTCCCTGGCCCTGCAAGTTGGGCGGGGCTCTTGGAGGGGCTACTCCTTGCCACACCCTCCAATCCACCTGGGGTGACTGAGGTTCCAGCACTTGGGGGGACAAGGTCAGAGAGTGGGGGTGTACTCCAAGGTCACAAATTAAAAAAAGTGGGGATGGAGCCAGGCATGGTAGCACATGCCTGTCATCCTAGCACTCAGGAGGCTGAGGCAGGAGGATTATCAAAAGTTGGAGGGCCAGCCTGGGATACATAGTAAGACCTTGTCTCAAAAAATGAAAAATAATAATAAATAAATACAAAGTATCTGGAACCATGCACTCTCTAAAAGCTTCCTAGCGCAGATGCCACCACCCCCAGGCTGCCCTCCACGCCCAGGCTGGGCTGTGCAAGCTCCGGCACTCATGGTTCCTCACCTCCTTCAGACACTGAGCCGGCCGCTGACACCCAGCACGCAGTGGCCACCCACCTGGAGGTGGGAAACTGGCCACCGCACACAGCGGGCCCAGGCTCAGCGGGGTGGGCCAGGGTCTCGTGGGCCAAACTGTTGGGCATGAGGGGCCCAGTCCCCTCAAACAGAAAAGCCGGGCAGCACTCCCGGGCAGCCGTGTGCCAGTGCCGGGAAACCATCTGTAGGGCAGATCTGCAGGAGGTCAGGGCCAGGCGCAGCACAGTGTGAGGACGATGCCCTCAAAGCTGCCCAGGCACCCGCTGTGCACCCCGTGGAGAGGTGGGCCAGGTGGCTGTCGCTCGCAGCCCGTCTTGAACTCTTGGACTCAGGGATCCTCCTGCCTCAACCTCCCGAGCGCTGAGACCACAGCGGGCTCGCCGAGGACACAGGCAGCCTTGGGCTCCCGCTCTGGCCTCGGTGCTGACCCAGAAGTCACTCCTGGCCGAGCAGAGGGAGGGCCTGGGCCGCCTGAGTCACAGGGCAGGGTGGGGAGGGAGGGCCGCAGTCCCCTCTGAAGTCCCCGCAGCGCCGAGGAGCAGCGCCCCGCGCAGACACACACACTAATTGGCTGTCAGGAGCGAGGCCCCGCGCGGCCCCCTCCCTGCCAATCTCGCCCAGCATCGCCCTCTGCCACTGCGTGTCACCGCGTGATAAAAGGAAGTATGTTCAAAGGCGGACCACTAACAAGCAGGGAGCTCGTGGCGGTACGGGGAAGCAGATCGC
The DNA here is from genome assembly GCF_000276665.1 of Chinchilla lanigera. Lineage (NCBI taxonomy): Eukaryota > Metazoa > Chordata > Mammalia > Rodentia > Chinchillidae > Chinchilla > Chinchilla lanigera. The sequence continues at coordinate 561,572 of NW_004955541.1, read as the reverse complement.
CTCTGACGCACACCCAGAAACGGGGATGAATTAAAACCTTTGAAGAAATAACTCATCACCAACTCTTCCCGGAAAGGGGTGATGCCTAAGAGCTGGGCGGCGGCGGCGGGGCCTCGGGTGCAGGACAGGGGCTGCCCCGCCACCGGTGGCCCCCAGTCGTCCTGCAAGCCGCTCACCTGCCTCGCACGCCCATCTGTAAGGTGGGGGCACGACGGCTCCCGGGCGGGAGTGCATCTCAGTGCCACCCTGCCTCCCCGGCTGCCCTGTCTCCCCTTCCACGCACCCCTCTCTCCGCAGCAGGGGGGGGGGCGCAGATGCACCCCGGCCCCCTGGAGACACGGTCCTCACTCCGCAGCCCCGCTGCTCACTAGGGCAGGGCCTCTGTGCAGAGCTGGGTGTCACGGCCCACTCCCAGCCAGGGACCCCGAGGGCCCTGTGGGTGGCCCCGTTGCCGAGGAAATCCACTCCCACTGGAGGAGCCACCAACTTGACCTGACCGTGTTGAGGGCACTGAAATGAAAGCCATTTGGTGTAACCCCGAGAGCAGAGGGGGCCGTGGTCAGGAGGGTCCCCCACGGCTGGCCCAGCCTGAGCCACCCATCCTGGCAGGCACGCAGTGCGAGGGTCAGGCCCACCTGCTGGGCGCCCTCCTGCAAAGCCCGGGCAGAAGGAGCCCTGGCTGATTGGGTGCAGGGGGCGCTCCTCCCCAGCTCTTCCCGTGTGTCCCCCATGGAGCTCCCCACACAGGACGGCCACCCTGCTGTCTCCCCAGCTGTCCATCCCGTGGCCCTGTCTCTGATGCTTCCACAGTGAGAACCCCAAGGGTAACCCCGAACAGGGAGCCAGCTGCCTCCCACCCAGCCCTGTGCTGCGTGTGCTGGCTGCCCACCCTCTCTGGGCCCCCTGGGGTGGAGGAGGCCAGCCACGGGGGTCTCCCAACCCCAGGGCCACCGCAGCTGTGCTTCATTCGCACCGTCCCACCAGGGCGTCCTTAGATCCTTGTTTTCACACAGGAAGGAGGGTCTTCAGGTCCCTGGCGCGCACAGTTGGGCAGGGCAGGGTGCCCAGTGCGGCTATACTGGCTGGCAGTCATCCCAAAGAGCCTGGAGCCCTGGCATGCAGGCACCTGCCCCACATGACCCACGGTGCCCCCTGGCTCCTGCGGTCACTGCAGCCGCTCTGTCCCTTCCCCCTGGCTCTGGCCCTCCTAGTGGGGTCACGGCCCCACCTTGGCTCCAGGGCCGAGGGCCCACTGGGCAGCCTGCAGCCCTGGCCTCTCAGAAGCGGCTGTGGCCCAGGGAAGGGAGAACATGGGCCAGACAAGCGAGATCACCATGGCAACCACACCCGAGGCTGGCAGGAGGGGCCGTGAACAAAGGTGGCTCCCACGGGGCAGCACAGCTGCTGCCCCTCACAGGCCCCACAAGTGCGGGTGACAGCATGACCTTCCTGGGTGGGGGGGACACGGCGGGGCAGACACGGGGGGCTGGATACGAGGGACACCTCCAGGGACTAAGCTGCAAGCCAGGGAAGTAGCTCCGAGGCCTGCAGCATGCAGCAGGGACCAGAGACCTCCTGCTAGGTGGCAGGACGCAGAGGGCATTTTCCTGCCATCCCGGGCTCTGACTGGGCTCAGCCCACCTGGCTCTACCCTCACTGTGTGCCAAGGAGGAAGCAATGGGCAGCCCTGCTCCTGCTGCCATTTGCCGCTGGTAGGCCCAGGTGGACCCCTCAGGGCGGCCACCTCCTCTGTCCCTCTGTCCACGACCCCTGCTTGGCCCCCCAAATGGCCCTAGCTAAGTCCCTCGCTTTGCCCAGCGGTGATTCTGCCCATTCATTCTACAGATGAAACCGAGGCCCGGACTTCCCGGGCAGAGGGGAGAACTAAGTCCAGCCCTGCGCTGCCCCGGCCCCTCCGGCCTGCGGATCCCCCGTCTGTGCAGATGAGTAACTTGAGGCCCAGCAGGACGAAGGCCGACAGCCCAGAGACACTGATGTCTGCTGTGTCTTTTCCATGAGGGCAGTGTACAAAACGCTCGACGAAACGGGACTTGGGTTTTCATATCTTCTAAGACTTCCATAAATCACGCACAAATCTATGAGGAAAGCCCCTCCTGCCCTGGCTCGAGTCTGCAGTGTGATGAGATAGAACAGACCTGCTCCGGGGAAACGCGGCAGACCGGCCCCGCCCATCCCCTCTGCTGGCCTCCCGCCCCGCCACCCGCCCCACGCTGGCCTCCCCCACCCCGCAGGTCGGGGCAGAAGTCCCAGGCTGGCAGCCTGGGAAGCAGCTGAATCTGAGCATGTGTCCCCGCCAGCTGCGGCTCAGTGGTGAGCGTCTGCCTGGTAGGGTCGGGCCCTGGGCTCCACCCACCCTGGTGCCACAGCTAAAGAAAGAAGCTCGGGTGGCACCGCCTGATGGGGCTGCGTTCTGGGCAGTGGCTCTGGGGGAGTCCAGCTGTCGGCGGGGGGGGGGGCAGCGGCTGGGCAGCCACACTGCTGAGGCACCCATGCCCGGGGCGCAAACAACACACACATGTGCGCGGGGAGGACTGCAGGCTAGAGCTGGGAGGCGGGGACAGCGGCAGCGTGGACAGCACGTGGCAGGCCCCGCTCCCAGGGTTCCTGGGTCCTTTGCTGCTCACCCCTCCTGGCACCCACAACCTGTGTGCTTCCCCAGGACGGACTCCTCCTGGCCCTGGCCAGGAGGGGGATCGAGTGCCATGCTCTACCTCACAGCCGGGGAACTGAGGCACAGAGGGGGCAGAGAATTGCCAGGGTCACACAGGATTGCAGAACAGCACTGACCTCCTGTGAGCCCATTTTACAGACGAGGAAACAGAGGCCAGGAGAGGAAGGGAGGGGTGTGGACGCCCAGCTCCGGGGCTGGTCCTGGCTCTGGCTCCCTGGTCTCCAGGGCAGAAGCCTGAGGGCTGAGCACGCAGCGGCAATGACAGCAGGCTGGCTTCTGCCACCACCTCCACCCTGCTCCTCACGCCGCCCTCCTGCTGCCTGCTACTGCTGGGGGTTGGCAGGGCCAGGTGTGCCACCCCACCTGTTCCCTCTCCCACCGATCCACACCCGAGCTGCAGGAGGCTGTTGAGGGGAGCGCTGTGGGATGAGGCTGCACCTTCTTAGCTCCCCATCCCTGGGCTGGGGTGGCCATGGACACATGGGACAGGGCGGGGGCCCAGGAAGGTCCTGGGTGTAGCTCCGGCGCAGGGACCTGCCAGGCTTTCCTATTTCCGCTGTGCCCAGCTGTCTTTGAAACACGCTGGTCCCTGTCACCAGTGTGGCTGACTCAGATCTGAGCAGCCACAGAGGCAGGAAGGGGGAGGGGTGACCTTGAGATGTCCTCCCGGCCTTGTGGGGGGCTGCTGAGCGGGGATTCCAGAGCCCGCCTCAGTCTGTGACACTCGTCCCCCCCGCACACTAGAGGAGGCTCTGAGACCTCCCTGTGGGGTGTCATGGGGCCGGGAGGGGCTGCCACACAGTGGACAGCGGAAGAGGCACCGGGACCTGCTGCGCGGGGGGCTGCAGAGCCTGGGGACACCCGTTGGGCACTCCCAGCCCCACCTCCGCGGGCGTCCACATATAGCGTCCTAACCTGCAGGGTGCACTGAGCCTTCTGCAACCGGAGGCAGCAGGTGCTCGGGAAAGACGGGGTGGGGGCAGGGATCCAGTGGGGACAGCAGTGACCCACCCCAGTCCCAGGGACGACAGGGAGATTCCCAGGGGACAGGACATCCACGGCAAAGGGCACAGGCGTGCCCCCTCCCAGGAGCCCCCTCCCTGTGGTGCAGTGCCCCATGGCCCGGGCTCCCCAGTGCGGCATATGCCCGCCATCTGCTTCCTCACGCGGCATCCTGCGTACGCCCGCGCCTGCTGCTGGGGCAGGGCTGCCTCACGCTGCTACCCCAGCTGCCAACAGCAGCGGCTGGGGGGTAGAAGGCTGGGGTGCCAGGCTCACCCCCAGCAGCGTGAGCACCTGGCCCCCCCCCGGGCCTGCTCCAGCACACAACATGCATGGCACACCCATGCCCACCTTAGCCCCTGGGCCTCTGTCACTGGAGGGGAAGTGGACAGGTGCTGTGTGACAGAACGCTCCAGTGGCAGTGCAGATCCCCAACCAGCAGAGCCCACTGCCCACCCCACGAGCCTTGCTGGCCGGCATGCCGCCCCAGGAAGGTGACCCCAAGGCACTTCCGGCCAGGGGCATAAGACAGACCTGAGGCTGTCAATCCAGGTCCCCAGAGCCCTGGTGTCTTCAGGCGGGTGTGAGGTCTCCTCGGGGAGCTGAGGGGCAAAGATGTGTCCCCTCAAACCCACTCACAGTGCAGGGTAGACCTGGGCTCAGGAGTCCCGGCCCCTGGGCTCAGCCTCCTGCAGCACACGTCTGTGGCCAGGCGAGGGACTTGTCTCTCTGGCGCTGAGTGTGTTCACCCAGAGGACACTTGCAATGCCTCCCCAAGCACAGAGGCCTGACACAGGGTCCCAGGACTGGGGTGAGCACCCAGAGGGTTGAGAACAGCCTCGGAGGAGGGTGGGAGGCGGGAACCAGACAGAAGAGGTGACACAGCGTGGACACTGGGCAGCCGCTCTGCTCCCCAGGCCTCCATGTGGGCCCACCCTGGAGGGGCGGGCTTTAGAGAGGTGGCGGTCTGCACCCAGGATCGAGTGTAGGCCACCAGTGGGCTGGCCCAGAGCCTGCAAGGACAGCCTGTCCCACGCCAGGCCACACTGCTGGTCCTGTTTTCCATTCCACGGCTCCCCAACCTGGCGACCTGGAACCAGTCACCTGCCGAGCGAAAGCAGAAAAGCTGGGTCTGTCTCTTGCTGAGCCAGCAGGCAGGTGCCCAGCCCTGTGACCCTGTGGTGCAGAGGACTGGCCACAGGCCATCACACATCCAGGCTCCTGTTTTGTTTTGTTTTTTTTTCCCCGGTACCAGGAATCGAACTCATGACCTCACGCTTGCCAGGCAGGCGCTGTGCTGCTGAGCTAAATTCCCAGCCCCACATCCTGGCTCCTGGGAATGACCCCAACCCACCACCACACCCAGGACTGAGATGTGTCCGGTGAAACAGACAGGAGTCCTTCCCCAAAAGGAAGCTATGTGGCCTTCTGAGCGTCTTGAGAGGACCAGAGAGAGACACACAGGCAGGGCCTAGCGCGGCTGGAGAAGCTGCCGCCGCAGGGCCACCTCAAACCCTGCTCCCCAAGGGTACAGCAGGGCCACACTCAAGGCCCAGGCCCGGGAGCACGGTGCCCATATCCCCGTGGAACCGGTGCCCGTGGCTCACGGCAGCCAAGCAGCAGTGCCCTGTGCGCACTGGCCAGCTGGGCTCGGATAAGCCACCTGCAGCAGACCCTGTGCCGGAATAGCACGCAGCCACGGAAAAGGGGGAGCAGTCACCTCGCTGCGGTGCAGATGAACCCTGACCACATGCGGCCTCGTGAGACGAGCCAGACACAAAGGCCCCATACTAGAAGATGTCCTGGAACAGACAGATCCGGGACAGAAAACAGACCAGGCTGCCGGGCCCGAGGCCAGGGCGCAGGGCGGGGTGACTGCTCTTGGGCTTCTCCTGCGGGGCTCCAGATTCAACAGCGGCAAGGGTTGCACAATGCCAAATAGTCCCAGAACCGCTGCACTCTGCTCCCGGAGTGGGCGGCTTGCACGATACGCGGATTATATCTCAATGAGGCTGTTAGGGAAAAAAATGCACTTAAAATAGCACTTACAAAATGCCATTTTTGTACACTGGGGTATTCTCCAAATACAAAAATTAGCACGAATGAGCACATACTGTTTTTCTGGTCAGAAACATAACACAGGTCTGGCGGGCTTCGCCTGCAGGCTGGGGGTCTCAGTGGGTAGGAACTAGGGCGTGCAGGCCTCACCGCAGAGGCTACCGGGAGGCCCCAAACAGCTGCGAGCCAGGCTTCAGGGTGCACTCTGGGTCCCTGGAAAGTCCCCGAGGCCCTCAGAAAGGAAGCCTCTGGCCCTCTCCTGGGCGTGGGCAGGACAGCAGGGGTCTCTTCCCAGGCTGCAGCCTGGGCTCACTCGGCCTAGGAGGCAGACACCAGTGGCAAGGAGAGACAGATACACAGAGCCAGCAGCAGGGGCGGCGGGCCCACATTCCACAGCCCTGAGAGCCACGATGCCTGATGGGGCAGGAGCCATCCCCGCCCCACAGCTGAGGAAACCGAGGCACGAGGTTTGGGGGGACTCAGCCCTCCGGCCTCTGGAGCTCCAGTGACACACAGAGAGGAGGGCATCAGCCACCCCCAGGCCCATTGCGGGGCGAGCCACAGGCTTGCACTCGTGGGGGACAGAGGCAGGCTCCCGCGCCCTGAGAACCTCCTCTCGCAGGTCCCCCCGGGATGTGTCGCCAGTGCTGGATGCCAGCTGGATGTCTGCCCGTCCTGTGCCCTGGCAGGGATCCCGGAGCTCTGCCCTGGAGAACTGTCACTTTGGCAGACCCACGCGAGGTGAGAAGTCCGTGCTGGGCTGGCGGCAGCCCCGGGAGAGGGTCCCCTCTGCTCAGCCTCGCCAATTCCCAGGCCAAGACCCCACTGCTACGTCCGCCCTGCACCCCAAGAAGGCCTCATCTTGAGGGACTCCAGCCTGCCCCCGCCTCCCTGCTGCACCCAAAGGAGGGGCTGAGGGGTGGGCTGGGGCCCCTGGGGCAGGTTTCCTCCCCTAGGCCGGGCACAGTGGGCTCTGGGTACCCCACGATCTCCCCAGCGGCGGTTGGCCAGAAACCTCACAGAGGCTTACAACCCAGGGTGCAAAGAGTTGCAGCCGCAGGGCTTCAAGCGCAGCTGGAACCAGGGCCTCTGGCATGTGCTAGAGCTGCCTCCTGTGGTCCTGGTCCTCCTGGCTGTCCCTGCCCAGTGCCCTCCAGTGCCGGCCTTGCTCAAAGTCACGAGGTGGACACGAACCAGAAAGGCCCACGACCAGCACCCAGCGGGCCAGTGCCACCAAACCACTCTGAGTGCTAATTTTGCCACTGCCACTGTGGTTCCCATTAACTAAAGACCTAGAGTGAGGGGATGGGGGGACAGGGATCAGGTGCCAACCAGTGCCACTGCCTCTCCCTGCTTGGTTCCAGCGAAGATAAGGCTCCCCAAGGACTAATGCTGGTGTGTAAATATTAGATACTTGTGTCTCCTCCGAGACCAATTACACACATCACGGGGCTCCCCCAGGACCCCACCTTCCACTTACAGTATCGTCATTAACAGTCTATTAGGGAACAGCTGCTGAGGATGGGGAGGAAGGGGAGGGAGAGAGGCAGAGGGAAGGAAGAGGGGGGGAAGAGGGAACAAGATGCAAGCAGAGAGACGGTAAGGATGACAGACAGGGAAGACTGCGGAGGCGGGTGACGGGCACATGGGGACAGACAGAGGGAGGGACGAGGAGAGGGGCTGAGCGATGGAGGAGGAGGAGGAGGAGCAGGAGGAGGAGAGAGAGGAGGAAGAAATGGAGGAGGAGGAAGTGGAGGAGATAGAGGAGATGGAGGAAGAGCAGATGGAAGAGGAGGAGATGGAGGAAGAGGAGATGGAAGAGGAGGAGATGGAGGAAGAGGAGATGGAGGAGGAGATGGAAGAGGAGATGGAGAAGGAGGAAATGAAGGAGGAAGAGATGGAGGAGGAGATGGAGGAGGAGCAGATGGAGGAGGAGGAGATGGAGGAGGAGCTGGAGGAGGAGATGGGAGGAGATGGAGGAGGAGGAGGTGGAGAAGGAGATGGAGGAGGAGATGGAGGAGGGGATGGA
>NW_004955541.1:545423-553380 GCF_000276665.1 Chinchilla lanigera | reverse complement strand
GGAGGAGGAGATGCAGGAGGACATGGAGGAGATGGAGGAGGAGAAGATGGAGGAGGAGATGGAGGATGAGGAGATGGAGGAGGAGATGGAGGAGGAGGAGATGGAGGAGATGGAGGAGCAAGAGGTGCAGGAGGGGATGGAGGAGGAGGTAGAGGATGAAGACGAGGAGAAGGCAGTAGTGGCCAGGATCAGCCCCACAGGAGGCCCCAAAAAGGCTCCTGGAGGGCCAGGGGCACCCCAGGTGCCCTTAGTCCACAAGCACCAGGACTTACCCCCAGGATTCCCATGGCTAGAAGTGGGCAGCTGAGAGTCACCACTGCCAGGCAGACACTACAGGAGGCCCTGGGTGGCTGTACCACCACCACTGAGGGGTGTGACAGTTTTTAGAAGAGAAGAGAAGGTCAGCGGGCTTCTCAGCCCCTGGAAACCCTGGAGCAGCCCTGTGTGTGTGTGTGTGTGTGTGTGTGTGAGTGAGAGAGAGAGAGAGAGAGAGAGAGAGAGCCCCACTGACCAGCTTGCCTGCCAGGGCTGCCCAGAGCCCAGGGCTAGTGTTCAGGCTCCAAGCCCCAAGCCCACGCTTCTGCAGGAAGCTGGAGACGAGACTGGTCAGGGAGGGGCAGAGAGAACCAGGCTGGTCAGCCTGTGCCCCGGGCGACCCTACGGCCCCTTCCCCAACCACAGAGGCCACTGCTGTGGGCTTTGGAGCTGTGGTCCACCGCCCATCACCTGTGCTCCTGCCTGAGTGCCCCCCCTGCCGGCCACTCCCCAGGGTCCAGGTCAGAGCACTGGGTCAAGGGGAAGACCAGCAGAGCCGAGGGCAGACAGCCCAGAGGCAGTCAAGGGAGGCCTGGGGACAACAGGAAGCAGCGGCCACCCCGGAGAAAGGCAGGAACAGCACTCCAGGCAGAGCAGCAGAGCACACAGGAGCACAGGGCGGGGACACACATAGTGTCGGGGAAGTGGGGGAGCCCCTGGCTCATGGGGAGGCCCAGAGGAATGGGGGGGCTCACATCTGGGGCTGCCCCTAGCACGAGGATGTGGAATTTTACTGACACCCCTGAAGCTGCCTAAGCTGGCCCTGCCGCCGGGCACCCTGAGGCTGCAGTGCTGGCGAGCCCAGCCCCTCCGCGGCGGGAGGCCCCAGCTCCTCAGGCACACCGAGGGCCGCAGGGTCCCCACCACCCAGGACGGCTCCGCAGAGGCCCCTTCCCAGCCGCCCGGCTGCCCCAGCCCCCTCTCAGGCTGCTGGGAATCCAGGCCCTCTGAGAGCAAGGGTGGGGCGGCCTGGCGCCCTAGAGCCCCGCCAGAGCGCCAGGATCTCAGACTCCCAGCCCTGAAACACATTTTTATTTCCCTCCTGCAGGGCTGGGAATAATTAGGTGACAGGGGACATAAATCACGGCTTACTCCTGTACATCTGTTAATCACATCTCCTGCAGAGGGGTGCACAAGCACGAGCGTGTGTGTGTGTGTGTGTGTGTGTGTGTGTGTGTGTGTGTGTGTGTGTGTGTAAGGTCCTGCACCTGGGGCATCCTGGGGGGAGTCTCCACAGCACCCCTTATCTACCTTGGTCCCAGAGATGGCAGAAGGGTGCTGGTGTGGGCCCCCAGGGTCCTGCAACTCCACACACAGACACACTCACACACTTACGCACAGGTGCGCTGCACACTGAGACGCCCCCACGCACACACGTTGAGCCCCCAACTCACACAATCGCCCCCACCCCCGCATGGGAAGCGCAGCGTTGGGTTTGGGCGCCACCTGGAGCCCAAGTTGAGAACTGCTGGCATGCTCAGGAGCCCCGCCCCCAGGCCCACAACCAAGGTCCCTGTGGAATGGTAAGACACCAGAGGAACTGGCGGCAGGGCAGCAGGGAGGGAGGGCGGACGCGTACTTTAAGAGGAAAAGCTCAACCAACTGCTCTAAAATCAATGGCAGGGCTGTAAATTTATCCAGATAAGCCGACCAAAAGGAGAGGAACGGCTCTCTCCCACCTTCCTTCCTCTGGCCTCCCTTCTCTCACCTTTCCCTGCGTGCACGTGTGCGCATGCGCGGTGCTGGAGCTGGCGCTAAGCCCCCTCCAGCGCCAGGCAAGGGCTCCACCGCTGAGCTGCACCCCCCAGCCCAAGGAGCGAAGTTCTTTGTTGCCTTCTTTTGGTTTCGTTTTGTGGCACTGGAGACTGAACCCAGGGCCTCCGCAGTTAGTTACAACTCCAGCCCTTTTTATGTTCTGTTTTCAGCAGGGTCTCTCTAAGTCACTAAATCACCCAGGCTGGGCTCTCGAATTTGTGACCCTCCTGCCTCAGCCTCCCAAAGTGCTGGGATTACAGGTGCGCAGCACCGCAGCCAGCTCTAAGGGGATATTTAAACTCAGTGACCAGCTCCTCTCCAGTGGTACTGAAGGCGACACTGACAACCATAGAGGGGTAGGAGGGGCATCTATCAGCCAGGATGGACGTGTATCCGGGCACCCTGAGTGCAGTGGCTGAGACTGGGTCCACGGGCTGTTACGTACACAGGGCACTGACCTGGGCCTGCACCAGCCTGCCCTGTAACAGCACGGGCCTCAGGTGCAGAGCCAGTAGCAGCCGCAGCTGGGTACCAAGCAGAAGACGGGCTGGGCAGACCCCCGGCCGAGAGGCTCCCAGCCCGAGTGACCTCAGGAGGACGGGAGGCCCTGTTCTCTGGCTGCCACACAGTGTGCGGGGGGCTGTGGCAGGTGTGTCACCTCTCTCAGGGTCACCCACTGTGACGTGCTCGTGACTCAGTTTACCCCCTCGCCCACAATGCAGCCCTTCAGAGCCTAGCCCCTTAGCTCTCCCGCTGCAGGCTGGGCCCTGGTGGTCCTGGATACAAGCGGCTCACAGCACACGAGGCCACAGGCTGCACACGGCACCCGCTGCCCCGAGATCTCCCGGGGCCCCGATGGTGCTGTGCCTGCGACACTGGCCAGCTGTACACACCCGGGCCGCGTCGCCCCCTCGACCCAGGACTTGTGGAGGTGTTCAGCAGGGAACTACAGGGGTGTGCAGGAGCCACGCTGGGCGGGACAGCACACAGAAAGCGTGCTCCCGGTGCTCCTGGGGTGGCCACAACACCCGTGGTTCCAGTGTCCCCCCGACCGCCACGCGCGCCCCCATCTGCCACAGCGTGGCTCGGAGCCCGCGGACCACCCTGGGGCCCATCCTTCCCAGCCACTGTGCCCCGGGGCCCCTGCCCCCGCACTCTCTGTGCACACTTGGCATGGGACACAGTCCTAGCAGCAGGCAGAGGGATGTGTGTCCCTGCTCGGTGAATGCCCTGCCCCGCGTCCCCGCCCGACGGCAGCTGGAAAGGGAACTGGATTCTCCCTGGCACCTCCAAAGCCAGCAGCCCTGCGTGACCTTGACCCGGCCTGTTAGGACCAAGGTGGTACCATGGCTTCCATCGCTGGAGGCGTCTGTCACAGGAGCTGCGCTGACTCCGTGGCTCCTTGCATTAGGTCAGCGGGAATGTCACAGCCCAGGGCCCGGTCCCTCCCCAACCCGGACCGCTGGCCCCCAGGAGGAGGCGGAGGGCCCCACCAGCCACGGGGATGGTCACGTCCCGCAGGCCCCTACACTGGCAGCTCCCGTGCCCTCTGGCCTCAGTGTCTCCTTTGCAAAGCACCAGGGACAGCGCTCTCCTGCATGGCCGCAGGAGTCAGGAATGCGGCCCGGGGTGTGAGATGAGGACAGCGTGGGGCTGGGCCAGGGTCTTTACCCCCTGGCCATAGCGTATCAGCCCGTGGTGCCCACGCTGCCAGCACCCACGTGCAGAGCCTGTCTGGCAGGGGCGCCCCCTTCTAGTGCCAGGAAAGAAGGTTCCAGTGAGCGCTGCTGCTGTGGGGGGGTGGGGAACAGGACTCAGAGCCACCCAGCCCCTGGGGCAGGTCGGGCTGCAGGGCAGGGGCTCGGGACGCCAGGCCCCAGTGGGGAGCAGACAGAGACCCGCTGGCCCTCACCTGGACAGCTCACACAGGGGCTCTCAGGGGGGTGCTCAGTACCCACGCCTCCCCAGAGGCAGCCACCGAGATACCTTTCTTCCCACACAGCCACTGAGGCCTTTTAAAGCTCACTCTAGCCAATCTTAGTGGCTCAATCCCAGCACTCTTGGAGGCTGAGGCAGGAGGATCACAATTTTGAACCCAGCTGCAGCAATTTAATAACTTTGGAAGACTGTTTGAAAATAAAAAGATAAACATGAAAAGGGCTGGGGATGTAGCTCAGCGTGAAGGGCCCGGGCTCCGTCCCCAGGACTGGAGAAGTGAAATAAGAGCCCCACACTGTCGCCAGCCTCCTGGCCACCCTCCAGCAGCCTCTCTGCCAGCGAAGGCCCTGGGCCGGGCACCTGTGCCGGGCAGCCTGCCTTCAGTAGGTGCCTGGCAGTGAGTGAGTGAAAGCCAGAAACAGGAAGGAGGGGGCCGCAGAGCCAGGGAGAAGACGGGCTCCCCAGCCGCCCAGGCTGTGTCACGAGGGTGAGCCCGCGCCCAGCGGCCCGGAGCCTTCCCCTGCCCCAGCTCTGACCCGCATCCTGCCAGGCTGGGAGGCGGGGCGGGGCCTCCAGCCCTCCTGGGACCTGAGGAGGCTGGGATGTTGCATGCTCCCGTCCGCCCAGGGCACCAGGCCAAGGCTGACGGAACCAGGCGGGCGGGCAGAGGCTGGCTCCGGCACGCCGCCCTGGACACCCACCACCATGGGAGGCGCTGGGTCTGGAAGGAAAACAAACTCACTGCAAGGGAGGAAGCGAGCGCAGATGCCGGGGAGGCGGTGTCGGAGGGCAGGGAGGCCTGCGGCCGGAACCAGGGCAGAGAAAGTGTCTCCTGCCTGGGGCTCTCGGCAGCCACCCAGGCCATGCCCGGGCCCACCTGGGGTCCCACAGCACGCTGAGCCAGGCCTCGGCTGCTGCCTCTGCCCCAGGACACACACTCCTCTGTCCACCCATTCATTCATTCATCTCTTCCCCCAGCTGTGCAGGGAAGCCCAGGGCAGCCAGGTCCGGCTCCGGGTGCTGGGCTGGAGAGGCTGGCAGACTGTTTGGTCACCTTCAACGGCCCCCTGGTTCGGACAGGGCAATCCAGCCACCCCGCAAGGCCCTGAGGACCAAGCTCGACCTGCCCAGTGAGAGGAACCCCATAAACTTCCCGCTCACAGCACCCTCCTGCTCAAGAACCTTCGAAACCCGCACACAGAGCTGGCAGCGATGTGGGGGCGGCCCCAGGCGGCGTTCACAGGCTTCGCAGCCACGCGGCGGACCCTCGGCCTGCGCACCAGCTCTGCTCCCTCTGTGAAACGTTTCCCTTGCCCACATCTGATGGCTCCAGAAGCTGCTGGACGGCCGCCCTGCCTACACCGAGGTCCCCGTGAACAGGTACTGCTCCTCTGGGGGACCGGCTCCGCAGATGAGGCTGCCAGGCGTAGAGAGGCCGAGTCCTGCGCGGAGGCCACACAGCGAGGAAGGGGTGGGTCTGGCCCGGGACCCAGCGAAGGACGACCTGCATTATCTATTTTTACACGGAGTCAGCATCTGCCACACAGCTCCCCCGCCACAAGGGCCCACCCAGGGTGACCTGGACACAGGCGCGACCCCCGGGCCTCAGTTTCCCCTCTCTGCAAAGAAGGCCCGCGGAGCGGCTCCCCGTCCTAGGGGGCGAGGGGAGAAAGCCAAGCCGCGGCCTCCTTTCCGGCCCAGCCCACAGCTCAGAGGCGGCAGCCAGAGCCAGAGCCAGAGCGGGAGGAGCCGGGAAATCCGGAGGGCGGAGGGCGGCCCCAGCCACAGCCCCCGGCCGGCGCCGAAGGGGGCGCCGGCGCCCCGAATCGGCCCCAGATGCGCAGTGCAGCCGCATTCCTGGAAGGTAGCACAGGCCAGCCCGCGCCAGATGTGCATCCGCGGCAGCTGGCCCGGCTAATAAGGTCAGCGCCTGGCTCCAGCCAGCCGCTCACCGCAGGGCCGCCCACCCCCTGGCTCCTGGGGGATCTCACCCCACTCGGGAACCCCCGCCCCCTGCAGCAGGCAGGAGCAGGCAGAGGGCTGGCCTCAGAGAGTCCCAGCGGGCAGGGCACCCTGGGGCCGGTAGCTGCTGGCCAGGGGCGGCCTGGAGCCAGGATCCGGGATTCCCTGCCACCGCCACCCCCACCAGAGCAGCTGCCATCCCACCCAAGACGCGTGGTCACTCCGTGGGCGGCGGGTGGCGGGAGCCAGCTGGGGTCAGGGCTCCTCTCCGCAGCCCCCTCCCCCCAGATAAAGGGCAGCCGCCGCCTTTGTTTCTGGAGTAAGGCGAGCCAGATGCTTGGTCCCCCAGCTGGGCCAGAGCTGCTGGCTCCGTGGCCCTGCTGACGCCCTGCGGACAGCCTGCGAGCCCTGCACGGTGGGCACGGCCTCCATCCCGCCCTCGCCTATCTCCTGAGGTCAAGGGCCAGCGAGGCCGCTGTCACGACAGGCACTCCTGGGCAGGTTCCCGCTCCCTGGGCCTTCAGCTTCCTAGATCGAGAAGATGGACACAGCTGTGGTGGCCCAGTGTGTGTCACTGCCACTGCCGGCACCTACAGTGGTGCCACCTCCTGCCCCTGCCAGAGCCACATCCCATGAACCACAGGCCCACGCCCAGGGCACAGAGCAGCTGCCCATGCGCCACTCCCACCCAGGCTCGCGCTCTCCTTCGAGGGCCAGGAGTCTGAGGAGGCTGGAGCTGGTCTCAGCCCACTGCACAGGCAAGGACGCCAGGCCCGCCAGGTCCCCAGGCTCACAAGAGACAGGACTGTCTCCTAAAAAATGAGGAAGCAGCCCAGAGAGGCTCAGAGACATGCCTGAGGTCACACAGCAAGGGAGAGGAAGGGGGAATGTTTGAGGGGCAAAACAGGAGGGAAAAGGGGCAAGCGCCCCACTCGCATCACAGGGGTTCAGGCCCAATGGAACCAAATCCCTGTGACCCCTGCTCAAAGGCAGAGTCCAGGGCCCTGCCCTGGTCCCAGTGAACCGGAGTCCAGGGAGGGCCAGGAGCCTGCGTTCATCACAGGAGCCGGCTCTGGGCACGCTGGAATCCGAGAAGCGGCCTTCCCAGTGCTGCCCGCGTGGCCGCTCAGGCAGTCCTGCTGGGAGCACGGGGCAGGGCAGGAGGCGCCTGGGGCGGCCGTGCTGGGAGCCCTGTCCCTCCAGGCCACTGCACTGGGAACCTGGCCCACCTGGGCCAGCCAGCCGGGAGGTAGCGGGCGCACAGCCTAGAACCCGCAGGAGTGTCTGGGACACGGTGCATCCATCCAAAGATCGTTCATCATCTGCATGCTCCCACGAGGCCCACACCCATGGCGCCTGGGTGTGGACATGCACTGCACGTACGTCATACACATGCACATGTGCTGCACACCCCACATGTATGCATGCACCATGTGCATGTGCACATGTTACACACACGCACTGCCCAAACCATGCATGTGTACATGTGTGTATGCATACCACACCACGCCTCCCACAATGCATATACCTGACATCTGTGCACATTCTACAACATGCACCACACGCACACACCACGCAGCATCCTGGATTCACCTGTGGGTCCACACATACGCCCACACTCATAACACGAGCACGCGCAGCTCCCCTCCCCCAGAGGAGTGCAGAGGCCTCTGAGCTGTACCCCCAGCCCCTCCTGGCTCTGTCCCCGTGCTTTGGGCAGGATGTCGGGTGGGATGTCTGTCAGTGTAGTGACTGCCTGGGCTTTCCCTCCAGGCAAGCCCTGGCTGCAGGACAGATAATGTGATTAATAAAAAATGAGCAGATGAATTAGTGATCAACGACCCGTGGGTTTGGCAGACATGTGCCGTCGGGTAGGTCCCGGGAAGGGGGGCTGCGGCATGACAAGGGGCTGGCAGGGGCCTCATAGCTGCAGCCCTACCAGGGCCCCCACAGCCGGTAAGGACCGCCGCCCTCTGACCCCAGCCGC
>NW_004955541.1:517714-545163 GCF_000276665.1 Chinchilla lanigera | reverse complement strand
TGAGTTCGGTTCCCGGTACCGGAGAAAAACCAAAAAAAAAAAAAAAAAGAAAGGACGTGGGGGGTAAGGGCGCCCTCAAAGCTCTCTGGGCAGCAGGCAATGCGGCTGGGCTCTGGGCACGGGCTCCAGGTAGAGGCACTGCTGCGGGGCTCTGCGGGACAAAGGCTTGGGTACTTCGTGGTCTCTGGATGCCCCATGTAGGAACCTGGTCCCCAGGGTGGTCTGAGTCGCCGGCCCCCCAGGGGAGGCGGTGTCAGACAGGCACAACGCCAACCCTTGGATCCCGATGTGCCAGCCTCTTCCGGGCGGCTGGAAGCCAGTGCTTCTCTTCAGGGTGTCATCGTGGAAATGCGGCCCCTGAAGCCTCAGGATGACACACACATTCCCCACAGGGGTTGCCACAGCCAGGGCCTGGCCCGACCCACGGCCAGGGAGGCCACTTTATGTTCCCCCAGAGTGAGGAAGAGCCAGGTGCCACAGGCCAGCACCTGTGAGCCCAGGAGACTGCTTTTCGGAGCACTCAGAGTCACCCGGACCCCGCCACCATCAGCGTCCCGAGGCAGCACCACAGCTGCTTTCCCCGGCTCTGCGGGCTTCCTGGGGCTTCCCAGTTTGCCCAGATGATCAGACATCACACAATGGGCTGGGGCCAGGCAGGCTGCCCACGGACAGGAGGCCTGTGTGGCACAGTATTGTCTGGGGGACCCCAAAAGCAGGTAGGAAGGAAGGGGGCTCCACCCAACCAGCCGCCCTCCGTCCCACCACACATCCAGCCACTGGCCCATGGGCACATTTGTCCGTCCAGCCATACTTCCATCGGTCCATCCCATGTGACAGCCTGCATATTCAACTGCCCATCAGTTATTCACTTGTCCAGTCCTCGCTCTGTCACCCCCTCCACCCGCCCTGTCATTTGCCTGCACATCCATCCCTCTATCCGCCCATCCAATCAGCACCTGAGCCTCCTCACTCAGCAGAGCTATAAGCAACACCCCCTCTTCCCCTTCGCAGCCAGACCCCAGGCTGCGGACCAAGTCTGCCGGGGCAGCACCTGCTGGAGACGCACCCAAGGAGGAAGCTGAGCTCACGGAGACGCGACGCACAGGAGCGGCAGGCCCCAGCGTGCGAAGCCAAGGGCGCCTGCCCGGCCCAGGAGTTGGACTTTGCTCCCCTCTGCTCGCACAAGACTAAGGGGGATTTGCACCAGTGTAAACAGAGAGGTGTGTGCACAGGTGATCTGGAGGCTTCTAGAAGCCCAGCCTGAGCCAGACGCGGACACAGAGACAAACCAGCCCTGTCCTTCCCTGCCAGCTGCCAAACCAAACCGTGAGGTCCCAGGCCAGACAGGACCCCACCACCCAGCCTCCCTTCCCCTCTCTGTCGAAGGGCTTCAGGCTGCGGTGAAGACTGGCAGCCGTTCTCATCTCCCTGCATCCCCGGCGTCTGAACAGGTCACATTTGTCCTCAAAACGCTGCCACGGACCCCTCGGAGCCATGGTTTCCTCCTCTGTTATACAGGGTTGGTGGGTCTTACATCAGCACACAGGAAAACGGCCAAGAGCTGGGCACGCAGCGCCACACCCGCCAGCACAGGCAGAGGGGCTGGGCGGGTGGTGGCAGCGGCCCCCACAACCAGACTTGGGACTGTCCCACCCCACGCCACCACCCACAGCCATGCCACTTCCCGCCGGCCCCTCCAGCCAGAGCCAGGACCCCGGGCCCTTTCCAGGAAAGCTGAGGCAGGAGCAGGCAAACCCACTGGGAGGGGACTCTGCTCACTGGCTTTGTGCTCAGGAAGAGGCCCCCTCTGCTCCTCTCCTGTCCCCAGGCTCGCCAGGCAGGGCCCACCCGCTGCCCACTGTGCCCGGCACACAGTAGGTGCTCGGCAAACCTCAGGAATGAATGGAGGGAGGAGGACGCTAACCCTGCCAAGGATCAGGCATCCAGGGAGCTGAGTTCTAACGGGACCCGAAGAAGCTGGGCCCAGCTGGAACAGACCGCGCCAATTTGTAGGGCCTCGAGCTACACCCAAATAGAAGAGAGTCTCTCGCTGCCAGCAGAGCGAGCACTGCTTACATGAGTTCGGCTCCAGGAGTCCCCCGCTGTGTTCCCAACCTCTCCCACCTCCTCCCCACCCGACTGCACCTCCAGGCGCCTCCGCTCCCCCGGCAGCCAGGGACCCACAGCACTTCCTTCTCCCAGGGCTGCTCAATAGCGGGGAGGACATCCGGAGCTGGGTGCGGAGTACTTGGCTCCTCCAGGGGGTAACGGGGTGTGGGGAAAGAAAAAGGGGGCTGCTGACACCATGAACACACGATGCTAATGAACTACACACTTTAAAATGCTATGGATACACCCAGGTGTGGTGGCACACACCTGTAATCCCAACACTTGGGAGGCCGAGGCAGGAGGATCGTTGGGAGTTCGAAACCAACCTGGGCTACAAAGTGAGCTCAAAGCCAGCCTGAACTGCAGAGTGAGACTGTGTCTCAAAACGATAAATAAATAAATAAATAAATAAATAAATAAATAAATAAATGCTATGGAGCTGAGCGTAGTGACGCACACCTGTAACCCCAGCACTAGGGAGGCTGAGGCAGGAAGATCACCATGAGTTCAAGGCCAGCCTGAGCTACATAGTGAATTCAAAGTCAGCCTAAACTACAGGGCAAGACCTTGTCTCCAGAAAAAAAATGCTATGGAGGAACTGGGCATGGTAGTAGACACCTATAATCCCAGCTCTGCAGGAAGCTGAGGCAAGAAGATCACAAATTTGAGCCCAGCCTCGGCAACTTAGTGGTTTGAGAAGACCCCATCTCAAAGTAAAAAAACAGGAAGGCCTGGGGATACAGCTCAGTGCAAAGGCCCTGGGTTCAATCCCCACCACTGAAAAATAAATAAACCAATGTGCTACAGTAGTAAACTTCATACTGTGTGTGTTTTACCACTGTTTTTAAAAGAGATTTAAAACTTAGCCCTGTTCCCATTTGGTAGCACCAGTTTGAGGAGTTTGAGAAGTTTATGACAACAGAAGGTTTTTCTGCCTTCCCCTAAGATGACAACAAACACGTATGATAGCTCTGACTCCTGCCCACCATCGGTAACTGGGAAAAAACAAAACAAGCAAACCAACCTGAGCTCAGCATGGAGGTACACACCTGTCGTCCCAGTTACTCAGAAGGCTGAGGCAGGAAGGTTGCAAGTTCCAGCCCAGCCTGGGCCACTTAGCAAGACCCTGTTTCAAAACACAAAATAAAAAGCCGGGCACGATGGCACACGCCTGTAATACCAGCACTTGGGAGGCTGAGGCAGGAGGATCACTGTGAGTTCGAGACCAGCCTGGGCTACAAAGGGAACTCAAGGCCAGCCTGAACTGCATAGGAAGACCCTGTCTCAAAAAGACCAAAAACAGTAACAAAAACAAAAACAAAACAAAACACAAACTAAACAAGGGCTGGGGATGTAGCCTGGTGCAAAGGCCCTGGCTTCAACCACCAGTACTGCAAAATAAACAAATCAGTGAATAACACACAAAGCTGGGGTACAGCCCAGTGCTCCCTGGAAAATGAAATTTTGACTCTCCCTGCAGGCCTGCTGCTGGGACACTGCTGTTAGGGTTTTACCTATAGAACGAGGCCAGGGGGACCCAGGACAAAAAGGGGCTGCAGGGGCCAGGGTGACAGAACCCAACCCACAGCCGCGCCCCCTGCAGTCCCCTGGGCAGGGCAGGGCGCTGTCGGCAGGGCTCCCGTCTCCGAGTCCTGGGCTTCACAGGTGTCCGAGGAGGGCCATGCCATCCAGCTCTGGGACAGCTGTAGGGGCGGACAGCCCTCAGCCTCCTGGTGATGGTCTGTGATCCCTGCTGCTGCTGAAGCCTGTGAGGCACCAGCCACACTCCTGGGGAGCCGGGGGAGCCTGGAGACTCCGCCGGCCTCAGAACCTGTGGACCCTGGGCCCCGGGCTTTCTGACACACCTGTCCACAGCGTCTGGTGCAGGAGACACCAGGTGCCACCCCAAGTGTAGGAAGTTGTACCACCAGGACCAGGGAAACGGAGGGACGGCAGGGGCCAGGGTCCACCCCCCACCAGTGGGGACTCAGCTCAAGAAAGCACAGCAGGCCGGAGCCTCCCCCCCCCCCCACGAGGTGGCCGGCAGGTCAAGCTGGCCCTGCGGGATGGGAGCAGCAGGCAAGGAGGCTGCCTCAGCTACCGCCGTGGGCCGGGCCGGCCTCCCGGGCTCCAGCAGGCCTAACGTGGGGCCTGGCGCCATGCCCAGGCAGAGCTGGTGTGCCAGGGCGCCCCCACACGGTGCCGGGGTGGCTGGCCACACCCCATCATGCCTGGCTCGGAGGCCTCCACTGGACCCAGGAGGTTTAGAGAGCAGCCCTGTGTTAGCGCCTTGGCTTGCTGAGGCGGGCACAGTGGAGTGGGGCGGCCGGCGCCAGCCCCAGTGGGCACGAGGCAAGGGGGCAGCCCACTGGGGGCCTGGGGCTGGACTGGCATCCCTGGCTCTGGAGCCTGCTGCCATTTCCACAGGGGACACTTCTGTCCCTGCGGGTGGGGCTCGGCCTGTTCACAGCAGTACACACGCGTGTACGTGCATGTGTGGGGTGCGTGCAGGGCGTGGACGCAGGTGAGGATGGAGATGGAGGGCGGGAGAGCAAAGCAAAGAGGGTGACGATCAGAAAAGGGGCGTGAGCGTGTGTGTGCACGCCGGAGGAGTGTCGCCGTTGCCAGCCCTGCGGCAGCAGCTGACTTCCCCAGGAAGCCAGGCCTACAGCGGGCCCCTCACCAGCACCGAGGCCGCCCCGCCCACCGCAGGGGACAGCTGCAGATCGCTGTGACCGCGACCAGGCCTCCCGCCCGCCGGGCGGGGCTGAGCCACTTGACCCGGGGGTCTGGCTGTGCTGGGGTTTTATGGTCGGGGCCTGGTTTTCCCAGCCAGGGTGTCTCAGAGAGGGGACGGCCGGCCGGGGACGCTGAATGCCACAAAGGCTTGGCTGTTCTCCCGGGCCTGGCCGGGCCGGGAGGGGGCGGGGCGGGGCAGGAGGAGGAGGCCAGAGCAGGGGGTCTACGGGGAGGTTTCCTGAGACCAGAGGGACAGGCAGCGAGGGAGAGGACAGACAGACAGGAGGACACAGGGACACACTGGAGAGGGAAGACTCGGGGGTCAGCCCCGGCGGGTCAGAGACAAAGGCAGCGGCGCGGGCGGCAGGAGGCCGGTGGCCTCCATGTGTGGTGGGGCTGGAGTTCAGAAGGGGGGAAGAGGTGGTTTGACGACCAAAGTCATTGAAAAATTTTTGGCACAGCTGCCCGAGGCTCCTGGCCACGGGCCCGGCTCCGAGCTGAACTTAAACAAACCCTGCTGCAGCCATCTGCTTGATTTTAAAATAAATCAAACAGTCTGTTGAGCCGGGGGTGATCGGGTTTCCATCTGCGCCGCCGCCGCTCGCCGGCCCGGAGCCCGCTTGCCTCTCCCAGCCCAGCTCGGCAACACGTGGCCAGCGAGCCCTCAGCCGGGACAGGTCGCGCGAGACCAGGCTGTTTTCACAGGGAAGGGGGACCAGAAGGTGCTCCTGGGGTCCTGGTGCGGGGCCACCCTAACTTGTTCTGGCCCCAGGGAGCAGCGGGGGGCCGCAACGGGGAGCTCGTTGGACATTGTGAGCGAAGCCGCGGGCCACCAGGGCAGGCAGCTGTGGCTCCCAGGTGGGGACAGCAGCCCTTGACCCACCTGGAACCGCCAAATACAGCCGCGGGGTTCTCCTCCCCAGGCTGGGCCATGCCGGGAAATGCTGCCCATCTGTCCCCAAGAAATGGCTGTCACTCTCAGGGCAGAGGGCCAGGGGAGCCAGCAGCCAGGAGAAACCCAGCTGGGCCCTTGGAGGCTGCCTTCAAAGTGGCAGAGCCGAGGGTACACGGGAGCCCAGGCATGACTCTGGGCAAGGCCAGAGAGGCCGGGCCACAGGGGGCAGGGCAGGGGTGGGGACAGGGAGAGCGAGTGACAGCAGCGCGGGACACGGGGACCGGACAGGTGGAGGACGGCTGTCTGCTCTGGGTGAGCAGCGAGCTCGAGGCATCCACCACGGCCAGCGAGGCCACACTCAGACCCCACCCTGCTCTAACCTGCTCTCCCGGACCATGCCAGGCTCTGAGGAAGGCTCCCGCCGGGTGCAGCGGCCCACGCCCGTAATCCCAGCCCTTGGGAGGCTGAGTGCGCCGCACGTTCGAGGCCAGCCTGGGCTGCAGAATGTGTCAAATCTTACTCCCCCAAAACGAAAATAGGATTCTTTTTGTAAAATGTCCACACGGACAGAACAGGCCAGGAGAACATGACACGCCCATCGTCAGCTTGTGGTCCTACAGACCTGAGGGCCAACAGAGGGATGAGCGGCCCAGACACACAGAAAGGGCCAGGCCTGCGCGGCGGCCAGTGTTACAGCCCAAGGCGCCCAAGCCCCTGGCCCAAGTCTAGGTCTCAACCCCAGCACCCCAGGGTGCCTAGCCTCGTGTGGTCTCAGTGAGACTGGAAAGAAAAAGATGCACTGCCTCTCACGCCCTGGGCTGAGGGTCCCCAGAAGACCACACCTGTCCTGGCTCAGGGGACAATGCAGCAGGGGTTCAAACCGTGAGGCTGCTGGAGAAGCCAGAGGCGTCCTTCGGGGGAGGCGGTCAGAGAGGGCCTCCAGGAGGAGGCAGCAGGGTGAGCAGCCCTGGGAAGGGTCGGAGCCCATGAGTGACACTGTGAGTGGACGCGGACCCTGGGGAGGGCACAGGTGCGTCCACGGCTGACCTCGCTGAGCATGTCCTATGGGCGGCTGCACTGTACCCGTGTACAGGTAAGGTGAAGGGCACAGAACAGCTAAGCTCCTTGCCTGAGTCACACAGCAAGGCGGCACTGGGCTTCCGGTGCCGCCCACAGACCCCAGACGCCTGCCGCCACACCGACACTGGGCCACACTGCCCGCTGAGCCCTTCTCCCCAGTCCAGACCCAGCCACCCGCTCCCAACAGGGCCCAGAAGAGGCTCAGAGACTGCAGGGCATGGGCAGGAGAATGGGGCGGGGGGGCGGATCAGGGTCGGCAATGCATCCTCTCACTCCTGGTACCCCCAGGGGGCCTGATGGGAGCATCTGCACCTCAAACTCCCAGAGAGCTCAGGGAGGGTGACTGGGGCACGTGCGGGTCTGCATACCAGAGGTGCCTAGTAAGCGCTCAAGGGTCCAGCAGCTGCACACAGGTGAGGAGACCAGGGGCAGGTGAAAAGCACCCAGACGCTGCTGCCGCAAGAGCCATGGTGCACTGCAGGAAACGGAGGCCCGGGGACAGCGAGGCTCACGCAGGGCGTGGCCATGGAGGCTGCACAGAGGCTGCGATGCCCCTTGCAGTTTGGTGGCTCTCGAGGTCCTCTCTACACCACCCCATCCCTGAGCCGAATGGGCACAGGCTGTGGCTTTAGTGCCACGTCAGAGTCCACCCAGGGGCACGGAGCGGTTTCCTTAATCTACTGTGTCGCTGACACTTAGGGCGCACAGTGTGTCGCTGACACTTAGGGCTCTCCTGACTCCCTCGTACTGCCGCACGTCTTACTGTTTTTGTTCCCTTTCTTCCCTCCACTACTGGAGACTGAGCTCAGGGCCACCCCACCGTGCTGCACCCCCAGCCCCTTTGTATTGGAGACCCCGTCTCCTAAGACATGCAGATGCCCAGGCTGGGCTTGACCTTGTGATCTGCCTGCCTGCCGCAGGCTCCTGCGGTGCTGGGATTCCTTCTCACAGCTTCTTCCTTAGGGACACCTCCCCGGGGCACGGCGCCACATTTTCAAGTCCTGTGACACCTGGACAAGCAGCTCGGGAAGACTGAGGGTGGGGTTTCTTGCAGCCATCAGCAGTGTGAACAAATGTCCACATTTCCACAAGTTCACAGGCACCGGCCTCCGATTCCTGCTGCCTTTGAGGCTCAGGGTGAGTCCCCTCCACAGCGGTGTGGGGCCTCCTGTCCAGAGCCTGTCCTACCACAAGCACCCAGAAAATGCAGAGGTCAGACAGGTCCTGGTGACCCAGGGGGGCCTCTTGCGGTGGCCCCTGGGCCTTTGCTGCTGTAATCCTGACCCCTGGCCTCCCGGCCTGGCTGTGAAGTCACACGCAGGGGCCAAGCAGCTGCTGCAGATTCAGGTTTGCGGGCACAGGCCGACAGCCTGGGCGGCAGCAGGCACTGTCTCAGGGACGTGCAGAGTTGCTCGGCCATGGGGAGAGGACAGGGACAGCAGCACTGGGGGAGGACAAGGACACAGAGGCCAGGGTTCAAATCCCGGCATGGCCTTTATAGCTCTGCAGCCTTGGGCAGGCCCCTGAGCCCCTTGTACCTCAGTTTTGCCATCTGTAAAGCAGGTGCAAGATGCATACCTCACAGCCAGCCAACCTGTGTGCAGCTTGGCAGGCCCTGGCGGCAGCCTGTGCTCAGCAAACGTGACCTTTGGCTGCGGGCAGTGCACAATGTACCCACACCCGCCCACCGTGACCCCCACCTGGCAGGCAAGGACAGAACAAAGGAAAACATGAAGGGAACACGGTCAGGGGCCGGGGGCACGTGGCCCAGAAGGCCAAAGTGGTCACAATGTTCACGTTGCTGACCCAGTCTGGTCCTGGACAGAAAAAGCCACCGTGCCCTGGGCTGGAGGGCCCAACGTTCCCCACGGTCACTGTAGAGGGGCTGTAGGGACAGCTGCAGGGCCAGCGTCTGAGGGGTCCCGACGGCCTATGCTCAGGGAGGGGCCCGGCAAAAGCCCCTGCTGGGACTCAGGGCAGCTCCCCCGCTACATGGTGCCCTCCATCCGAGCTCAAGAACCCATGCCTGGTGGAAAACAGACACCACAGGCTGGACACCAGGGAAACTGAGGCAGGAAGAAACCGGGGGACTTGGGCAGAGTCACTGGAAACAGAGGACACGGACATGAGCCCACACCACCCTGGGCTTGGCACCTGGGACCCAGTCCCTTAGACCCCTGCCTAGGTCACCTGGATGGATTCCTGAGCAAGGACCAGGTCAGCCAGCTGCTATTCCACATGGTGACACCACAGTGCCCTGTCCTCCCACTCCCCAGACTGACCCAAGGGCACCCATGGCCACCCAAGGGCCCTGCCCTCCTAGAGCCAACCCCCCTCAGAGCCCAACCCCCAAAATGCCCATGTTGTCCCCACAGCCCTGCACCCAGCATGGCGACCTGGTGGATATTTGAGTGACTATGTGATCACCCCACTGAGGCCAGCTAGTCAGTGATGAGAACCGCAACCGGGCTTTACAGACAGAAAGCAGAGGCCAGGAGGAATGACGGGCTCCCTGTGATCACCCTGCTGGTGGGGCCAGGCGTTGTGACCGGCCAGGCCAGAGTGGGAGCCTCCACAAGCGGACCGGGGGTGCCTGCTCCCCACCTGTTCTCCCCTGTAGCTGCCAGGTGCAACCACGTGGGGCTCGTGTGCGGCATCACATGCTGGCGCTCCCGGTGACCAGGGCTGCTCGCGGGGGTGGAGGCCCAGTACAGTGGGACTCTGACCCCGGGACGCAGGGCTTCCGGGCCAGGAGGCAAGCAGGGTCTGGGGGCAGCGCCTGAGGCTGGGGCCCTGACTAGGCTCATCCTTGAGCAGTACCACCGCAGAGGCGGCCTGTCCCATCGCCCCTGCCGGGACCCTCGGAGCCTGCCAGGAGCCAATGTGGAGAGCAAATACGTCACAGCAAGGCTGGCCCGCTGCTCCGGAGCCAAGGCCGACCAGGCTGTAAACAGCCCTGCTCCTGGCGCAGCCGCTGGCCGCCTCCCTGGGCTGGGAACCCGCCGCGAAGCCGGGCAGCCTGGGGAGCAGCGGGCGGAAGGCCAGCTCCTGTCCTGGCAGCCATGAAGCTCCTCTCAGGGGCCCACGGGGTGCAGCAAAAAGGAGGGCACGGGAGGGGCCGATGCCAAGGGAGGGGACGCTTGCTAGGTCCCTATGCCCTGCCTGCGGCTCCAGCTTGCCTGGGAAAGGCAGGCCCCTGGTAGGTGCCCAGGCCTGTCGAGGCCCCATCTGGCCACCTGGAGTCAATGCCAGCCCGGGAGTCGTGGACAAGCCCTGGTCCTGGCTGCCCTCCAGTCGCTGGTTCGAATCAGGCTCAGCACCCTCTGGCTTCATTCTGGTCGCCCCTCCAAGTCCTTGGGGTCCCTCACAAGGCACAGGCAGCCAGGGTCATCACAGCCACCCCCAACCCCTCCTGTTACCAGCCTCAGGGCCTTTGCACAGAGTTACCTCCAGCTCCTGGCTCTTCCCTGCCCTCCCAGGCCTCCTCCCACCCCGTTTAGACCTGGGGTCCACATTAAGTAGAAGCCCCCCAGGGCTCCCGTGGGAGGTCAAGGGCCACTTCCTCCAGACCCACTCTCCCACCAAGCCCTCAGCCAGCCGCACGCTGACATCTGCCTGTGTGACCAGTGCCTAGCCTCTGCTCCCCGCTCCTACAGCAGGACAGCTCCGGGGCAGGCTGTCATCCGCGCCCTGTGCCTCCCTCCGCAGCCCACACGCAGTCCCGCTCGGTGAGGACTCGAATGGATGAAGTGGTGAGCGGGGGGTGTGGGGGTCCTCTCTGCGGCACAGTCCGCAGGCCTGGTTTCCAAGGCCTCAATGGCTCAGCCCTGCTCCTTGGAGTCCCGGGCACTGGTGGCCCGGCAGGATGCCCAGGAGGAGAGAAGCCTCTGTGGGGTTCGGGTTCCTCACCCACAGCCCCGGCTGACAACGCCAGCAGCCGGCTTCAGGAGCTGGGATGCGGCACTGAGAATGCATGCACGCTCCCGCACCAAGGGCCTTGTGCCCTGAGCAGGCTGTCTCTCCAGCACTCTTGGGCTGGGGTCTCCGGAAATGCTCTGGCCGGGGCCCACTCCCTGGACTCTGGGACTTGGCCTCACTAAGGTCAGGCTCCGGGTGCTTGCTGAAGTCCCATGGGGCCATGGCGCACACACTGAGCAGGCGCAGGCCAGGCACCGTGGGGCAGTTGGGGCAGTCCACCATCCCCAAGGGGACAGCACGGGACCGAGGACAGACACCGATGCTGTGCCTCGGCCGCCCAGGAGCCTGCAGCACTGGAGGGGCCCAGAACCACCGTCCACACACAGCTCCACACCAGGGAGATGCCAGGCCCGAGGGTGCAGTGCAGACGCTAACAGAAGCCAGGGACCACGAGGATGCACAGCCACCAGGGGCACAGACAGCACTCACTGCAGCAACAGCAGCTGGGGGGCAGAATGGCCCAGGTGTCCTGGGACCAAGGTGTGAGGGCAGGACAAGCACCTCTGTGCAGCCCGAAGAGGGTGCGAGGCGCCCACCCCAGCATGAACTCCCTGGGTAAGGGACACACGCAGAGGCCTGCATGGTGCCATTTCACCTCGAGACTCAGAGCAGAGAGTGCAGATGGGGGTGTGGGCTTGGGATGCAGGTTCTCAGAGGGCCCAGAGCTTCTGTCAGCTGTGTGGAGGACTCAAAATTGCACGTGTGTGTGCATATGTGTGTATGCGTGTGCACGTGTGTGGCGGGGGCACTGGATGGCAACAACTTCTCAGCAACCATAGCTGTTCTCAGGGGTGCGGTGAAACTGTTACAGAAGCCAAACCGGTCGGCAGCCTCAGCTGGGAAGTGGCGGATGCAGATGCCAGCCCCGGCCCATGCCACTCCACGCAGTCACAAGGCGGCCACCAGGGGCTGGCAGTGGAGGGCATGGTCCCCTACGTGGCCGACATGCCCACACCCACAGAGCTCCCTGCGTGCAGTATGCCACCTGCACGTGCAGGCCATGGGCCAACCACTGCAGCCATGCACGCCCTTGCATGTGCCCATCCGTGTGCCGTGCCAGTGCTCGTCCTGCACGAGCTGGGACCAAGGCCCCCATTTGCTGGCCGTCAAGGACAGGGCACCCCCACAGCAGGGGCATGGAGGAAGTGCGCAGCAAGGCCTGAGCCCCGCACCCCAGGCCAAAGAAGCCTGTCTCGGGGAAACCCAGCCCCATCCCAGGACACGTGGGGCACTGGGCCAGCAGGAGGAACAGCGGGGAGGGTGAGCATGGTGCCAGTTGGGCCTCCATGGAGCCCAGGCATGGCCAGAGGCCGCAGCCCATCGCCGGGGCAGTGCAGCGCCCACCTGGCCGGACCTGGACACAGCAGAGGACGCCCGGCAGAAGAGAGGGGAACTGGCTGTCACTTCCGCAGGTTGCAAACTGAGGCTCCGAGCAGTCTGGGTGGCGACTGCCCAGAGCTCCCGGCCTCCTGCACCCCGGGGCCTCTCCTGACCGGCAAGTCTCTCCCGAGGAATGAAGGGCACCCACCGGATGATGTGAGGATGACAACCCCCCTACTCTAGGCCGGGCCCTGTTCCGTGAGCCCTGCAGCCTCATCTGTGCCTCCCCCACCCAGGGCCACTCTGCATCCAGGATGAGACCCAGAGCCCAGAGAGGACCGCACAGCCAGCTGTCACCTGCGCCGCTCAGGCTGGGCAGGGCCTGTACCTGGGTCTCCCACTGCCCGGCGTGGCGAGGCCCCCGAACTCTCCTCTGGACTCTGCTTACCTGTGGCGTCCCTTGCCAACAACTCACTTTTTAAAAATCTCCTAAACATTTTTTTCTTAAACTTTTTTTTTTTTTTTAATACTGGGAATTGAACATAAAGGACCTTTGCGCTGAGCTGCAGTCTTTTGGGATTTTTTGTTTTTGTTTTTGTTTTTACCTTTAATTTTGAGACAAGGTATTGCTAAGTCACTCAATTCAGGGTGGGCTCGAACTTGCATTCCTCCTGCTTCAGCCTCCCACAGCAGAAAAACAAACAAAAAGCTCTCATCATCCGCAGACAGCAGAAACACTGCCAGATTCCTTTTTTAAAGCTCTACCTTCCTTGTCTGCAATCCTGACACCCAAAGCCTCTGAACGCTGAAAGAGTAAGTTTCAGCAAATCATTTGGGCATCGCAGGCACGCGGAAGGAGGGCGGCCCTCCTGTCTGCCTCACGCAGGAAGACAGCGCAGACTGCGGGCACCCAGGCTCAGAGGCACAGTACACAGCACAGCGCTGCTCCCGGCCTGCGTGCTGGAAGCGCCGTGCTCACAGCTGAGCAGATCTGGGGCCCAGGGTCACTGGACACAGCATGGCCAAGGAGCCTGGAAGGCAGGGAGGCCGTGTTTCCTGGGGACAGGATTTCGGTCTGAGAAGATGAGAGGATCTGGAGCCGGACCGGGCAAAAGCCGCACCAGAGGCCTTCATGTAAGGCAGCTGGGCCTCACACGCTCAAGAGCGGCTGAAAAGGCCAATTTTATGTTGTGCGTGTTTTATCACAGTGAAAACTGAGGTCTGAGGGACACACCAGCCCCCAAGATGTCTCCTTGGAATAAGATTAAAGTGGGGGACAGCCCATGGTATGGTGGTACACACCTATGATCCTTGCTATGTAGGAGGCTGAGACAGGAGGGGCCCAAGTTTGAGGCTAGCCCAGTGACTGAGAAAGACCACATCCCAAAATAAAGGGGCTAGGAGGTGTGGCTCAGCGGCACGGTACTTGCTTAGCACGTTAGAGGCCCTGGGTTCCATCCCCAGCATCGGAACAAGAAAGGGGTGGGACAGAAAAGGGAAACTCTGTCCAACCCCCCGTCTGTGAGTCGGTGCCGGCCCACGTGGTCCACAGGCCCCCGATGGGCTGGGCAGAGTGCAGGCGCCAGCCACGCCCAGACACAGCTGCACACACAGAGGTCAGGCCCTGGACACAGGGCTGCAGGAAGGTCCTGCCCCGCCACCAACGGCAGTGCGACCTTGGGAGGTTGGATGACCTCATTCCTCACTGGGCAGCCGGGGGACACAGCCTGCAGGACAACACTGGGCAGTGACAGGTGCTGGCAGGGCTGGCATGGGACAGGGGACATGGGCAGCGCCCCTGGGAGAGGCAACCTGCGTGGGGACAAGGAGCGCAGAGAGGGGAGGAGAGTGACAGGGTGTCAGGGAGCTGTCCCCAGGCGGCCACCCGGGAGAGGTGGCGGGAGACAAGGCAGAAGGCAGGGGACGACCCGGGTGTTTTTACCGAGGGCAGAAAGCGAAGGGGTAGCAGCAGGTAGAGCCAGGGCCGTGTGGCTAAGAGGCCTGCGGTCCTGCCCCCCGCGTCCTGCCGGTGCTGGGACCGCAGCAGTCCAACGCTGTTCAGTCTCGGGCTCCGGGCTCCTGAAGTCACCCTCCGCCACTCGGCTCCCGAGGTCGCCTCAGCTCCCCAGGCCTCTGCCGTGCCCTACTCAAAACCGTCCCCACTGCCCAAGGCAGAGGGACAGTGTGCACCCTATTGGATCCTCTTAGGAACCTTCGTCCCCAGACTCAGAGAGGAAAAGACAGAAGCGAGAACTCTGAGGTCCCGCCTGGGCTCCGGCAGGAAGGAGGGGAGTGCAGAGCAAGGTGGCCCCCTCCCCAGCCAGCCAATGTCCTCAGAGAAAACAAACAGAGGCCTGTATCCTTGGAGAGGGCGTTTATATCTCAAAATAAAAACGCCTGCCTCCCTGCGAGGCGCTTCTGTGAGGGGCCCAGAGCTGCCTGGTGCCCCTGCTCTGCTCCAGGGACCCAGGGGAAGACGCAAGGACCCCGTACAGGGGTACTAGCTGACAGCAGGTGCAAACCCAAGCCCAGGGTGCATGGCACCCTGCGGCATTCACCAAGACCCACTGGTGACATCGTGGGCCCTGCTGATAGCTGGGACGTCAGGGCTTGGGCACCGCAGCGAGGATCGCAGTGTATCCAAGCCAGGGAGCATCCACAGAAGGCTCCACGTCCTGCCCAGAACCCCAGCCACCTTCAACTCCTACCCCAATGCCTGCATCACATTCTCCCAGGGCCTCCCCAGATGAAGCCAAAGGGGTGCATAGTGGGTGCACGCCCCCCACTCGCCCACCAGCAGAGGGGACCCTGGCCCCACAACCGAGCTCCGTGGGCTCCTTGCTCTATGAGCCCCGTGGGGCCCCTTGGGGGTTCCCAGGGGACCTCCGGGGGACAGGGAGGCTGTGAAGGCTGGGGGAGGGCCTTGGACCCCTTGTGGGTCCAACCTCTGCTGTCGACACGGGCCCCCCACATGCCACGGGGTGGGGACCCAGCAGCCCAGGGTGACCTCCAAGGCCCATGTGCCCAGGGGGCCTGCCCAGGCCAGGCTTAAATTCTCAGCTACCTCTAGGGGGCAGGGACCCCAGGAGCTTTAGAATCTCCCCCTCTGCCAATGAGGAAACAGGCAGAGGGACGAAAACGCTGGCTGCCTGGTGACACCGAGCAGGGACACAGCCGGGAGGAACACTGTGGGGACCCAAGTGGCTGACCTTGGCCAGCAGCTGGAGGCAGCAGGGGTGGGCCCAGGTCACTGTGGGCTGTGGGGCCTGGACGGGGGTCTCCAGGACTCTGCGCCAGTGCTCGTACCTAGCCCAGGTCAGCCTTCCCCGTGTGGCAGGGACACAGCCACGCACGGCCTGGGGGAACCCAAGCCAGGTGACCTTCAAATTCAGTTAAAAATGGATTTCGCTGATCTTAATGAAAGATCCATTTAGCTTCTGAATGAGGGAATGCAAATTCCTGCAGGCCCCACCCCGGCGAAACACGCGGCCTCGGGACTCCCTCCAGGCGCTGGGAGCCGAGCCCACGACCACACGTCACCGGGCTCATTTTCGTCCTGTGCAAGGGCCGGGCAGGCTGGGCGCCAGCAAGCAGGGGAGGAGCAGGTCTGTGCCATCCGTCCAGGGAACAGCTTGCAAGAGGCCCAGGACGGAATCCAGAAAGCTCTCCTAGCACACAGGGAGGCCACACGGGGGTGGGGTTCTCTTCTCCCTAAATGTAGGGGAATCGCAGAAGAATCTGCCACAAGCTACACAATGCTCCCTCGGAGCCAATATTTACCAAACTCAGGCAGGACCCCTGGCTCCTGCGTCCCTGAGGCTGAGGTCACCCACACACCCTGAGAGGGTCCTCGGCTCCCTTCTGGGGAGACATCCTGCGCGGACCTCCGACCCCTCACCCCCAACCCGTAACCCCCATCCCTAAAATTCTGGAAACTCAAAACCTTCCCAGGTCATCTGGCAGCCACACCAGCCAGGCCCAGAGGCCGCGGGGGGCCCTGGTTTGCTCCCAGGCAGCTAGGAATATCCCGAGCTAAGCAGAAGCAGGACGCTGCTGGCCCCCAAGGGAGCCGCAGACAATGCCACCTCAGCACCCAGGAGCCAATCTGAACGGATCTGGCCCCGAAGTATCGACCAGGGTCCCGGGGAGCTGGCGAAGGAACCGCAGCTGCTGTCAGAACAGCACCCGTGCCTCTGGAGCCCTGACACCTCCTGAAGTCCCCTCCCCACAGAGGCACCCGGGCTCCATTCAGTACCACCGAGGAGGACTCGCTCATGTGCACAGGCGCACACTCAGGGAGCCGCACCCGACCATCGCTGCATGGCAGGGGCAAGTGACCCAACCTTTCTGGGCAGTGGGACTCGAAGCCCCTCCCAGCTATCCTTCCCGCCACACCACGCCACCCACCCGGCCTGAAACTGCTTTTGTTTGCTCCGAACACACAATGGCTTTTTAGTGCCTGGAGCGGAGCACACACTCCTCAGTGGGTTAAAAACATCTTAGGTTAAAAATAGTAAATCGCCCGAAATCCTTCAGCCACACATGCAGGCTCTGCTCCCACCCTCCCCGGTCATACACTCCACACAGAGGTGCCGGGCTGCCCAGACCGGATGGCAGCGTGGGCCCTGGGCCTCCCACCAGGCACCGACCCCAGGCTCCACGGCCATCCGGGCCAGGTGCCACCACGCCAGCCTCCTTTTGGATCGGTCCTCCGCAGAACCCGGATTCTTACATCAGAGAAACAGCTTCCCAAGCACTTCCTGGAGTACAGCACAGAGCAGAGCCCACCCCACTGCCAGGATCACGGCGAACACCACCAATTTAAGGGTACTGATAAGCCCTGCTGTGGAGGGCTCCCCACCTGTACCCAGCACCCTCAGCATACACTCGGGGCGTCAGGTGTCCAAGGTCACCCCAGCTTCCGCAGCCCGCCCAGTTCAGGAGACTCCCCGAAAAGCATGTGAATCCGGAGCCTGGGTCCTCACACAGCCAAAAGCAACCCGTCCTTCCCCTTGTAGGGTGCGGTGTTGCAGCGCCTGAGACTCCTCCCCAGGCTGAGGGTCTCCTGTGGAAACAGTGTCCGCCACCACGCAGGGCCACCACATCCAGCACATGCCTCACGCTCACACTTCAGAGGCTGCTACAATCCTGGAGGAGAAACTGAGGCACGAAGAGGCGAAGCTGCTTGCCCCGGACCACATGGGGGAAGGGCGGAGCGGGGACCAGACAGCGTTGGGCTCTGGGGAAAACTATTTCCTACCCAGCGCGGTGCATTGTCTGCTTCTGCCGATAAACGCGACTGCTGCCACTCTGCTGCCCAGGTACACTGCAGGCGGGAACTCAAGGGGGCGATCTCTTCAGAAAGCAGTCAGCGTGGCAGTCACTAAGGGGGTCAGACCTGGAAAGCACCCCTTGATCACATTCCAGGAAAGGAAAACACTCGTCCACACACAAGCCCGTACACAGACACTCAACATGTTATCCATGACAGCCAGAAGTGGAAACAACCAAACACCCACCCACCGATGAACAGCTATACACACTGTGGCCTCCACATGGTGGAATATTGCTCAGGGCTGAAAAGGTGTACAGTGCTGATACATAACAGAGCAGAGATAAATCTGGACAACAGGACGCTCAGTGACAGAAGCCAGACAGCAATAATCACACACAACAGTATTCTGTGTGTAGTTAATGCCCAGATCAGGCAAATCCACAGAGACAGAAAGTACAGCAGTAGTCTCCAGGGGCCCAGGGGAGGGGAGGATGAGGTTTCTCTCAGGGGTGATAAAAACTGTTCCAAAACTAGACAGTGGTGATGCTAGGATAACTGTAAATACACTGAAAAGCACTGAGCCCACCCTTTGTAAAAGAAACTGCTTCCAAGTGAGGTGGTGTAGACCTGGGATCCCAGTTACTCCAGAGACTGGGGCAGGAGGGTCACAGTTAAGAGATCAGCTTGGGAAACTTAGCAAGACTCTGTCTCAAGAAATAACAACAGAATAACGCTTTTAAAAAAGACTATATGTACTACACCGAGGCGGTGCTGTGCCTCCTGAGCTCCAGTATCACAGCACACAGGGCCCGTAACTTTCATGATACATGAGTAACTTTTTCACCCCACCGAGCCACATCCTCAACTCAATGATTTTTTTTTTTAAAGAATGAAACAGGAGAAAGTGTCCACAGCTAGCAGGACAAGGACACAGCTGACCACAGCCTCGCCCCCAGGAGCCCCACATGCCCCGGGTGAGGACCCTGCAGGCCTGGCAGTGGGGCTGGCCTTGGCTGACACTCTGCTCGGCCTCTAATGGGCTCTGTGCCGGGGGCAGCCGCCCTGCTCCGTGTCCCCTCCTGGGCATGGGCATCCGGCTGAGACAGCAAGGGGCCCTGGGCTCCAGGGCGATGCTGCCCTGTGTGCTAGAGAGAGGGGCCCGTCGCCAAGGCAACACGAAGGAAAAGGAGGTGGGTAAGGGGTTTCCATCAGGTCTGGATGAAGAACACCCAGTGTCAGGGACAGGGACAGTCACACACACTGTGTGTCCCCAGTGACACAGCCCACAGCTGGAGAAACAACGCCACTTCCTCTGCATTAAAAAAAACACTGAAGCCTGACATCTTTCTCTCTCAGCCAAGGTTTGGAAAAAAAATCCCCTTCAGCAGGACACACGACCTTGACTTCCCCTTGACCTCCCCGACGGCTGTGCAAGCTGACTGTGACCTCACTACCCACTGCAGGAGAGAGGCCAGGCCGAAGTGCAGGGCTCCAACCGGAGGCTGGAGAGCCCGCCCTCAGGGACAGGCCTGGCAGAAACCTCCAGAGAGGCAGGACTCCTGAAATACGGCCTGTCCAGAGATCAATACCATCAGTAAACCTGTAGCTAGACGGATCGATGAGAAAGCACCAATCACCAAGGTCAGAATGAAAGAGGCCATCGCTGCAGAATGTAGTGACCTTGGGATAACAAGGACAGAAGGGGACGAGCTCCCCCAAGCCCTGGCTGACCGGGAAGACAGAAATTTCCTAAAGGGATCAAAGTGAGCCGGTGAGCCGGTTGTCGTGGGGACGCTCCCTCAGCACCACATTTTCCATTTGCCTGAGGAGGCAGCTCTCTCTCTTCCTCTCCCTCCCTCCCTCCCTCTCCCAGTACTGGGAATACAGCTCAGGGCCTCTGCACCGAGCTACCTTCCAGCCCTTTTTGATTCTGAGACAGAATCTCATTAATTCACTGAGCTGCCCAGGTGGCACTCGAACTTCTGATCCTCCTGCCTCAGCCTCCCATAGTACTGGGGTTACAGGCATGTGTCACCACACCCCAGCCTGGTGCAGGTTTTTAAATGTGGCCACCTCGTTTGATCCTTGTGGCTCTAGCCACAAGGAAGTGACTGATTGTCACTTCGGATGGCTTTTAAAAATGTAGTACTGAATTTTTATTGTCCTACCCCATCATCGGTATTCTTCACTGAGACATCAGTCTGGTGGCCAGGGCTCCCAGGAACGACTCCCCCCAGCTGGCCGGTGAGCACAGGTCCCTGGGG
This sequence comes from Chinchilla lanigera, assembly GCF_000276665.1. Taxonomy (NCBI): domain Eukaryota; kingdom Metazoa; phylum Chordata; class Mammalia; order Rodentia; family Chinchillidae; genus Chinchilla; species Chinchilla lanigera. Next base: position 525,503 of record NW_004955541.1, on the reverse strand, counting down.
TGCAACGCCAGCTTGCTGCTTTCCCTTTGGGCTGGTGACGCAGGCCCACACACAGGCACAGCGCAAAGCCACACCCCCGAGGGCCTGTGCCACCGCTGTGTATGGCAAGGGCCTGGGACCCAGGCAGGCACAAAGGATGAAGCTGCAGGAGCAGACGAGAGCACAGAGCTCCGAGGCATGCAGAGAGAGGAGCTCTCACTGGTGCTGGGCATTGGGGGTCACCCTTCCCCCAAAGAGCACACATCGTGAGCGGCTCTGTGATTGCTGAGGGTTTGGAGTGAGAATGGGGGACTGCGTGACGCCCCCAAAACTGGCTCCCTGCTGTCCCAACCCTAAAGGCAGTCCTTCCAGCTGGTTCTGTCCACTGCCGGGGTCCAGAAGCTGCGCCTGTGACGTCCCCGTGACAGCTCCCAGTGCGACAGCAGCCAGGACAGGAAGGCGGCGAGCAGTCGCGGTGACACCAGCCGCAGTGATGGAGCAGAACGGCTCTATCTGCCAAGCTCTGAGTCCCACACACGCTGCGGCTCCAGCAGACAGGGCCACATGGCCAGCGGTGTCCACCCGGGCTCCCATCCCAAGCCACATGGCCCTGTGCCCCCAGATGGCCCTCTGTCTGCGAAGGGCACTGGGGTCCAGGGGCAGGTGACAGAGGCTCAGATGCCCCAGCACTGCCCCTGGTGACCGGGCCGGGCCTCCCCAGAGTCAGCGGTCTGGCTGGGCGTGAGCAGGGGCGGTGGCAGGGCACCCAGTGACCCCAGGTCGGGGTACTCTGTGGGCCTTTGAGTCCCCGCCCTCCCTCCTCTGCCAGTGGCCGCGGGCAACCACTGAGTCCAGAACCTCACCCGGCTCTCGCTGCGGCCGCCTCCGCTCATGTCATGGGGCCCCGGAACTGTCCCTGTGCAGGGGCCGGGGGCAGGGCAGGTGGCAAGGTCTGGCCTCAGAACACCCTCAGCCTCGCCCACCAGCTGCCACCAGCACAGCCCATCGTACCTCCTTCTGCAGCCTCAGTTTCCCCCAGGTCACGGGTGCCCAAGCGCTCACAAGGCCCTGGTGACGAGTCGGGTGAACGAGGCAGGAAGTGCCTGGTCAGGACACAGCTGGCTGGTCGGCTGTCCCTGTCCCTCCAGGGCAGCTGGCCATGTGGGGGCTCTGCTCTGCAGGGTGGAGGGCCTTGCTCCTGCCTGCACAGCCAGGGCCCGGCCCTACAGCCAACTCTGCGGTGCCCGAGTCACGAGGGACCCGCCATGCCTGCAGGCCTGCAGCCGGGGTGCCTGGACGCCATTGGCTGGCCGCTTCCCAACTGCCAAGCTGACAAAGGTGAGAGGCACCTGCAGGGGACAGCTAAGCAGTGTTGCTGCACCTGCCCCAGGGCCCACCCGGGCCTGGAAAGAGGACTCTGCCGGTCACTGCAAGGGAACCCTAGGGTTTCCCGGGAGACAGGAGGCTAGCTCACCATCACCAGAGCCAGAGGAGCACACAGCAGGGCCCAGGGACACGGAGCCACACCTGCCACCTGGGGACCCTGGCCCTGACTCTGGCTCCGCTCACCCGGGGCCTTGAGCACACAGTGGGCTGCACACAGAGCCACGGCAGCGGTCCTTGGTGTGTCTGTGATCTCCCCAGGGCCCAGGCCCAGCCTGCAACACGGGCCACAGCTGCAGGTGGGGTGGGGACTGACGCCGGGGTCCAGGTTCCCCCAGGAGGAACCGGCAGTCCCGAGACAGCTACTGCAGGACTTCGCCTCAACTTCATGCCACAGGTACCTCAGAAGGACGTGCCTCCTGGGGTGTGCATTATCTCCATTTCACAAAAACTTTCTGTCAGAGTCGGCCCGAGCTGACACATAGCCCAACCAGGCCCTGATGTGTCCTCAGCACTCCCCACGCCCCAAGCCCTGACAGGCCCTCCTCAGAGCCCGGGGTTCAGCCCAGGCCCCACTGGGCACTCTACTGACTTCCATCAGACCAGACTGGGCCGGATCTTAGATTCTCCTGCTTCAGCCTCCTACAGTGCTGGCATTATAGGCACCTGCTGTCATGCCCAGCTTTCCACTGGCATCACTGAATGGAACTGGTTCCCACGGACATCTGGGATTCCAACCGCACCAAGAGAGCCCTGCCTACCCTGCAAGCCTCCTGTCCCCCTGGGGGACCGCTCGCTCCCACAAGTCCCACCCCCACGCTGGAGCAGGGCCCCGGCCCCAGCCCCAGCCAGGAGCACAGGGCCCCGCACGGAGCTGGCTGCTGGCCCCTCTTCAGGTCTCGGCCCCCCACCCTCCTGGGGCTCCCTGCAGAACTGGACCGGACCTAGTGCAGGGTGCCAGCCCCTCCACAGACTCAGGTTACAATCTGAGCCGGGCACTGGGTGCTCCAGGCCCTGCTGCCTGTGGACGCAGAGGGCAGGGGACACCCAGGGGCCTCGGGCAGGTGCAGCCCTTGTCTGCCGTGTTCCTCCACACCAACTGGGAGGCTTGCCATCCTGGCTGCAAGCGCCCGAGAACCACGCTGAGTGTGAGTCTCTCTGTCCCTACCTCGTCACCATGCGGGCAGTCTCAGTGCCCGGGGCCTGGCATCACACAGAGGGGCCCCGGGAACCAGAGATCGCTCCCAGCAGCCTCGGCTGGCCTCAGACGTCTCCTCATCCGGGGCCACTGGCAGGCGCCATTCCTGTGAGCACTGAATTCGTCTCTCCCTTCAGAAGATGGACGCAGGTGCAGGTCACACAGCCAGTGGGGTCTCCCCCATAGCACCCCAAGAGCACCGTACTCGAGGTGACATGGGAAACGAAAGAAGTCCTGAAAAGCTCCTGTAGAGGCCAGAGGTGGCCTCTCCCCTCCCCAGCAGAACAGAGGCCCATGGTGGAAGCAGGACCTGGGTTCCAGAGGTTCCTTGGGGCTACAGACCCCCAGAGATGCCACAGTGGGGCTCACCTCCCTCCCCGGGGATTCCGGAGGTCTACACGCAGGAGAGGCTGGAGCCGTGTGGACCCTGCCCGCCCTTCTTCCCCTCCTGGGCCGGGGCAGGCTGAGTCCCAAGGGCCTCCCCGCCTTCTCTCCCTCTTTCCCCGCTGTCTCCATTGGCTCCAGGATTGGGACAGACTGCATCTGCGAAGTCTACACCTCTGCCAGATGGCTCCCAGTCCCCCAAGGGTAGCGCAGACCTCCCCGCGGGGAGGCACTCTGGCTCCGCACAGAGGCCCCCTGTGCGTCCTGGCTGGGGGTCCAGGCTGCAGAGGGGCTGCCACGTGGGCGCGGGGAGCCAGGAAGCAGGGGGAACGGACGGGCAGCCGCAGCCAGGCGGCAGCGACAGCCAGTGCTGCAGACCTCCATGGCCTCGGCTGACACCTGCTCTGGGCCACAGGCCACGCCCAGGCTTGGCGGGGTGCTCCTGGACACGGAGCTGCCCGCCGCCCAGGCCTGAGGCCGCCCCCCATAGGGGATAGGGCCGGCTCCAGACACAGCCACCTACACCTTGGAGCCCAGGGGGACAGACCCCGGCGGACTCCTGGCCCAAGGCCAGGCCTGCTGCTGCAGGCTACATGACCTCGGCAAGCTGCATGACCTCTCTGGACGCCTCTCTTGCCCACGTGACAGGGACGGGGTCCCAAGCTCCACGCGGCCGGGGTGTGGTTCGGTCAGTGTGGACAGCCCGCCTCACCAACACAGGCACAGGGAGGGCAAGCGCCCGAGCCGAGGCCGCACAGCCAGCCCGGGGCAGGAGAACTCAAACTGGGGCTGCCTGCAGTGGACCTGGGCCTTCCAGGCTTCGCAGACTCTCCGAGGTGCCCTCGCACCCAGGCTGGACCCCACCAGACCCACGTGGTGAGCACGGAGGCAGCTACAGAGCCCCACGGCGGACACTGTCCCCACCTGCCCTCCTGTCCCTTCTCAAGGCCGATCGCTGGGGCACGAGCCCTTAACAGGGAGCAGCCCAGGAGTCAAGGGTGGCGGCAGGAACAGGGTTTGGAATGCGTCCCCACAGAGTGGCTTCCCTGCAGCCACCTTCCGATGTGCCTGCTCCCTCCCACACACATCCCCAAACCACAGGCTGGCAGAGGGCACGAGCAAGACTCGGGAATCCAGGCGCTGGCCCTGGGAAGCCAGCCAGCACGGCTGCCTCCTCCTGTCCCCTGACGTCAGGGCCAGGCACTTCTGTCCCGCTATCCCCCAGCTCTGCACACGGTGCCCACAGCGTCCCTGCAGGGTTCGTGTCCCTTTGTCCCAGCTCTCTGTCTCTGCACCCCAAGGTTCGGCTGAGATGGGTTGGAGCAGAAGACCTAGGACGAAACCCACCTATGACACCTGCTGCTCCCCAAGGCCACCTGGCTTCTGAGTCTCAAGGTGCTCATCTGTGGAATGGGAATAAGAAGGCTCAGGGACACAGGAAAGAGCCGGGGACAATTCACCTTAGAAATGGCACAAGTCCACGGGACGTAGAGCTTCTCCTGCGGGTGGACACCAGCCTGCGAGTCTCAGCCCCCAAGCTGGGGCCACCAAGGCTCTCTCCCCCCTCCAGGTCTGCTCGGTGGAGGTCACAGCCTGCATTTCACCTACCCTGGCACACAAGCAAACCTGGGAATACCCGTCCACTGCATGGGATCACCAAACACCCCGTGTCCCAGGTGCCCCGACTACCACGCAGTGCTGTCCCCACAGCCGGACACGCAGCTCAGAACCACCACATCCAAGATGAAGGTGCCCTGACATGCGGTGACATCGTGAAGGTTCCACTACGCGGCAAGTGCTTGACCTGGGAGCACTGAAGTGTCTCCAACTCTAAGTGCCGCCAGCCCCCCTCTGGGTGGGTGTATTTCCACGTCCCAGCCAAGGAAGCTGACAGTTCCCAACCGTGTCCAAGGAGCCTGACAGCATCCTGGCTGGTGGCTTGGCCAAGGGAGAGGGCAAACCCAGAACCAGGGCTGGCCCTGCTCCAGGGCCCACGATCCCCTCCTGGCACAGCACCAGGCTTCTGGGGACCACGGTACTTCTGACTCTCAGCGATGCCTGAGATCTGGATGGCCACATGCCACTGATGAAAGGCTCCCGTTCTGCAGTGGTGACCTGCCCAGGGGACTGCACTGAGAGCCCGGCCGCCAAATCCCCACAGCTCTGAGGCCACCGCCAACGCATGTGGAGGAGTAGTGCCAGGTAGGGCGCAAAGGCATGGGGAGGTGGGCAAAGGCGAGGCCAGGTCCGTGTCATGAATACAGGAGTCCTCAGGCAACCCACAAATGGGGCACACGAGTCTATCACAGCAGCACCGCAACGTCATGCCCCAACAGATGCACGGTCCTTCACGGGACGGGGACGCTGTCCCTACCTCATGTCCCACTGCAGCCCTTGGCCAGCAGCTACCGCTAATTACAGGCCTTTGCCAAGCCGCACAACCCACTGTATTGGCGGAGACTGGGCAGGAGAGGGACTGCCATGCTCCTCTGTGTCCCTGCTTCTCCAGGGCCGCCCCTCGGGCAAAGCCAGAACCCAGTCACCGAGCCCAGGGAGGCTCCGGGGAGGCAGCACCTTGGAAGGGGCTACCCACTGCCCCACAGGCAGAGCTGACTTGCACAAGAGGACTTCCTGCCACCGCTGGGGGAAGTCTGTGAGGCCACCATCCCCACGTCCCACACCCCCACGTCCCACGCCCCCACGTCTGGAAATCTGTTGCCATCTGCTGTTAAGCACCAGAAAGTCTCAAACGAGAAGCGTGAACTTTGGAGGAAAACGCTGGAGGAGCTCAGGGGCGGCAGCCAGGGCGGAGAGGAGCTCTGCAGGGACCTCCGGGCGGCCTGCGTCACGGCACTGATCGCCAGTATTATCAGGCAGACGACTGCCATGCACCCAACTTCCTGTTTGATAGATCCCACGGCCAACATGCCCCAACCCTTGCCTGTCCTAATCTTCCTTCATACCACTCCTGTGCCCTGAGCCGCTGAACCCCTGCCCCAAGCCTCAGCAGGGTCAACACACCCAAGTGCACGCCCAGTGACCCAGGAAGGGCACCTCCTGCTACGACAGACTGCACAGAACCAGAGAAACCCAAAGCATCTCTCCTTTCCCCGTACAATTTCAGAGGAAGGTCTAAAACGAGATGGACGTGAACGTGCTGCTTACCTTTCTTGCTGTGGCCACCGGGGAGCTCCACCCCATGGGCCCTGGGCGAGTGAGCCCTTGGCCTGCGCACACCAGAGTCCCACACTCCAAGCAGGCGCCGATGATCAGCTGCCGCCCATCATCCACCAGCAGGCTGTGGCTGGCTCGCAGGGTGTACAGGAAGAGGGGCAGGCGGGCTACCCGCACCGACTTCAGCCCCAGGCAGCGCCGCTTCTCCTGCTGGCAGAAGAAGCACACGAAGGTGTCCACCTGGTACTGCCGGGACCAGGCGCTGACCGCATGGTGCGTGCCCTGGCCTTCATGCTGCAGCCACTGGCCCAGCAGGTCGTGGTAGCAGAGCACACAGGTGGCCACAAGGCCGGTGGCGTCAGCGGGCCTGGCGCGTGGGGCGGGCGGGTACACTGTGAGGAAGGGGAAGAAAGGCTCCTTCTCGCCCAGGCGGCTAGCAGGGTTCACGTTGAGCTGGAACTCCTTGCCAGGGCCCAGCTCGGCCCCACAGATGTAGCAGACAGAGGCTGGGCCACTGGGGGCTGAGGCAGGCGGGTCGCAGACGGAAGGGTCGGAGGCCGAGAAGGCCTGGTGGTAGCGGCCCAGGAAGCCCTGCACAGAGGTGATGAGCTCCTGGTTGTGGCAGGCCCGGTACAGGGCCCACACGTCCTCCAGGACGCTGAAGCACTTGGGACAGCTTCGGACCTCAGAGTGCTTGTTGGGGGCGCGGGCATTGGGCGGGCAGGGCAGGAGGCTGAGGAACGGGAAGTGCATGGTGCCACGCGTGCTTCCGTTGACAATGCGGGAGGGCACGGCCCGGGCATCCGGGGTGCAGTCCTCGCCGCACAGGTAGCAGGCCTCGGGAAGGGCCAAACCAGCTGGGCCCTCCTCCCTGGGGGGCCGCCTGCCCTTGGAGGCCATGCCAGGGGCGTGGCTGTTCAGAGGCACCACGTAGAGGCGCTGCAGGACGGGCACCCCGGCCAGCTCGAAGCTCTGCCACTGCTGCCGGAGGGACGCGAAGCAGCAGGGACACACGAGCGTGCTGCCCGCCTCACTGATGGGCTGGGCGCCGGGCGGAGGGCTGTGCAGCCACAGAAAGGGGAAGAAGGGCGCCTGGGGCAGCCGCTCCTGCTTCTGCACGTGGACCTCGTGCTGGGAGGCCAGCGACAGCGCCGACCCACAGATGTAGCAGCAGGGGCCCTCTGGTGGCACCGCCTGGCTCTCTGGGACAGCGCGAGGGACGTGGCCACTGCCGTCCTTCTCTCTGGGGCCACGGGGCTCCTGGGCAGGCTGCTCCAGACAGTCCTCTTCCTCGCTGGTGATGTTGACGTCACTGTCCTCCGAGGTGCTCTCTGGGGGCCCAGTGGCCTTGCCTGAGGGGGCTCTGTCCACTCCCCCTGAAGTGGCGACTTGGGCAGGGTGGCCCTGCCAAGGGTCCTGAATGCCCCTCAGGACGCTGGCCCGGGGCTCGGGAGCCCAGGGTCCGCCAACTCCCTTGCGCCGACGCCGGACTGCAGGCTGGGGTTCCAGGTCGGCAAAGAGCCTCGAGGTGTGCCCGTCCTCCGCCTCCGCACGCGCGGTGGGCTCGGCGCCCCGTCCTGGCGGGGGTCCTGGCACGGGGGGCGCGTCCAGGCCGGGGCTGGCTGCAGCGTCGCGCGAGGCTGGGTCCGGATCTGGCTCCGACGGGGGCTC
>NW_004955541.1:497505-516783 GCF_000276665.1 Chinchilla lanigera | reverse complement strand
ACTGTGCCTTCCAGCCCTCCCCCTTCCCCCCTCCCCCTCCGGCTCCCCCCTCCTGCCCGCCGCTCCCTCCTCCCGTCCGCGTCCCACACTGCGCACCGCGGCTCGCCGGCGCCTCTATCTATTTTGTGTCCAGCCCCGGCCGCGCGCCGTGATTCATGGCCCCAATTAGGGGCCCTCCCGCTCCAGCGCGCGCGGCTCCAGGGTCTCAGGGGACCTGTGACACCGGCAGCGGCCCAGGCTGGTTTTTCAGCAGAGGTCAAGCGGGACGTGGGAGGAGCCAGGTAAGGAAGGGCGACCCTCCCCGCTCCGAACGGGCACCTCTCCTGAGCCTGCCTGGCGTTCCAGTTTTGGAGACGGAGGGAAGAGTTGTCCCTGGTTTCTCTCCACCCGTTAGTGAGTGCAGCACCCTGGGACAGAGTCCTCACAGGCATTGCCCTCCACGGCTGCCCAAGGCCACCTGGTCACAGGCAGAGGTGGAAAGGGTCCTGAGCACCTCAGGCGGGGAACTCGCCCTCTCTGAGCCCTTCGCCCACATCGTTAAACAGGAGCTGCTGTTTCACGAACTTCATTGCGTCTAACACAGGGAAACACCCACAGAACTCTGGGCGATTCCGACGACGGCAGCCCGGAGACTCTGCCTGCCAGCTGCGGCCAGCATGCGGTCAGCCCATTGCACAGATGGGAAGGAGGCCGCGCTGAGTGTTAAGTTACCCCTCCGACCCTGCAGCCTCGGGAGGCGGACATCTGGTCCACATCAGCATCCGCGCATGGAGCCAGCCGCAGCAAGTTCGCAGCCAGGACCCCTCCCCCAGCCTCCCCAGCTCTGGCTGGGCTGGGAGACCTCTCCGGACCTCACGTGTCCTGTCTGTGAAATGACACCCTTCCAGAAGCTTCAGGATTCGAGCCTCTGGTTTCCCAGCAGTGCACAGCTGTCCTGACTGGGCAGCTGGAGCCCAGAGTCCTGGGGACAGAGGGCTGGGCGGGCCTCTGGCTCTCTGGGTGGATGGGCCGGGGCTTCCTCTTGGCAAAGAGGCCGTCGTTATAAATATGTGTAAGAAGGGAAAAGGCCCCTCCTGGGAGTCTCTGGTGGTACTCCAGGACTCACAGTCCCCGGATTAACAGGAAGATCAGCGTGGCGGGGCCATGGAACTTGGGGCCTGTGTGGGGCCCAGGAAAGTGCTGGCTCAGCACGCTGTCCGGAAGAACATGGGGGCCCCCGGGGGCTGCCTGGCTCCTGGCATTTTTAATACCTAGTGAGAGGGACCGATTAGGAAGACTTTAAAGGGCGGATCTGTTTCATTGTATGGCTGCCAGTCGGGGGCTGCTGGGTCTCACCCAGACAGAGCGCACGACGGCTCCTGGGGGAACCCGGGTCTGTGCGCCTGTAGGTAGGGTCCACCAGGCCTGGCGCGGGCTGTCCCCGCTGCTTCAGCGCTCTCTGGGCCGTGCTAGGGCTGCCGTGATGGTCCAGGGAGCAGTGACATCCAGAGGCTTCTGGTTTTCTCCCGAGACCGGTCCTCCGAGCTTGCCATCAAGTCTCTCCTGTCTGCGCTTCCTCTTCGCCCCTCTGTGCCGCCCAAGGGTCGCAGCGCCCTCCCCGGAGGGCAGAACCCAGCTCTGTCCTGTCCACTGCGCAGCCAGGGCTGGCTCTGCACAGGTCCCACACACCCAGTCGCGGTCCTGCGCTCTCCCTGGCTGGCCGTGGGACCCTGGGCAGCCCACCCAGTGGACTCCACCTCCTGGGACCTGAGGGCAGGGCTCAAAGACAGCAGAGAGTGCCCGGGCACAGAGGTCAGGCGCACGGCAGGTGCCCTGTGTGGTGCCCCTGACGCATCTGCCCAGTGCGAGGGGCCACAGCCTGAGGACGGCCCAGCTTTCTTGGCTAAGCAGGACTCCTCCCAGAGAGCTTCCTGAGTGTGTGTGTGTGTGTGTGTGTGTGTATTAGTGTGCTGGTGCCCATATGTACTGTGCACACACTCATGCCCACATTTGCGTGTGCAGGGTTCTGTGCACATACGTGCTTGCAGTGCAGACAGATATGTGCATGTGTGTACTGTGTGCGCCCCTGTGCCAGTGCGGGGGAAGGGGGCCAGCAGGGGGAAGTGGGAGGGGTCTACCTGGGTGTTGTTTCTCTCAGTGGCCGGTCACTCAGGAAAGCGCCCCCGACAGGTCAGAGAAGAAAGAAGGCGAGAGACAGTGCTTGGTCAGCCGTGGGTAGATGGCAAGGGGGCACAGCTCGGCATGCCGGACTGACGTCACAGCTTCTCTGGTTACTGGAGATGTGGCCTTGACTTGCTGCTTCACCTCTCCGAGCCTCAGTTTCCCCCTCTGGGAAAGAAAAATACCAAAACAGCATAGCCCCTGGTGTCGGAGGACTGAGGACAGGAGGGCGAAAGCGTCCTCTCTGCCCATGGAGGCAGCCGTGGGGCTCGTGGGCACTGAGCGAGTGACAGCCGCATGCCAGACGCATGCCTCCAAGCCGCCAAGTCCCTGACATGCTACTGCCGGCCCCTGGTGGGCTCTGTTATGTCCCAGCTCATGGGCGAGGAGAAGGGAAGAGGCTGGCCCAGCTCTGAGGCCTGGTGGGCCGTGAATGCCCACGGCTTTGCCAGCTGGTCAGAGTTGCTTCACCCCAAATCCAGCTCAGTGGACAGGAGCAGCCTGAGCCCAGCCCATGTGTTCTCAATTTTGCACCTAAGGAAGCAGGCAGGTTCCCGCCTGGACATAGAACAGGCCACACTCACCCGGGGAGATGAGAGAAAGCCTGGCGTGGCCCCAGGGAGCCGTTTCAAGCGCTGCCCGCTCCGTCTTTGTGTCTGCCTCCCGCGTCCCCCCCAGGCCTCCGCCTGCGCTGTGCCCGCTTAACGGGACCCACGTCAGGGTTTGGGCCCATCAGTGCTGCCTCCGGGAGTGCTGACTCTGTCCCCGCCCTCAGCATGGCCCCCCAAGTCCCAGCACCCTGCCCCTAGCTGCTCCCTAGGGTTCTCCTGCTCCCCTCCCTCTTCCCCAAAGCTGGCGATCGGAGGTGAAATCTTCCCCACGCTCCTGTGTCGCCAGCCCCGTGACCCGGCTTCCTCTTCCCGGGGCCTTTGCCCTCTTCCTGTTCCCTCTGACCGCCTGGGCCTTGGCAGCCCTCCCAGGACACAGTTACCTCCTCAGGCTGCCCCACCCTGCCCGTTCCAGTGGCAGCGTGCGCAGTGTGTTTGGCCTCTGGCTCACTGGGGACCAGAAAAACAAAATTTATCATCTGACTGCCCTATTTTGTCTTTTCCTTTTTTTTTCCCTAAGAATGAAGCAAACACCTCTCTGTTCTCAGAAAGAGCTCCAATCATGGCAGGCGCCTGGCAAAAATATATCCTTCTTCTTAGGAAGAAAGTAATGTTAACAATGAAAAAAAAAATGTCCCGGGGTTTTTGGAGGCCTCGGGTCTGGCAGGGACTGTCTCGCATCTGGTGGGTCCTGAGATGCAGTGGTACGTTGTGGCCTGGCAGGAAGCATTCTATCCACTGAGGAGTGGGGAAACCGAGGCTCCCAGAGGCAGAGAGTTGCTAACGGGGACAATTTCTGGAGCCAGGGTCAGCCGCCAGGGGTGGTGAGGATTCCTCGTGTGTCACACATACAAACTGTGCCGATCTGTTAAATATAAACGCGAAACATGCAGTGTGTCTGGTGGCTGTCTTAGAATTTGTTCCTTTTTTAAAATTCTGGGGTCCCTGAGAGTGGGGACCAGGGGAACTTTTTTTTTTTTTTAATCTCCCAGGCTTCAGGCAAAGTAGGCAGAAATGTGTTGTAAACTGTGGAGTTCTTTGTTTAAAAAAAAAATCACAACTTGTATTTGTGCAATGAAAGGTCAGCTCGTGGGGTGTGGTTCCGAGCACAGTCAGGTCCCCTAAAACCTCCCCTTTAACCTGACACAGGATCCCGGAGAATGGGGCCCCGAGCGCGGCTCTGAGAGATGCCACCCCCACCCGGCCCTCCTTCTCTCGAAATCCAAGGGTTTGGCTGTGAACTTCAGGGCCTCGTAAAACGCCTGTGATAAACGATCTCGGCACTGAGCTGTGCGGCGAGGATGGGCAGACGCTCCACATAAATCCCGGTGCCTCCAAGACGCCCTCGCCACTGCTGCTCTGCAGAGAGAGGGCTCGTCGCCAGGGGTTCCAAGCATCCAAGCCTCGGAGGGGCCTGGGGACGGTGGGCCGTGGCTGGGCGAGGAGGGGAGGGACAGACATGACAGTAGCCAGGGGGCCAGGGGTACAGCAGACGCTTAGAACAAACCAGCTTGTGTCACCCAGCGTGTGACCACAACTCCTTTACTAGAAGGTCGCCGAATGCAGAATGAGCTTTGTCCTTTAAGGTCTGACCACAAAACACCTAAAAAATAGGCGCCGTTGCTAAGCGCCCTTCCCCGTAGGACGCTGACACTTGCCACAGTGACCTGTGTCCCAAGATCCCTCTTGCTAGGCCGTGTCAGGGCATCCTGGCCCGGGCATCTTGTTCTCACCCACCCCGCTGCAGGCCAGCCTCGCCTGATCCGTCCCCATAAAGGCGTCCTTGTCCCTCGCTGGGCTCTGCCAAGGAGGCTAATGGTCAGGGCTCACTGGCTGCCTCTGGACCTGCCCACGGCTCCACCAGCGGCCGCCACGCTCAGCCCGGGCGCTGGAGTCCCACAGGGGCTGGCGCAGGAGGGCCGGGAAGTGAGCGGCCCCAGATTCTTTCCAGCTGTTCTCTGAGTCACGGGAGTGTGTTCCAAGCCCAGCTGCCAGCTGCCTCCCTGGCCTGTTATTTATGCAGTTGCCAGGCTGCTGCTGGACTTGTGGGTGGGGACATTCGGTGGCCCTGAAGCATGCGTCTAGCACTCAACTGAGTGTCGGGTTTTTTAAAAACTTTCACTGAAGTGTCACCTCTGGACAGAAACGCGGGCATCTCAGCGAATTCTCCCAAGCCGGACACCCCCGTGGGCCACCTAGAAGTAGCACATGTCCAGTTCCCAGGAGTGCACATGCTGTCCAGGCTCCTCTGTCCCCCTGCCAAGAGTAACAGCTCACAGCCAGGGCAGAAGGCACCCTAAGCTCTCGCTCCAGACTGCTTTCTTGGCCGCTTTATTGGGGTGTCAACCACAGACCCCACAATCCACCCGTGAGAGCGAATTCACTGAGTTGTGCAGCCCCCAGCACAGTTAATTTCGACCATTTTCTTCACCCCAGAAAGAAACCTCGACCCTATGCTCACCCCATCCCCCAGCACCGGGCACCGTTGATGCAGTGTCTATCTCTGCAGAGTGGCCGGTCTGGACGCTCTGTACCGGGCACTCATGCAGCGCGTGATCCCCACATCTGGCTGCTTCTGCGTTTGATCGTGTTTTCAAGGCTTGGCCGTGTATTTATTTAGATGCGAGCCGGTGTGGGCCATGTTTGTACCATGGGGATAGAAGAATATCACATGTGCTCTTGGGGTCCAACTTTCTGTTCCATGTTAGGTCTGTTTGGGGGTGCTTTGCTTTGTTTTGTTCTGTTGTGCTGGGGTAGAACCCAGGGCCTCCAGTATGCCGAGCACATGCTCCAGCCCCAAGCTGCACCCCAGCACTGCCCCTGTGTTTTCGAGTAACAACCCTTTACCCTGTTTGGTGCTGTATAGTAGGCCCCTGAGGGATGAATGTGCTATGCCTTACCCGTTGGGGGGCTTTAGGGAGTCTCCATCTGGAGCTCATGTCAGGAGTGGGGTTTTTTTGTTGTTGTTGTTTTGTTTTTCTGAGACAAGGACTCACTATGTAATCAAATGGCTTTGAACTCTCTTATGTAGCCCAGGCTGGCCTCAGATACACAGTGATCTTCCTACCTCAGCCTCCTGAGTGCTGGGATGACAGGTGTGTACCACCATGCCCAGCTTGAGGAGTGGCTTTTTCCTAAGTGTTGGGTCCATGCCTTTCCTTCAAAACACACAATACAGCCAGGTATGGTAGCACATACCTGTCATCCTGGCACTCAGAAGGCTGAGGCAGGAGGATTGTTTCGAGCCTGGGCTACATAGTGAGTTCAAGACCAGCTGGACTACATAGAGAGACCCTGTCTCAAAAAAAAAAAAAGGAAGGAAACACACGCCTTTCTGTTGTATAGACACCGAAGGGCAGAATTACTGGCTGCAAGGTGGGTGTGAGCGTGCTCTGCTGCGCACTGAGCAGCTTTAAATCACACCCTGGCCGCTGCTGTGATTCCCCGGCCCCCGGTTCCCAGCCTGGTCCTCCCTGTTGCCTCCCACAGCCGCCCGCCCGCCCACCGGCTGACCCTGGCCCTGGCGGGCTCCCCGCAGGATCCCCGCCCTCCTGAGCATGCGGAGGCCCCGCAGGCTGTGAGCACAGGCTTCGGTGGCCGTGTTTTCCTTGGGCTGTGCACGCACATGTGGTTTTTCTGCCCTGGCTCCAAAACTGTGTTCCTTTCACAGGCCAGAAATACTCAGGCAGGGCTCGCTCTAAAAGGGGAAGCATTTTTAAATTCCAATCTGGCGGCTCCTTGCGTGATGGGGAGCATTCCAGCTGTCCGGAGGGCAGGCTCCCGAGGAACAGTAGCTCACAGTCCCTGGCACAGGCCGCTCTGCTCCCAGTCCACCCCCCCCACCCCAGAGCTGGGTTAGAGGAGGCAAAGGCTGCGGCACCAGCAGCCCATGGCCAGTGTGTCTTCAGGGGAGGATCGTGGTTGTGATCTCAGAGGTCAGGCCCGGACCTACAGACATCATTCTAAGTAGTCCTTCCAGCACCTGATTTGATGAGTGAACAAAGATGGTTTCCACTTCTCAGATGTGGACATTTGAGCACAGAGAGGCTAAGCTCCTTCCCAAGGTCACACAGCATCTAACTCACAGGTCTGGGATTCCAGCCTGGGCTGTCTGGCTCCAGAGCCTTCACTGAGAGCTGCATGACTTTGCCTCTGATTTCAGACTCCAGCTGTACTGTTATCTCTGCCAGAGCCACATCCCCCTGGTCCATCCAGGTCTGAGGAGCAGCCACGTCTCAGCCTGCATCAGAGGCAGCACGTGTCACATCAGGGCTCATTTCTCTTGGAGATGCTTCTGCCTCTGCCTCCGAGAGTGAGGCACAGCCTGGCGTCACTCAAGTCACCCAAAGGCAGGACTGGAACTTGGCCCTCTGCGCTCATGACCTTTCAGGAACAGGGACTTGGGGCTCTGAGGACTTTGTCCTGACTTCTTGCTGGGGTAGCTCGAGCAAGGACTGGCTCTGGCTCTGGCTCTGGCCCTGAGGGACACAGAGGTTGTGTCTTGGGTCCCTGGGTTCTGGGACCTGCCCCCTAAGTACCCCATCACCTTCCCGGAAGATTCCCCTGGGGCTCCGGTGCCCCGCACAGCCATTAATACTGGTTAGGCCTGAGAGCAGGGCTGCCAGAGATGCAGAAAGAACTGGGACAGGTGAGGCAGAGGCTGGCGCTGTGGCCCAGGTGTGGGCATCTGGGACCAGGGAGAGACTGGGGGGTGGGAGGGGTGGGCCAGGGCCTCGCCCTGGGGCAGAGCTGCCATGCAGCCTAAGAGGGGAGGAGGGATGGGGAGGTGCTGCCTCCTGCTGCAGGTCCAGAGCTGGGACGGTCCCTGGACAGCAAGGGCCCGGCCTGGGTCTGGGTGTCCACCCGCGGCCGGCAGCATAGTTCTTTGTGGTCCCACAGGTCTCTGTGGTCACCTCACGCTTAAACCTGTCGAGGTTTCATTGCCCCCCGGGTGCAAACCAGGTCCCCACCCCTGGCCCTGCCTGGCCGCCAGGAGACCTGGAACACCAACGCCTGGCGTGTGCTGTGCGTTTCCACCCCTGCCTAGGTTCTACCGGAGCAGAGCACTCCGCTCTGCCCCTTCACCTGGGCTGCAGGTGGAGCCTTCCCTGGACTCTGACTCCCACCAAGGGCAGCCCAGGGGGACGGGGGATGAGCCACACCCATCTGCCTGTCGCTTCCCCCACTGCAAGCAGCTTGGTGAGTCCTCAACTCTGCGGTCCCAGCTCAGTAGCCGCATTCTCTTCCTCTGTTCAGTCCACCCAGGTGGCAGCAGCTTTGTGCTTTTCTTTCTTTCTTTCTTTCTTTCTTTCTTTCTTTCTTTCTTTCTTTCTTTCTTTCTTCCTTCCTTCCTTCCTTCCTTCCTTCCTTCCTTCCTTCCTTCCTTCCTTCCTTTTACATTGGGGACTCAACCCAGGGCCTTTGCACATCCACAACCCTTTTTTATTTTTTATCTTAAGGCAGGGTGTTTTAAGTCACTCAGTTCCCCAGACTGGGCTTAAATTGGTGGTCCTCCTGCCTCAGCCTCCCAGAGTGCTGGGATCGAAGGTGTGCGCCACCACGCCAGCTTCCTGCCCTTCTTCACCTTCATGTGGCCTGACTTCCTGCTACTCCTTCAGAGCATTGTCACTTTCCCTCCGGTCCTTTCGCTCACTCCTCTCCCCGTTCAGCCCAGCCCTGTCCAGCCTTGTAGCCTCCGGACCCACAGGAGCCCTCGGGCCCGCCTGGCTCGGGACCCTGGGCACAGGCCCGGGAACTTCTTCTCCTGGGTGCTTGCTGCTGCTTGTGCTTCTGCACCTGTGAGTGTGGTCCCTTCCTCAACTCATCTCCCCAAACCTGCGAGCCCCACGAGGGCGAGGGCCCAGCTCGAGCTTGCTGTGGCCTCCGTCAGGTGCTGGCACTGGGGCGGGTCCTCAGCAGTCGCTGCCTGCGAAGTGTGGAACTGCGTGAGGAGGGTGCAAGGGGCCCGTTCAGCCAGGACTCCTGCCCTTTCCCTTTTTCCTAAGGTTACCGAGTAGATTGCTGAGAGAAGCTACTGTTCATTCATTCCACCGAGATTCACGGAGCATCTGCTGGCACCAGACGGATGGATGGTGGGTGTGCGGGCAGAGGGATGGGCGGCTGGGCGGATGCATGGGTAGCCAGGTGGGGAGATGGGTGGATCAGTGTGTGAACGGGTGGAAGGATGCATGGTTGGGCGGATGGAAGTATAGATGGTGGGTTCGTGGTGGGAAATGGCCAAGTGGGTAGACGAGTAGGTGGACTGGAGGGAGGATGGATAGATGAGGTGATGGACAGGTGGATGGGTGAGTGCATAGAAGAATAGATGGGTGGTTAGATGTATGGTCAATAGGTGGGTAAGGGGCGGGTGGATGGAAGGATGCATAGTGGGTGGGTGGATGAATGGCTGGGTGGGTGGAAGGATGGGTAGATGGGTGGAAGGATGGGTGGTGGGTGGGTAGATGGGTGGCTGGAAGGATGGACTGATGGGTGAAGGATGGGTGGGCCATGGATGGGTGGAAGGATGGACGGATGCATGGGTGGTAGGGGTGGTGGATATGGGTGGGTGGGGTGTTGACGGGTTTGTGGGCAGACATATGGAGAGAAGTAGCGGATGGGAGGAAGGATTTGCTCTTGGAACACAGTACTACAGGCAGTGAAGGTGGCAGGCTGCGCTCCGATGAACGATGCGGTGGTTCTAGGGAGAAGCAGAGGGACCGGGAGGCGAGCGCTCCCTCGGGGACGCTGTGCTGCGTTCCGTGAAATGCACAGCAAGGTCAGGTCTGCGAAGGGAGCGGGCAGGGCGGCAGTTTCTGGACTGAGCTGTGCCCCCTGTAACCAAGATGAATGGCGTGGCTGGAGTAGCTCACTGCCAGCCGTGGCTTTGAGGCCACCAGGGCGCCCTGATACCCAGCTCCTGCTAGGAGACACCCGGGGGCAATTAGAGAGGAGATAGAGGCAGAGACAACCCTGGAGTCCCAGGCCATGTCCAGCAGGAGTGGGGCCCATGCTGCCTGTCACCCTAGACCCAGGGCCTCCAACTTGAGGGCCCCAGAATGGCCCTGACCACGCTCTAAGCGAGCAGGGGCCAGGTCGACTGGGGACGCAGGCCAGGAAGCCTGTGTGGTTTAATGAGCACCCTGGGAGTCTGAGGTGGGGCGGCCACGGGCCACAGTTTTGAAAGCACTGAGTGGGGGCATCCCGAGCACACGGGGCAGGTATGGGAAGGGGCAGAGCGTCTAACGGTGTGTCCCTGTGCGGGGCAGGGCGCGGGCTCGGGCTCACTGGCTGCTCGTGGACACCCTCCCACATCGACTGTTACAGGCACGAGCGCGCACTGCCCAGGCTAAACAGCACACTGCGGCCCCGCAGCGAGGTATGGGCGGGACTCCAGCAAGCGCGCTGATATTTCCGCAGCAATGTCGGAATCTCCGCGCTGACTGGGGAAACGGGTCTGTAAACAACCACGTGTGTGTTCAGGGCAGATTTGGGGGGCCAAAGAAGCTGCATGAAACCTTGGGGTTTTCTTTTTGAGCTTGTGCAATTCTGGAAGTGTGGGTAAGGGACTGAGCCCCACACGATGGTGTGGGTGTGCAAACCAGACTCTGGGGATCACAGTCACGCGGGGCACCCAGGCGCCAGCGCGGAAGGAGGTCAGCCCGCCTGGTGGTGAAGACGGAGCCCCTGCCATCTATGCCGCCCTAGGAAAGGCCCGGAAGCTGACACTTCATGGAACAGCCTGGACGTCCCGACGGTTTTCTCACTTATTTCCAAAGGGTTCTGTCTGGAGCCGTGGGTATATATTGTCCCTCTGAGATTATTATAATTATTATTATTTTAGATAGGGTCTTTTATTTTTTATTTTTTGGTATCAGGAATTGAACTCAGGACCTTGCACTTGCCAGACAGGCGCTTATGCCCCTGAGCTATGCCCCCAACCCCATTTAGATAGGGTCTTGCTAAGTATTCTAGGCTGGCCTTGAAAGCAATTATGTAGCCCAGGCTGGCCTCGAACTCATGGCACTCCTCCTGCCTCAGCCTCCCAAGTGCTGGGATTACCACACCTTATTTCTTTTTATGGTAAAAGTTTAAAGGTCTTTAAGAACCCCAGGACTTGGTGGCTGACTCCTCTGGGGGCCGCAGTGGAGTGAGGACTCTTCTGAGTGGCGATCAAGCTCTATGCCTGTCCGCCTGGCGCCCCTGCCTCCCACCCTGGCCTCGGAGGACCAGGCTCTGAAGAGGGTGTTGTTAGCATGCCCCGCCCTGGCCTGCCTGCTCCCTGAGCACCCCCAGCCCCGGAGCCCCCCACGGACGCCCAGGGCACGGCAGGGGCAGGGAGTGGGTGGCAGGCGGAAAGATCTGCAGGAGGAGGTGCCGCGCGCGCTGCTGAGTCTCTGCCACCCTGCAACAGGTGGCCCGCCATCTGCTGGGCTCCCCACCCCGCCATGTGTCCAGGCCGCTCCGCTTTAGTGCTGGCTGCGCACGCGGCCAGAGTTCATGGCCAGAAAAAGAAACGGCGTTAGCCGCGGGGCCTGAGAACACAGTGCAGGTCACTTGTCCCCAGAGAGGTAGGCTAAAAATGGCCAGGGACCTTGGAAAGTTCCTCTGTTCGGAACCTGCTCTGCCTTGGGGCTGCTGGACTTTGGCCTGAGAGGTTTTCTAGAGCTGGACGTGCTTGCCCTTCACCAGCCAATGCAGAAACGTGGCCCAGAGAGGCGGCCAGGCTTCCTGGGGTCACACAGCACGCAGAGCCCCCAAGTGTCCTGGGCGCTCCCCCTCCTGGGCAGCGACAGAAAGGAGTTCCCCAAGAGCTGACCACAAATGCCAAGAGAGAATGCCGAATGTCCCAGTCCTCTGGCCTCGGTTTACCTGAAGCAGCCCCCCCAGAGCTTCCTGAGGAGGAGGCGTGGTCCCAGATAAACCCTTCCCTCTGTCCTCTACCCACATGCTTTCATTTTACTGTCACCACCACCTGCTGTGGCCACTGTCCCCGGCCTTTGGTAGATGAGGGATGGACGGTCAGGGTCCCCACCACGCCGGGCATGAGCCAGTGTCACTCCAGCTGCTCCCACCCTGGACTCAGCCCCCGCCCAGAGGGAACATGTTGGAGCTTGTCCCCGGGAGGGGCCGGCTGTCACCCTTGCCAGCTGCCAGGACCCTGGTGTGTGGCACCTGGTGCCAGGCGGAGGCCAAGGCCGGGATACACAGAGCCTGCGATCCATCTGAGGAGCCCGGATGGCACGCTCGGCCTGTGCCCCCCCCTCGCCGCCCCGCCTCCTGGCAGCCGCTCTGCCTTTCACCCTGGGGACCTGGGCCTCGATTCCCCTGCCTGCGCCCCGCGGAGGCCTTGGGAGGGATGTGGAGCGCATAGGACAGGAAGTGCTGGCCCGGGCCGACTCCCATGAGGGTCCCGTGGAGAACACTCTCTGTCGAGCAGCTGAAAACTGCACCTTTGCACCAGATGGCAGCGGCCGGAGCTGGGGTGGCTGCCTGTGCCGAGCCGGCTTGCTGGTGCCCGCCTTGCTGGTGCCCCCGGAACGGAGTCTCCCCGCTGCCCCAGAGGTGATGACCTTGGACTTAGAGGTCTGGAGGAGCTGGAGAGGATCCCAGGCTGGCTGACTCCAAGGCCACAAGGGACCCCTGGGCCCATGGTTTTTGGGGCCACTCTGGGGGGCTGGTGGCTTTAGGGCAACGCTGTCCTAACTCCCGCATCTGTCATGGCCTCCATCCTCCAGCCCAGCAGCCCCTCCTGGCTGGGGCCAAAGAATGGGGCAGGGCTAGAGAGAACGAGGAGGGGCACTACCCCGAGAGGGTCTCTCTAAGTTGCCAAATTACTGGGCTGGGGTTGATTCTGTGATCCTCCCACCTTGGCCCCCAAGATGCTACATGGTGGCACACGCCTATAATCCCAGCACTCAGGAAGCTGAGGCAGGAGGATCGTTGTGAGTTCAGGAATCAGCCTGGGCTACAAAGTGAGCTCAAGGCCAGCCTGAACTGCATAGTGAGACCCTGTCTCAGAAAGACCAAAAAAAAAATACAAACAGGGAGCTGATGTGGTATGGGCACCTACTGTCCCAGCAACCTGGGAGGCTGTAGCAGGAGGATTACTTGAGCAAGGAGTCTGAAGCCAGCCTGGGTAGCAGTGTAACAGTTTGTCTCAATGGCATTTTCAAAAGGAAATCAGTAAAATGAATAAATAAGAAAAAATGTTGAGGCAGGGTCTAATAACATTACTCTGTTCAGGCCGGGCTCTTTCCTGCTCGGGCCACATCCTGTCCTGCCTCAGCCTTCTGGAGAGCTGGGCTTAGCCTGTGCCACCACGCCTGGCAATACATGGGGCCGTCAACCCTAGAAGACTGACGCCCCTTATCCGTGCTGCCAAAATGAGCAGGGTGGTGCTCAGCCTGGTGCTGAGGCGTGGTCCCCGGAGTAAAGACGTCGGGGTCCACTCTGTCCCTAACCTGGAGCGCTGCCCGGCCCAGCATGGACAAGGGCACGAGGGAACAGCAGCTACTCTGAGCGGACGTTTTACAGTGATGAGTTCCTCGGCCCCGGGAAACACTGCCAGGAAAAACTGGTCACCAGCAGTTTGCCAGGCTGCTCCGACCTTCGCAGGCATTGTCTTCCGGAATCTTCAAAACAACCCCGTCCGACCGGGCTTTTCCCGCCTACTGCACTCACCTCCCTGTGTTTACAGAGGCGGAAACCCTGGGTGGCCAAGGAGGTGGCAGAGCCTGGCACGGGGCTCAGGGTGAGCCAGCAGCGGTGACCAGTGACAGCCAGCCCAGGCCCACCCCTCCCCCGGGATGTCCAGGGCCCCATGCTCGCCGGATTTTAATAGCTCCGAGGCTGAGGCCGGGCCATGTCCCCGTGAGGCTGCCTGACCCTGAAGGCCGCAGGATGTGGTCCCAGCAGGAAGAAGCCCAGAGAGGCCAGGCCACCAGGTTTCCCATGGCTCTGCCCAGCAGGGGACCAGGAAGAAAGGAGAAGGACAGGAGCCCAGGAAGCCAGCCCTGCCTCGCCGGCCGGCCTCTACCCACAGCATCCACCGTGCCTCGGGAGGCTGCTGTTGGGCGCGGTGTCTGCCCCTCACGGCCCACCCACCCCAGCTGCTCCTCGCGCTGTCTAGTACTCCTCCTGGCCCCAGGAAGTCCCCTAGGCCCCCTGCCCTCTCCCAGTCCCGCATCCAACTCCACTCCTCAGTCATCACCAGCATACTCGGCTTCTGCCCCGCCTCAGACCATCTGTGGCTCCCGTGTGCCCACTGGGAGTCACCTGCCTCAGCCACCTAAGCTGCCTGAGCATCGCTCTGCCCCGCCTGCGCCTTCCGCAATGGGAGCAGCACCAGGTTCGCAGGCGTGACGTCGCCCTCCCACCTTCTGCTCCTCCGGGGTCACCGTGCAGGTTCCCCCGACTCTCACTGGACTCAGCTGCACCACCCCCCATGAATCCACGCAAGCGCTGCTCAGACAAGATGCAGCCGGGCAGCCACTGCCTCATGCCCAGCATCCCCTGGGGGACAGCCAGCCCGTGGACAAGGCCCCAGCCGGGTACAGGGCAGGCCAGAGGCTCTCATCAGAGCTAAGGCACCTTTGCTGCAGAGCAGAGCACACCCCCTCCCTCTGAGGTCTCCTTTGCTGGGGACCTGGCTCCCCACGGGCTCCTGCTCCCCTAACTCTCCTCCCTGTGCCCAGAGCCCTCATAAACCTGGGCCTCTGGTGCCCCTCTTCCTCTGCAGGGAGTCAGAAGCCCCCGGACGTGGCCTGGCCGGGGCTTTCCCTGAAATCCCCGGGGCTGCTGGGACCCAGTGTCACAGGTGTCTGGTGGTGCTGCTGTCCGTGGCCCTTGGGCCTTCAGGCCTGTGGGAGCAGCTCTGCCTGCCCCCACCCTGACTGAGAAAAGCCAACCTCGTCGGCCTCAGTGCAGTGCATCGGAATCCCGACCCCGCCCTGCCCCCTGCCCCTGCCCCCTGCATCTGTGGTGCTGGAGACTGGGATGGCAAAAGGTCTCGAGAGGAGACAGGATCCTGGGTGGCCCAGCCGGGCCCAGTGTCACAAGGGCCACCGGCAGAGGGAGGCACATGGCAGGGCAGAGCAGGGTCTCGGGGAGAGGCGCTGTGGGTTTGGGGGAGGAAGAGCCAGTGCTGGGGCGCAGGCGCCTCTGAGGAGCCTGCTCGTGTCCTGGACCCCAGAGACCCGCCCCGTGGGCACCGACTAAGGCCTGTGTGCACTGCCAGCCTCCAGGACGTGAGGGAATGGCTCCAGACGCTCCGAGCCCCTGCGTTTGTGGCATTCCCTAGGGTGGCTGGGGACATGGCCGTGCCCAGGAACCCCCTCCTGTGCCCGGGCCTGGCTGCTGCCCCCCTCTTTCCCCCTCCGTTGGCTCAGGGATGGAGGGAGCTCTCAGCTGTCCCCAGCCACCTCAGCCTGCTGGCTGTCACCCGCCGCTCCCGCTGCCCCGCGGGTCACCTCGTCACCCTGCACATGGAGCCTCACACCTCACTGGGATTTTCTGCAAAGGCGGGCGGCGTGGCGCTCACACAGTACAGGGCATCCCCTGCCACCCGCGTCTCCGCGCCCGATCCTGCTAAGCCCTACGCCATCCGCTCCCGATTGCTCCGCAGCCGGAAATCACTTCACTCGTCGCTTAGCTTTGCTTCTCTAGAGCCTTCTTGGGAGCAGGACCGAGCCCCAGGAGGGGTCCAGGTCCTCCGCAGAGGGCTGAAGGCAGCTGTGGCGCGGAGGTGTCCTGGCTTCCAGCCTGGCAATCCCCTGCCATGGGGTGACCCCGGTGAGTCACGTCCTCCCTGGCTGGGGTTTCATTGGTGTCAGTGACACATGGCATCTGCCTCCAGACCCGACAGCGGCAGCGTGGCCAGGCACAGGGCTCACCCACTGGGTGCTCAGCTAGCAGTCATTCTCACCCCCTTGACCAGCCACCAGAGAGCCCTCCACCCCCAGGCTGGGTGGCTATCGACTTCCCATTGGTCCCCAGTCATGAGAAGCTGGGTCTGTGAGGCCCCATCCCCCTGCTGGCAGGGCCAGGGGAAGCCCCAAGGCGTGCACCCCCTCCTCTGGGGCAAGGTGACAGAACTGGGGAGTGTCACCCCGCTCAGAGTCCCTAAGCTAGATGTCACAGTGCCAGATCCCAGTCTGCTCTGGCTCATCCCAGCAGGCCACAGCAAGGTAAGCAGGACTCAGAAGCACCTTGTGGCACCTGTGGCCCAAATCCCTCCAGGCTCGGACACACTCCTGCGGCAGAATTTCACCCACTCCCCAGATCCAAGGCCCCGCCCACTTCCTGACCTGCACAGTGGGCCAGTGGGGCCAGAGATCTCCTCCCACCCCTCACCGCCCCCCACTCAGGCAGCCCAAAGCTCCCTCATGGGACAATCCGGTCAGGTTTGGGCCCAGGCCACAGGGGACATGGCTTGGCCTCAGCAGCTTGGTGGCAGGAAATGCTATGTGGCCTTGGCTGGGCTTTGCAGGCCGCAGCCTTTGGCGGGCAGGCCGCTTCCCTGGGGCATTGTGGCTGTGGAGCCTCGGGGAGGCGGTGGACAGGATGGGGGCCCTCCCTCCCCGTGCTGGAGCTACAGCGGCTCACTCCCCCCCGGCTCGCCCGCCTGGCTCCAAGGCTGTGCTCCTCTGGCTGCTGGCACTGGGTGGACACTGTTTGTATAAATTAAATTCCGCTTTGGCTGTGCGTGCCCCTGCCTCAGCCAAAAGCTGGCTTGAGGCTGGGAGTGACAAGACGTGACCGGCCAGTGCTGGGGGAAGGGGAGGGCAGGGCTGGGGATTGGAGGTGACCTCTGGCAGCTCACCCGCCGTGTTCTCAGTGCCAGGGGTTGCGCCCTAGGACTTGGGGAGGGGCAGAGGGCCTCTTCTCCAGGAAGCAACGCAGCCCTAGGAAGGTCCTGACCTCCAGCTTTGCCTGAGGCTGATCTGGGGGTTGTTTCTGTGGGCTGCAGAGAGCAGAGGGGCCAATGGCCATGTGGGGTCAGGAGGTGATGGCCCACTCCCAGCTCAGCACCTGCCACCACAGATGATGCTGGGAGTTGGATAAACAGCAGAGGATGCTGGAAAGTGGCCAAGCAGCAGAGGATTCTGGGAAGTAGCCAAGCAGTAAAAGATACTGGGAGGTGGCCAAGCAGCAGAGGATTCTGGGAGGTGGCCAAGCAGCAGAGGGTGCTGGGAGGTGGCTGATACCCAGCGCCAGATGACCAAGAGGAGAGCATCCGTGTACCACAAGGCCCTCCCTGCAAGGCCTTGTGTGCTACCCCAGCTGGTAGCACAGGCTCTTTGCGGAGGGTTTGCACAAACATCTGTCCAGCTCATAGGCTGCTGCTGGAAATCTTGGAGGCTAGCACACGAAGCATCGCTTTCGGCCACCGAGGGGACCCTGGGCACAGGAAAGAGGTGCTGTGGTCTTTGTGCTTTCCAGAGGGCACTGCACAAGCCTGCAGTGGTGCTCCCAGGGGTAGGGATAGAAAGGCTGCACTGGTGAGGGTTATGGGCACTTATGGCCTGCAAGGAAAGTCTTCCCAAACCCTACTTTCTCACCCCAGCCTTTGGTCACATGCCTTCCATGGCTCCCCGTGGCCTAAGGTATCAAGTGTCAGACACCGTACCTTGGCATTCAAAGCTCTCCCAACACTGATCCAGTCCTAACGGAGGCTGCCGTCCTGGCCTCCCACCTGCCTCTCCCTGCAGCTCCACAGTTGGGCCAGCTATTCAGTGCTAATTGTGACTGATTTTAGAGCCCCTCAGCTCTGCTGTGACTGAGCCCTCCAAGGTCCCAGACGCTGCCCTCACTGGCCCCCGGGGAGGATCCCCAGCATGGTGGCAACGGAGCCACCTCAGTCCTGCTCAGCATCATCAAAGCTGTGTGTTTCTGGCATAAGGATAGATGTCTAGACTGGCAGAAGCTGAGAGTCCAGAATCAGCCCTCACAGTTCCAGGCAAGGGTGCCAGGGTCACTAGTGGGGACAGAATAGCCTTGTCCACAAACAGGGCCAGGGCCACTCGAAGTCCACATGCACAAGAATGAAGCCGATCCCTACCTCATACCGTATAGAAAAACTAACTTCAAGTGGAGCAAAGGCTCAAATGTGGAGCTAAAACTGTCAGGCTCTTAGAGTCACACCCAGAGGGGAAATCTTCGTGTGCTTGGACGAGAACATTTTATTCTTAGAAATGGTACAAGGAACAAAAGAAAAAAACAGGCAAATTAAGCTTCATCAAAGTCAAAACTTTTATGCCCTGCCAGCCCTGCTTTCTGGGGGACCTGGAGCCAGGAGGGTCCCAGCCTGTCTTTATTAGCCGTTCACCTACCGTGAGCCTGGCAACTGGCCATACTCCTTTCATTCTAGAGATGGGGAAATTGAGGTCCAGAACCCCAGGGCTTGCCCAAGGTCAGACGCCCAGAAGGCAGTAGATGAGGATTTGCACCCAGGCCCAGCCCTTTGCTCTCCACTGTCCACCCAGCACTGTCACCTTCTGCTTAAGTGGCCACAGCCGACTCCTCCCCGCTCTCTGCCCACCCTCCCCGGCTCCTCCTCTGCCCCCCAGGGGTCTTGCTGAAGCCTGAGTCAGCCTGAGTCAGTCGGAGGATCGCCCGCCTCATGGCTCTTAGGCCAAAGCCCAAAGTCTTCTTTGTGAGCCCCAGGCCCTGCAACCAGAGCCTGAGCTCTCCCTCTCCCGTCACTTTATCCCGCAAACTCTGCTTGGGGACCTAGGGCCTCGCCTGCCCAGGGCCCGAGCCCGGTCCACCCTGCCAAGGTTCCTC
Organism: Chinchilla lanigera; assembly: GCF_000276665.1. NCBI lineage: Eukaryota > Metazoa > Chordata > Mammalia > Rodentia > Chinchillidae > Chinchilla > Chinchilla lanigera. The sequence continues at coordinate 498,232 of NW_004955541.1, read as the reverse complement.
TCCGGCCAAAGAGCTGAGGCAGGAGGATCACAGTTTTGAGCTGGCTTGGGCAACTTAGTGACTTAGCGAGAGCCTGTCTCAGTACAAACATAAAAAGGGCTGCGGATGGAGCCCGGTATAAGGGCCCTGGGTTCAATCCCAGTACCACAAAACAAAAACCAAGAGTTGAAGTTTTAAACAAAATAAACACGCTGCAGAGGGGAGCAGCGTTGCTGGGGTTCGAGCCACAGGTGGATGGACAGACACAGGGTGGCGCCCGGGCCCACTGCTGTAGATCTCTGCTCAGCAAGCCCTGTTCCCATCGTGTCCACCCCTGGGCAGCTCCAGACCAAATCCAGACTCTGTGGACTGTCCTCTCTGGGCGCTGGCCGGTGGGAAAGGGTGCCACCCAGGACACCTGCAGAAACAGGGGGCTCCTCCCAACCCGTCACTGGCCCAGGCCGGGGTCTCCCCTCCCCCTCAGTGGGAAAGAAAGAAGGATGGACGGGAGGAGAGACAGGAAGATGGAAAGGAGAGTGACCAAGAGGGAGGGGAGGGGAGTGGAGGATGAGCTTGGTGTTAGCCCTGGCCGGGGCGGTAAGGCCTCAGTCCAGAAGCCACCTCACTCCGCTCCTGGCGGCCAGGCGGGGCCTCGCCTGCCTCCTGGCCTAGCTGCTCACAGGGCTGGGTGGCAGAAGCACAGTCACAAGGCGGCCTGGAGGAGGAGGGGACGGGGAGGGGAGGGCAG
>NW_004955541.1:424914-497367 GCF_000276665.1 Chinchilla lanigera | reverse complement strand
GGGGGAGGAAGAGGAGGAGGGTGCCTTCCTGGGCCGCTGCCACCACACGGCTGGCATAGGCTCCAGGGCTGGCGCAGAGTGTTCCCAGATGTGCTCTGCGGGTAATAAAACCACGCACTGGTTCCTGTCAGCGGCAGGGAACCTCAGGAGGGACCCCCAGCAGCAGGCCAGCGCCAGATGTTCGCAATGTGTGCTCCGGTGGCAGGGAGAGGCCAGGCACCAGGACAGCCTGGCAGAGCCTCCCAAAGGCCTGCCCTGGGTGGTCACGGGGCCTGCTCTCTGGATGCATGGGAGTTCAGGGTGCCCTCAGGAAGAGACATCTCACCCTGCCCACCCTCCCCTCGGACATGTCCTGCCGTGCAGTCTGGCAGCTGGCTGTGCCTCTCACCTCTTCCCTGCCTGAGGGTTGTGCCCTTGTGTGGGGGAAGGACTTCTGCCCTGCCCCTTCCCTGAGGTCCTAGGGGCAAGTGCCAATCACAGTATTTTGCCCTTACCCCTTGGCAACAGGAAAACATGTGACCCAGACCCAGCCAATCACAGTTTCCCACTCTCCTGACCACTATGATTCGTGCAGAGATGGGCGTATGGCTTCAGCAGGCCCAATCATAGTCCTTCCCTGGGATCTTTCTGGGCGGACAGGGGGAGGAGCATCCCTCCTGTTCTTCAGGTCTGGAGAGGAACAAGGCCAGCAGGCAGGATGTGGTCACCTGGGCTGCTGGGGCCCCAAGGGAGTCCGGGACTCGACGGAGCTCACCCAGCAATTGGTGGCTCAGCACAGGAGGAGACCAGCCAAGCCGCTGGCCAGTGTGTGTGGGGCGCCGGGTGGACCCAGCTGCTGGGAAGTAGGGGAGGAGATCCCTGCCAGCCGACCCCATGACCTTGAACATTTGAGCACCATGAAATTGGAGCAGCTGAAGGGGAATGGGCAGCTGGCACGAAGGGGAGGAGAAGCTGTCCCCGGGGGTGCGGGAGGCCAGGGCCAGTCAACCCCAGCCAGGTCAGGCAAAGCAGTGGAGGGTTGGACAGCGGCCGAGAGGGTGCTGCAGAGGTCCCGCGCAGGCATGCTCACTGGCCGAGTTGGGGTGGACGTGGACCCAAGCCGAGGCCAGGCCCTGGGGACATGGAGGACGCTTGTCCTAGGCCCCTACATGGACCTCAGCTGCCCCATCTCGTCCTTGCTGAACTGCGTGCGTGCCCAAGGCTTTGGGTCCCCCCAGCTTATCCCCTTGGGGCGGCCCAGAGGGTGGAAACTTTTCCTCACTTTGCAGAGGAGAAACCGAGGGTTGGAGATCAGGGCGCGGATCAGGGCGTTGTCCATGCTGTTAGTCTGCCACCACGAGGCCTGAGGGCAGCAGGCATGCCACCTGCGAGTACCCCTCTGTTCCTGCCCGGCACAGCGGTCCCCCGCAGGCTGTGGTCCCACCCCTCCCCCACCCCTCCCGAAAGGGCTGCGCTCCCAGGAGACATCAGCCCCCCATGCCAGTGGCCCGCCCAGGGCCTGTCATGCAGAAACATCAGGGCCATCACCGCCCCTCCCCTCTAAGGCCCGCCACTGGGTAAAGTCCCCTCTGATCTCTGGCTGGTCAGGGCGTTTTCTGAGGCTGGACAGGAGCCAGCAGCCACAGTGGGGGTGTCCTCTGCTCCACCGAGCGCCCGGACGTGGTGTGAGCAGGAGAGACAGAAGCCCACCAAGCCTGGAGGCTTGCCATCTCCAGCAAGGCGGGCTACACCGTGGCTGGACACCGGCTGGAGGCAAGGCCTCCTGGGCTGAGCTTCTGTCCTGGTCCCCACGGTGGCCTCGGGTGTGTGATCCTGGCCGCTCAGGGCCTCGCTTCCCGATCTCTGACACTGGCTGTCAGGACCGCTGAGCTGGAAGCGTGAAGGACCCAGGCTACCAACCCGTGCCTGAAGGAGCAGCCGGAAGGGTGGGCAGCACTGCAGCCCCCGGCCAGCAGGGCGGGGCTGGGAAGCGCTGGGCGGCAGAGGAAAGGCGCGGCAGGAACCCTCGGAGCAGACGCTGAGGGGGAGGCGTGGCCAGGTGGGTCCCGCCCTGGGCAGGCAGCCCGTGGGCAGGAGGCCAGGGCCCCGGGACCCCGGGACGTCCTTTGGGACCCTGGGCAGGTGTCCTGTGCCGCCATGGGACAGCGGCGTTCAGGGCTGTGCCCCTCTGGTGGCCGCAGTCCCTGAGCCGCGAACCGCATGGGGAGGGGAGGGAGTGGCCGCGGCTTCCTTCCCGTGGGGACTCGCACGGGGCAGGAGTCGGGAACCCACTGGAAACCGAGGTTCACACGTGTCCCTGGGAAGGAACCGGGTGACCCTGGCCCACCTAGATGGCGCCCAGCCCCTTCCTGATGCTCCTCCGCCCCGCCCCCTTCCACCCGGTGTTCCCCATCGGAAAGGAGAGGAAGGGACCCAGGCAGAGGCCCTGACAGCCCCGGGGCCCTCACTGAGTCCGGGGGTGGCCAGAGCAGGGCCCCCACTGCCCTCTCCCCTGCCACCCCCAACACCTAGGATACAGTCGGTGCTCAATACGTACTGTGGCCCCTCGGGGCTGCCCACCTCCTCCGACAAGAAGCGGCCATGGCACCCCCACGAGTGGGGCCAGAGCGGAGCCCACCTGCCCCACGCCACAGGGCTGTCACCACCCGAGGGCCAGCCCTGCCCGACACAGAGGGCACGCGTGTGACGTGTGACACGCACGCACGCACGCACCTGATCCTCCTTGCCTCTCCCTCTTTCAGCTCCTGCATCCTGGGGCCTGGCAAGCCCTGTGTGTGTCAGTGTCCCTTCGAGGGTCCCAGGACCAAGGAAGGCCCCTTCCTTTCTGTCCCTTGGTGCCCCTGGTCACTGGGGTAGGGGTGAGTCAGGGACTTTAGGCCAGGGATGAAGTAGCTGGTGCCCAGGCTCTAAAGCTGCAGCCCCAAATTCAAATCCAATTACTCGTCAGGGTTTTATATCCAGTTATTCAGGTTGTGCACTGCACAAGGAGAAGCTGCGCCCGTTCTGCGAGCCTTTACCAGGTGTGCGTTTTCACTCTGCCTCCCTGACTCGGACGAGAGCCGTTTGCGCGCTGCTTGTGGTTGTGTTAATTTCTTTTCTTCTTCTTTGCAGGGCTGAGGACGGCACCTGGGGCCCCATGCACGCCAGGTGGGTGCCGAGCACTGAGCTCCAGGCCCGTTGTGTCAAGCTCCGGCAGATGGCAGCGCAGGAACCGGCCGGCTCAAAGTCAGGGGGTGTGGTCGTCTTGTCACAGCTGCCCCCGTTCTCCTGGGACCCGCCACCTGTCCCCAGGACTTCCTACCTGGAAGGAGCAGCAGAGGGGCTCACGGTGCTGCTGGGGCACAGTGGCATCTCGGGGACTCTGTGATGCCCAGGAAGTGCTGGGCAGGCCTTTGCCCTGCTTACCGTCCCCTGACCTGCAGCTCTGCAGAGTGGCACTGGCCCCTGGTGCCTCAGTTTACCCAATCTGAAGCAGCAGTGCTTCTCCCGGGTCGCGCCCGTCACTCCCGAGCCCTGCTCCAGCCTGGCCCGACTCTCGCCCTTGAGCTTGTCCAAATTTGGTGCTGCCTGGCGTCTGAACCCCGTTTCCTGCCCCCCCCCCCCGCCGCCTGGCTGCCAGCGAGGCCGTCGCTGAAGGCCCCCCTCCAAATCCCCAGGAGCTGCCCAGAGAGGAAATCCTCTTCCTCCACCAGCTGGAAGCTACAGAGTGTTGCTTTGGGAGTTTTTTGGCTTCCACATGGCGGAATGTTCTAGCCTTGGCGGCCACAGGCCCTCCCCTCTTGGCAGGGTCTCTCCAGCCCAAGCCTCTCCGTCCCCCAACCCAGGCCTCAGCAGACCTCAGCAGCCCACCTGACAGGAGCAGGGAAGCACAGGCTGCGGTCCCGAGACCAAGGGCAGGAGGAGGAGATCCCGGCCGGGGACCCTGCACGGCCTCTGCCGGAGCTCCGCAGCACCCCGGCGGGGCGCAGGTCAACACCCAGCCTCTTCTCCCCAGCGGCGATAAGCGCCCGCCTGGGCAGGGCGGGGGCCGGTGCAGCGGGGACAAGGCCCGCACTTCAGGTCGGCTGACGATGCCTGCACCTTCCACCTTTGCCTCCAGGTTCCTAGACACACGCGCCCAGGCTGACGGACGCCGGGGATTATGAGGCTCCAGGACCAATTAGGGCTGTTTGCGCTGACGTCAAGTCTGGGTGGTTTCTCCTTCCCTTCGCAGGAGTTTATAGCCCCAGGGGCGCACGGCAGTGAGGCTGCCCGCGGGGTCCTCGTGGGACCAGGTCCCCTGTGCTGTCCCCGCGTGCTCGAGGACAGGTCAGCGCAACTCCTGAGCACCTACTCTGTGTGCCGGGGAGGCCCAGGGCGCAACAGCCTGTGGTGCGGCCCGAGCTACACGCCCGGCCACAGCAGCACGTGCATGCCACCCCGTGGCGGGGACGTGAGCGCAGTGACCTTGTCCCTCCTGGGCCCAGGAGGCGGTGGAGCCTTCTGCCTTGGGGAGTCCACTCCCTTTGGGGGCCACTGGACGGGGTAAGGACGCTGTGTGCCCCGACTCTCACACGACACGGAGCACAGTCCCTGTCCCGTGACAGCAAGACCACCGGAGGAGGGCGGGCGCCCTGCACCCCACAAACCTTCACGCAGACACGCACTGCTTTGGCGCCTACTGTATTCAAGAGGAAGGAGCCATGCACACACAACATCCTCCGAGCTGGCCCTAGAGTTTGTTAACCTGTGTGCATGAGCGTGAGCGTGAGTGTGAGAGTGTGTGTGTGTGTGTCTTCTCCTACTATAGTTTTCCTGCGGTGCCGAGGCAGCACCCCGGCCCTACACGCGTGTTTTGTGCAGCAGTCTGCATGGCCGCTGTGCCGTGGGATCAAACTTGCCTTGGTGGTGGGGAAGGGGGCCGGGGCGTGGTTCCGGCGGCAGGAAGGCGATCCTGGTCCCGACGCCGGTCCCCTCGCCCCCTCCCCCAAGGCCGCCTCCTTTGCCTCCACGTGCTGCCCTGTGACGGTGTGCGTGAGCTGCAGGGAGGGGCGGCGAGATGGACGGGGCCAGGTGGGGACGGCCTGGCGCCAGATCGGCAGGAACAGCGGAGGCCGGGCCCCCCACACTGGGCCGTGTTCCCAAGTCGCGACCACCCAGGGAGGCTCTGACCCAACCTGGGGCAGCTGAGGCCCAGCCCATTCCGGGAGGGGCTGGCGGCCTCCAGGGCACGGCACTCAGGAGTCCTGTGCAGCCGCTCGTCCGGAAGGTCTTCCTGCAGGCCCACTGTGCGCCAGGACGGCTGTGTGCGGGACAGCTGAGAGGGCGCCGAGCCCGCATCCTCACTCTCGGGCAGCCAGCACTCGATTTGACCTGATTCTACCCGCTTCTGAGCATAGGCGGTGTCAGAGTTTGAATTCTGGGATCCCCCAAGGCTTGTGTGTTCCTGGCTGGGGTTTGGGTTAGATTCTGGGGCTCTGACTGCATCACGTGGAGCAATCCAGCCATGGGCTTGTTAGCGGACCTGCTTCCTGGGAGGCAGAGTTCACTGGGTGAGGGGGGCACTGGGCATGGCTTTGCGGGACACAGGCTGTGCCTGCCTCTTCCTCTCCGGCTTTTCTCGTCCCTGTGCTTCCTGACCGCCACAAACCGAGGCTCTCTCCCCTGCCAGGCCCTCCCGCCACGATCGCCCTGCCTTGACGCGGCAGACCATGGACTGAGCCCTCTGCAGCCACGAGCCAAGTTAACCCTCCCCGCCTTCAAGTGTGCTGTCAGGTGTCTTGTCCCAGCAACTGAACGTGGACTGGTGTGTGTGCTGAGATACTTCGCCATGCCGCACAGTTCTGTCCCTGCCTCGGCTCCAGGATGACATAGTTCCTGCCCATTTCTCAAATGGGGACAGTGAGCCCAGAGGGGGTGCGGAGCCGGCACCAGGACTGAGCCAGTGAGGTCGGATTTGAGGCCCCTCCCCCCGAGGCCTAACCACTGAGTTCCCAGCAGCTAAGCCCCAGCCTCAGGCAGGACCGGCGCTCCTGGGTGTGGGGCGATCTCCTCGGGTCAGTCTGGGCCTGCTCTGCAGGAAGCCCTGGTTCCTGCCAGGGCCCCTCAACGCGGCTGGGAAGGAGTGTGAGTTTGGGGGACCCCTGAGGCTCTTGCCTTCATCAGCCGAGGATAACAACTCCCACCTGAGGCCAAGTCTCAGCGAGGCTCGCCGTGGGAAGAGTGCTCAGCATGGGCTTTGTGTAAAGTGAGGGTCCACTCAGTGCGCTTACACAGTGAACAACCTGGCTAACCGTACCTGTGCACATCCTCGTGTCCCTTTCCTTAAAAGGCTGTACTGTTGAACCGAGAGAGGGCTGGCCTCGAGGGCGGAGGACGTGGGCGGCTGAGGCCTCAGGAGAGGCTAACGCGCTGCTATTCCCGATCTCCCCGTGCTTCCAACCACTGCGCCGCTCAGCACAGGGCCCAGACCGCAGCAGCCGGGAATCTGCAGAAGGGGACACAGCTGTTGGCTACAAAGGCCCGCACATGAGGAGACCGGCTCCCATGCACCCCATGTCCGCCAGGGGGCGCCTCAGGGCCAGAACTTCCAGGCCCGGAAACGGCGCAGAATGGTTCTAAGTTTGCTTTTTCAGCCCGCGGCCCTGGACGCTGCAGTGCTGAGGGAGGGATCGTCCCTCCCTTCCCCGCCTCCCCCACCTCTCGAGTGCACTGAGGTGGCACTTGTAGGCCCGGAACTCACACGGAGAGAAGTGTGCGTTCAGGGCTGTCTTCTGTCACGCGCGTGTGCAAGTGCCCGACGGTCTCGTCTTGAACGTCGCGTCGCCCTGATAGTGGCCTGTCCCGAGGGCCGCCGCGGGCTCTGCAGCCAGCAGTCCATCCATCCCTCTGCCCACCCTCCGTGACGGACATGCAGGGTGCGGGGGAGGGGGGGGGGGCCTCCAGCACCGCTGAGGTCCGTGGCCATCGTGCTTCGTGGCTGAGGGAGCCGAGGCCGTGATTCCCGCTCACAGGGCGGCGGGGGTACTGGAGCAGGGACGGTTGGCTGTGGGCCCCCCGGGGGGCTGGGGCCTGCACCAAGGTCAGCAGAGCAGAGCAGAGGCTGGGACGGTGGGCGCCTGCCCGTCCTCCTCCTCCTCCTGGTGGTTTCACAGCACTCTCCTCGGCCTGTCCCACGTCGTCCTGCCCAGCCCGCCCACAGGAGCCCCGTGCCAGGCGCTCATGTGGCCCTTAGGAGTGTCCCTGCCCCACCGCTGGTTCCTGGCATGTCCCGACCCTCCCAGAGTGCTCTCATGGCAAGTGTGGTCTGGCTGCTTGTTTGTTCACTGGTGTGGCCTCGGTGCCTCCTAGATGGCTGTGCACACAGTAGGTGCTTAGTAAATATTCGCCAGAAGTGGACCGTGTCCAAACAAACGCAGCAGAAGGAAATAGTATACAGCCATGAACATGGGGTATGTGACCACGGTGGGCACAACAAGCATTGGGCTGGACGTGGGCATGGGTCTGGCTGGCACGTTCTTGTTTTTCCACATTTTGTACGATTTGAAAACTTTCTTAGTGAGGAGGAAGGCAAAATAAGAATTACGCTAACGCAGAGTTGATAGGAAACAACACAGGACTGCCTGCGATGTGCGGAGACCATGGAACCTTGCAAATTGTCTACCAAGAAGGCTGTGAGAGGCCGTGCCCATGCCTTGCTAATGAGCGTCTCTGGAAGTGAGACTTGGACTGACTTGCCCTTGGCCCTTTACACCTCCGTCTCTAGATTTTCTCTTCGTAGGGGAGAAAGCTTTGTAAGAAATGAATTTTAACCTGTCCTGGTGGAGCACTGTGACCCCAGCACTCAGGAGGCTGAGGCAGGAGGTCACAAGTGGGAGGTCAGCCTGGGCAGCTTGGCAAGATCCTGTTTCAAGATGGTAGAAAGCAGAACAAAAAGAGCAGGGAGAGTAGCTCAGCGAGGGGCCCTGGTTCAATCCTCGGTAGTGAAAAATCTAAGGTCTTTGAGGTTCAGCTCTCCCGCCGGTTCCTCCCTGCGAGGGGAGCAGGCTTTCCGGGGCAGAGGTCCGTGGGCTTCCTGTGCCCTCTCAGGCGGACTCCCGGTGCCACCCGGAAGCCACCAGGTGTGGTCTCGAGCTGCGGGAGACCCAGGGGGACCCGCTGTGTGCACAGATAACGGCGGACTCAGAGGCGGCATGCAGAGCCGCAGCGCGCACAGGGCCGGGGCGGGGCTTGGCCTCACTCCCAGGGCAGCCGAGGTCAGTGGGCCTGAAACACAGGCGGAGGACAGCGCCGCAGCCCGGGCGTCGCTGCTCTCCCCGCTCTGGCCACCAGGGGGCCCCAGCGTGTGGCGGGAGGCGGCTTCGGGTCTCCAGCCGGGGGCGTGGCCGTCCCTGCGCCCTCGCGGCCCAGCGCGGGTCTGGGGGTCTCTGCCGCCCTCCCGCGGCCCTCGGCGGCAGCGCAGGCTGCTCTGTCGCACACTGTCCCCGAGAGCCGGCTCTCCAGCAGGCGCGGGCAGGAGCAGGCCGCAGGAGACGCTTTGTACTCGGACACCCACAGCCACCGAGAGAACGCGACAGTGCCGGCTTGGGAAGCAGGGACGGGGCGCAGGCCCTAGATGAATGTGCTGTGTCTGCTGTCGCAAAATGACCTTACAGTGGGGACTTCAAACGACAGAAATTCAGGGTATAGTGGCGCACACCTCTAATCCCAGCACTCTGGGAGACTGAGGCAGGAGGATCTCAGGGTGAGCCCATCCTGGGTGACTTAGTCATTTAGTGAGACCCTCTCCCAGAATTAAAACAAAAACAAAGCAAAACAAAAAAGCACTTTTAACCAGGGCTGGGGATGTGCAAAGAATTTAGATACATTCTGTCCACGCCAAGCTCCCCATGATGAACGTGTGCATGATAAACTGCAAACAAGGACAAAAAATATGAAAATTAAAAAACGAGTAAATAAAGCTGGGCGTAGTGGTGCACACCTGTAATCCCTGCACTTGGGAGGCTGAGGCAGGAGGATCATTGCGAGTTCCAGACCAGCCTGGGCTACAAAGTGAGTTCAAGGCCAGCCTGAACTGAATAGCGAGACCCTGTCTCAAAAAGACCAAAAAAAAAGAGTAAATAAACTGGGCGTAGTGACACCCGCCTATAATCCCAGCACTCGGGAGGCTGAAGCAGGAGAATCATTTTGAGTTCAAGGCCAGCTTGGACTACAAAGTGAGTTCAAGACCAGCCTGAATTGTAAGCCAGACCCTGTCTCAAGAAAAAGACCCCCCCAAAAAATGAGTAAATAAAAAATAAAAATATAATATGCAGAAAGTTCTTAATTTTACTACTACAAACTATACCATTTCAAGGGCTGGGGATATAGCTCAGCAGCACAGGCGCCTGTCTAGCAAATGCAAGGTCCTCAGTTTAATTCCTGGTACCAAAGAAAAAAGAAAAAAAAATGAACAAAATATACCATTTTAATGCCAGTTGAAAAGGAAACATTTTTAAAATGTTTCTTCCTAATTCTCTTTCATGAGAGTTTGTTCCTGTACAAGTTTCACTGAACTGATTAAAATTGCTTTTTTTTTTTCTTTTTTTGTCTTTTTGAGACAGGGTCTTGATAGGCAGTTCAGACTGGTCTTGAGCTCTCTTTGTAGCCCAGGCTGGTCTCCAACTCGCAAAAATCCTCCTGCCTCAAACTCCCGAGTGCTGAGATTATAAGCCATGCGCCACCACGCCCAGCAAAATTGCTATGTTTGTAAATAAAAAGGTAAATATTAAAAACAAACAAACAAAAAAAAACAAAACCAGAGCTGGGGATGTAACTCAGTGGGAAAGACCAGAACTGCGAAACACAAAAGCAAAAACAGGACAGAAGTGAATTCTCCCTGGGTTCTGGGGCCTCCGAGGCCCCGGGCGGCTCCTTCCTCCCCTGGCCCTGGTGGCCACTGCCCCGCTGTCCCCGCCGGAGGGCTGCAGAGTTGAGCTCCTCGCCCGATGACTCAGCCTGGCCAGCGACAGCTGCAGAGACCTGATTTCCAAATACGGTCACACGCAGGTCTGGGGTGCACTGCACTGGGGCACCGTCCCCGACACTGCCAGGCATCACAGGAGGCAGCCAGGCTGGCGGCGGCCCCACGCACGTGGCCATGCGGGCATCAGGGCCCTGGAGGGAGGCGGAGTGGCAAAGGCCAGGCAAAGGCCCCGGCAGGGTCGGCTGGGAGACCGGGCCCCCGGGGTGGCCGCTCAGTGAGGGGCTGCATCCCCAGCAGTCAGGGCAGGTGGTCACTGAGTGCTCAGAGAGGTCAGGTGACAGCCCGAGGTCACACAGCACCTGGGCCTGGACTGGAACCTGTGTGTGGCTGCCCTACCCCACCAGGGCCTGGCAGCGGGCACAGGGCTGTCCTTGCGCACTCCGGGCAACTTACGGACCGGGTGAGACCCTGTCTGTCAATAAAAAAGTAAAAGGGGCTCGGCTGTAGCTCAGTGCAAAAGCCCTCGTTCCATCCCCGTACTGCAAAGGATAAGGAAGAAATAAAGCCGCCCGCACAGCTGGACCTGGCCTCACAGGGCGGTCGGAGCAGCCGCGCCCCTTGCTGATCGCTGCCTGCCCTCTGCCGCCCTGTGGCTTCTGTACCTCTCCTCCTCAGGAGAAGAGCGCAGGCCTTGCAGGCCTGGGCCTCGGGGGCCCCGTGCACGTGGTGTGTGCTCCTGCCGCACCACCTCACACGTGCGTGCGTGGGGTCCTCCTGTGTGCCCTCCTCGCTTACATCGTTTGGACATGATTCTCCCCACATGGCCCGGGCTGGTCTTTAGGGGAAGCACTTCTGCCTCAGCCTCCAGGGTCGCTGGGACCACAGCTGGGCACCGACAGCAGACACAAGGGAAGCCAGGGACACTCGGGGCCCTGTCCGAGGCGCTGCTTTGAGCTGGGCCTTCTGGGTCTCTCCACCCCTTGCAAGAGCCAGGTCCCCGCCCGCTGCTTCCCACCCCAGCTGGACTTGGGGGACAGGCGGGAAGGGAGGAGCCCCCACGCAGGCCCACGAGTGCAGAGGGGCCTGGTGGAACCTGGCAAGGGACACAGGGGCCAGGCCCTGCTGCCCCGGGGACTGTCTGCTCCCACACAGCGCCCCGCCTCTGCCCTGGGACCCTTCCTGCCAGGCTGGCCCCCCCGGGAGGAGTTGCTGCAGTGACCAGATCAGCTCCTCCCAGGCCAACTGCGCTGCCTTGTTGCCTGGCAACCCTGGGGCAGCGTCCCTTGAGCCCAGAGTACACAGCTGTGCCCAGCCCTGCCCGGCTCCCTGGGGTCTGGTCCTTATTCCCCACGACCAGGACAGCCGGGCCGAGGCCACAATGAACGTCGTCCTCTCCAGGTGAGCGGTGGCGCAGGCCGAGAGGGTGGAGGGAGGCAGAGTCGGCCAATGTCCCGGGTAGGAAGGGAGGAGCGGACAGCAGGGGACACGGGGCTCTGACCACCAGGCCTCCTGGCCTATGGCCTGCAAACTGGGGGCGCCACATGTGCCAGGTCCTTCTTCTGGCCCTTGCTGGCTCCTCTGGAAAAGCCCCTCACCCCCAACCCGCCAGCCTTGCCCCTCTGTGGGCCGTGCCCGCCTGCTGCCCAGCCCCACCAGGGGCACTGGCTCTGGTGCCAGGTCCTCCCGGCCCAGACGCAGCGGTGCTCCTTGGCCTGGGCCTCGGCGGCCCCTGCTCCACGACTTGGAGGGGAAGGAGCCAGCTATCTGGACGGGATCAGCTGTGGCCCAGGGACATGGGGGCCCCAGGAAGGGCAGGAGGCCTCTGGGAGGCCCAGGAGGGAGACCGGGTCCTGCATAGTGCTTGCGGACTCCTCCTGTGGCGGGGACGCGGCAGCCCCACGCAAGTGTCAGGGGAGGCAAAGGACCAGACTGACAGGAGGTGACGGACGCAAAGCCCCGGGGTTGGCAGGGGAGGGAAACGGCGGGGCCCCCGGGACGTGAGGGCAGTGACTGTGCCTGCAAGCCTGGCGCCGGACACAGTACACAGAGACCAGCGCGTGGGACACCCGGGTGACCTCTGTGCTCACAGACTCAGGTCCCCAGGCGCGGGGTACCGGTCATCTAGGGGCCTGGCGAGGGGAAACGGGCACCTCTGCTCCCCACTCCCAGGTCCCCCGAAAGCTAGCTCCCCTGGAAGTTCCTTAGGGTTTCAGAAAAGCTTCGGGGTTCACAGGAGGGAGTTTCCCGGTGTGGGGGAGGTGCCCGGGCGCGCGGGACGGCAGCAGAGGAGAGGCCGTGTGCAGACTGTGGCACCCGCGAGGCTGGGCTCCAGCGCAGCCTCCTCTGCCGCCAAGCAGCCCAGGCGGTCAGGCGGTCACCGGGCGTCCTCCACGCCCCTGGGGTGTCCCCGCCACTCCCCCCACCTCCGCAGGGACGGCCAGGTGAGGGCGATGGAGACCACGGTGGTCAGCGCCGAGAAGCACTTCGGGCAGCTCTGCTCGCTGCTGGCCGCCCACACGCGCAAGACGGCCCGGCTGCGGGACGCGGGGGACCGGCTGGTCAAGCAGCTCATCGCCCTCGCCAGCTCTGAGACCCCTGAGCTGCGGGCCACCCTGCAGGACGTCGCCGAGGACCTGGCCAAAGTGCAGGACTACCGGCAGGCCCAGGTGAGCGGGCAGCCGCGGCCCAGCCAGTGCGCCTCTGCCAGGCAGCCTGGGGTGGACACCCATGCCCGCTTCCCGGCACCCCGTGCACAGGACAGAGAGCTGGGGCTTCGCCGAGGCAGATGAGGGCGGGGGCCCAAAGTCAGACCTGGGGGCTCTGCAAACCCCAGGACACAGAGGACCCGGGGAGGGACAAAACCCTGAGGAAGCCAGCGAGAGGTGTCAGGGAAATACGGGGCCACGCGAAGCCACCAAGAGAGGGAGGGGCAGGAGGCAGGCGCGTCACAGGCCACGTGGCAGAGGTGAGAAGGACAGCGGAAAGCCCCAGGTTCCTCCCACCAGGCAGACCCAGACTGCCTAGACGTGTCCTCAGGACAGACGCTGACTGCTCCCACAAAAGAGGCCTTGCTGCCGGGCGTGGTAGCACATGTCTGGAACCCCAGCACTCTGGGAGGCTGAGGCAGGAGGATCAAAAGCTTGAGGCCAGCCTGGGAAACATAGTGAGACCTCAGTTCAAAGCAGAGAAGTAAAGGCTGGGGTGCAGCGCAGGGGTGAGTGTCCTTGTGTCCATCCTAACAAAAGAGAGGAAGGGACAGAGGGAGGGAGAAGAGGAAGGGACGGAGGGAGGGAGAAGGGGAAGGGAAGGAGGGAAGGAGGGAAGGAGGGACGGAGGGATGGGGGGGCTGCTGTTGCGGCAGAGCGAGTCCCAGCCTCGCCTGATAACCAGGCGCCCTTGCCATGTCTGTGCCACATTAGTGCAGGAGGGCAGCTCCTGCAGCAGGGCCCGGCTGGGCAGCTCCCTCTGTGGTCACCCGTGGTCGTGAGGCAGGAGGTGGCTCCCAGGTTAGCGCCATTCTGGGGACAGAGCAAGGGCTTACAGGGCAAGCGACAAGTCTGCCCTCCCTCTGGCGCTCGGGGAAGGATTTTCCTCCCTACCTGGCCAAGGGTCAGCAGCCCGCAGAGCCAACAGCCTGGGTGGGGACCCTGGCTCCCTCCTGGCCAGCCCAATGGGTGTCAGTAGTCCGTCCAGGGGCACCGGGAACAATGCTGCCACCCCAGACACGGGGACATGTGACAGTGCAGAGCCCCAAGCTGCCCGGCCCTCCTGAATCACACACTGGGGTGGTGCCCTGGGAGAGGCCTGGCCCACCGCGGTGACACCATGCAGCGCCCCCTGCTGCCCCAGGTCTGCTCTGCTTGGTACAGCCCAGCTGCCCCCCCCCCAGCCACCAGCTGGAAGGAAAGTGGGGTTTCAAGCCCCGGCAGACGGGGGGGCCCTAGCACACCCTACTTCCTGCTGCTCCCCTTGCTAGGCCTACACTGTGCCTCATGGCAGCTTGCGGGAGGCCGGTCCCCCACCGTGGGCACCGTCCTGTCAGTGCCAGGACCCTGAGGCAGCGTGGGGAGCCTGGCATGCAGACCAGGGGGAGCCCCCCAGCACCACCCGCCAAGGCATGGAAGAAGGGGCAGGCTCAGGCCCTGGTGGCCACGGTTCCCTGCCAGGCACTGTCTTCTAGGGTGGCCAGTGACCTCCCCCGCCCTGCCACGGGGCCTGGCGTGGGCTCATTGCCCCGCTTTGTCTGGGGTGGAACCCAGGGCCTCCACGTGCCAGGCAAGGGCTCACCACTGAGCTACACCCCAGCCCCCTTAGGTTCTAAGTTGCCCAGGTTGGGCTTGAACTTCCGATCCTCCTGCCTTGGTCTCCAGAGTGCTGGGCGACAGGAGAGCCTCCTCCTTCCCGCTCTTAGGATCTCACCTCTCCCGCAAGGGTGTGAGGCCGGAGACTCAAGGTTGCTGGAGCCCCTGTGGGGCGGGATCCGGGCCTGTCCAGCCCACCACCCCAGGGCACAGGGAGGCTACCGTCCTTCCCCGGGAGGGGCGGCCTCTGCCTCGCTCTGAGCCTCTGCGCTGTCCCTCCTGCCCCAAGGTCGAGAGGCTGGAGGCCAAGGTTGTGGAACCCCTGAAGCTATACGGCACCCAGATAAAGCAGACCCGGGTAAGCAGGGCGCCTGGGGCAGGGGCCGCGGGGCGGCCGGGGAACCCTGGGAAATGGGTCTCTGCTTTTCTCTCTTCAGGCTGAGATCAAGAAATTCAAGCGGGTCCAAAGCAATGAGATCAAACAACTGGAAAGGCTGGAGAAACTGAGGCAGAAGTCGCCCTCAGATCGGCAAGTGATCGTATCCTTCTCTGGGAACCGCATCGCGCGTGCGCAGCTCGCGGGGTGGCGGCCGGGTCCTGGGTGCCCCTGCCTGCTGGGGCCGCCGGGGCTCCCGAATCCTTAACCCACCTCCCAGTCACAGGTGAGTGCGGCGCCTTCCTCGGGGCAGGCAGGTGAGGACTGAGCGCTACGTGTGTGGGGGAGGGGTGGTCACGGGGCCAGGGACCCCTGCATCCTGCGAGCCGCCCTCCACCTCGGGCCTCAGTTTCCTCGAAGGGCTGCCGGCCTCACGGTCACCAAGGTGGGCACTTTGTCCACACCAGAGAGGCCTGGACCGGGGCCCAGCGGGGAGAGGCCACAGCTCTCTTCCCTGAGCTGTTCTGCCCGGTGACTGGTGCGTTGCCTCTGTCCTTTCAGAACCCAGTGACCTCCACTGCCCAAAACATGCTCTGTCCTGGACCTCCGTCATGTCCCCATCGGGGGCCACTCTGACCCCCGGGCCCCTGGGCACAGTGTGGGGACACTTTGGACGGTCGTGACTGGAAGACACCGCTGCAGGAGTTTGTTCTTGTGCTGCGGCTTCAGATGGCTGCAGACTGGCAGCTCATGCCGCACAGAGCGTCCCCAGAGGTCAGGGGTCAGCGGTCGGCAGAGTCCCTTGGGCCATGTCCAGGGTGGCAGGGATGCACCCTCCCAGAGGTGAAGGGAAACCCCACTGCCCTCCTCGATGCACACCGCCTGCCCGCCCTCGTGTGTCCCTCGGCGGGGGGCCCTTCCCGTCCCCAGCATCCTGCATCCCCCCAGTGCCGCCTCCCCACAGACCCAGCCTCCACTGCTGCCCCTGAAGACCCGGGGTTCCTGGGATTAAGGGACCCAGGACAGCCCTGTCATGGTCGGCTGGGGTCAGCACCCTGTCTCCCCCAGTGAGGTGACATCAATGCATGCAGGCTCGAGAAGTGGACATCTGGGGGACCGTCACACCCCTGACCGCGTGGCATCTGTTGCCAGTGTCCTCTGGGGCACAGGGTCCTGATCGGGTTGGTACTAAGAGCTCCATTCTAGAGAAGGGGACACTGAGGCTCAAGGTCACGCGGGCCCGTACGTGGCCAGCCCAGAGCTCCGTTCCAAAGAGGGCTCAGCACAGAGCAGGCGTTGCGGACGCTGATGGAAGGGACAGAGGGGCGAGAGGCCCATGGTGTCCCATGAGCAGGGACGCGTCGCCAGTCCCTGTGGAGCCCGTTGCTAACGGCCGAGCGGGGCCACTGTGGGACCCGTAAGCAACGCAGTGAGCAGGTCTTAGTGCCGGCTCCTGCCTCTAGGCGAGGAGCTGAGGCTCAGAGAGGTTATGTGGCCACCTGAGATTGCACAGCTCATGAGCAGGTCTTTGCAACTCCACCGACCGACCCTTTGGCCACAGTCCTCCTCAGCCAGCCCGCCAACCACCGTATAGGCACGGGACACCCCGGGGCTGGAGAGCTGGCCAGAGGAGGCCAAGTGAGGTCTGGGGAGAGTCCCACGCGGTATCCTTGGGCTGGACCCACCCGTGACACTTTGTTCTCGCTGCGTCCCTGGGCCAGGCAGAAAACAGGGTACAGAGGGCCTCGGTGGACGCCAGCCGCACCACCCGGCAGCTGGAGGACACGGTGGACGCCTTCCAGCGGCGGAAGCTCAAGGACCTCCAGGTAGGGGCCGCTGGTGCCGGGCATGCACAGTGTGTGTGGCACGTGTGGGATGGGCATGCGAGGGAAGGATGTGCGGTAAGTGTGCAGGAGTGTGTAGGGGTAAGGGTGGTACAGGTGTGCGGTGACAGTGTGTGACAGCGAGCATGCAGTAGTGCTGCCGAGCTCTGACTGGAGCTTGGGAGGGAGGCGTGTGGAAGAGGAGCGCGTGGTGAGGGCCCGGAGCACACAGGCCTCCGGGAGGAAGCTTCGTCTACAGCAGGTAGAGGGCGCACGGAGGAGGCTGGGTGGTCGCGGGTGACCTCCACGGATGCTTGGCCAGTTTGGGCTCAGAAACATATTGTGCATCACAGGGTTCAAGGACAAATGAACCAAAACTAAAATCCCTCATCTAGGACTGGGTGGGATGGCGCATGGCTGTCATCCCAGCACTCTGGGAGGCTGAGGCAGGAGGATCTCAAACTCAAATCCAGCCTAGGCAGCTTAGTGATTTAGTGAGACCCTGTTTCAAAATAAAAAACTGAAAAAGGGGCCGGGGATGGAGCTCATTATGAAGGCCCTGGGTTCCACCCCAAGTACCACAAAAAGAAAAAGTCCCCACCCAGGACCTGTCCCCCCAGGGACAGCCACCTCTGGGTGACTTGTCTCCCCCACCCCAGAGGGTCTTCCTGGACTTTGTGACCATCGAGATGGTGTTCCACGCCAAGGCGGTGGAAGTATACTCCAGTGCCTGCCGGACCCTGGGCAGCTATGACCCGGAGCGGGACCTGCAGGTGGGCCGGCCCCAAGTGCCTTGGGGCTGTTCTGTCTGAGTGACTTCCTGCCCCTCACTCACCCTGAAGGTCTGTTCCGATGTGGGGGGGGGTCTTGCCCTGTGCTGTTGCTCCCTTTGTTGGGCCGTGGGGACCTTGGGAACAGCGACGGTGGGAAGCACTTCCTGCCGCTGCCCAGTGTGCTTTGGTGTGGCCCGTGTCTGCGGTCCCCTCTGAGGGCTGAGACTGGGACGTGAGCCGGGGGGACACGCTGCCCCAGGCTGGTGCTGTGATGGGCACGCAGGAGTCACCTGGAGTTGGGTGGCTCTGGGGCTCACGGCTCCTCCCTGTGTCGCAATTCACCCCTAAGCTTTAGAACTATTGCACAGCTTAGAGGACGCCCTGGTTCCAGGCATGCACTCCTCGCTAAGACAGTATTTATCTATTTGTTTGCGGTGCTTGGAATGGGGCCCAGGGTCTCACATGTGCCAGGCAAGGGCTCGCCCCCTGAGCTGCACCCCAGCCTTCTACAGTATCACTTAAGGCTGCCTGCCCTGGAGGAAGCCAGCAACTTCCTGTGAGCATAGACTACGGGTGCTGCCTAGCCTCTCCGGGCCTGGGTTCCTGTCTGTAAGATGGGATGATCTTGCCCACTCCTGAAGGTGCTGTGGATTCCATGGTGTGACCAGCAGGAGGCGCAGGGCGGGGCTGTGGGCTCCAGCGTGTCACTATCTGTGGGCCTTCGTGTTCCCGTCCTTCCCTCCCACCCCATGTCCTGTGTGTCCCCATTGAATCCAGCTCACCCAGTCTCTCCTGGGCAGGACTTTCAAGCCAAGATGTGGGGAGTTCCTGGGCATTTCGAGGCTCGGCCGCTCACAGATGCCACCCTGGGGCCACCTGCCAGCCAGGTGAGTGTGGGCTGTGGGGGCTCTCGGGCGAGCCGAGAGTCTCTGGCCTGGCCAGGCCCGTGCCCATCCCACCCGCAGGCCCTCCACGGCCAGGCGTCCTCAGATGTTGGCAGCGTAGCAAGGTGGGTGCACAACACACAGCATCGGGGCCCCAGTGAGGCCTGGTGCCAGGCACGGGCATGCTCCAGGGGCAGCTCAGGGCACGCAGATGAGGGGCACGAGGCCAGGGAGGCCTTGTTCATGGGTGTCAGGACCTCCCAGATGTCCTCTGCAGGCCATGGGGGAGCAGAGCGCCCAGGCCAGGCTGGCTGGGTCCACACCTGTGCCCCTGGCTGTGCGCTCTTGAGATAGTGTCTCAGCCTCTCTGGGCCGCTTGGACCCCACCCACTAGGTGGCAGAGGGCACGGGGAGCCCACGCGGGGCAGGGGTGATGGGCTGTGTGCAGAGTTGCAGGAACCCGCCCCCCTGCATGGCGGAGGCGGGGCCTGCCACTGCGGTGCTGCGGCCGTGGTGCAATTATTGTTCTTATCGATATTATTATTACCCAGAGTGCACAGTGCACCCTAGGGGGCCAGAGAGAGGAGGAGGCCGGTGGGGATGACTCAGCAGAGGAGACGGCGCTGGAGGAGCTCCAGGGACAGGAGCAGGGACGCCGGCACTAGGAGGTGACTCTGGCCACAGGTGGAGGTGCTGGGCCCACCCTGCTCTCGGGGCTGTGTCACGCCTCGGGTGGCACGGATTCCCAGAGCCTCAGTTTCCCCATGTGCACTGTGGGAGCAGGGTGCAGTGTGCCGGTCGCTGTGCAATAAACACCGCGTGACTCTCGAAGTCCTGCTCGGCTCGCTCCCTCCTATCGGACCACGTGGCTTCTCCTGTGTTCTGGTGACAGGGTGGCAGCTTGGCTTCCCGGGGCTGCCATGACCGAGGGCCTCGAGCCAGGGCTTACGTGGGGCTTCCCGCGCTGGAGGCCAGGGTCATGGATCTGGTGCTCTCGAAGCTGGGCGCCAGGCGGCGTCTGTGTCTACCTGGTGTCTGCCGTCTCGTCCCGTGCCATCTCCTCGTGCGCTCTTGAGGCTGCGGCCATGTGTCCCTTCCACCGAGAACGCCACATGCAGCATGAAGGTGGCCTCATCCTCACCCATCCCATGTGCTAGGACCCCGTTCCTAGACTGTGCACTGCTGGGGCCGGGACTTCAGTGGAGGGATATGGGGGACACAACTCAGCCCACGACACACACTCCAGGAGTGAGGCGGCCTGAGACCCAGGCAGGTCACACAAGTCTGTGGGGGGCAGGAATGGGAGGGCTGGTGCCTGGACCTCCAGGCACACACAGGAAGCAAGTCCGTGACTGTCCTCCCCGGGTGCGGGTGCCAGGACCCGTGAGCCGGAGCCCCCTGAGCGTGTCAGGCCCAGGGAGAGTGCCCGCTCCTGCTCGCGTGTGGCCGCACACCTTGGGGT
Source organism: Chinchilla lanigera (assembly GCF_000276665.1). NCBI lineage: Eukaryota > Metazoa > Chordata > Mammalia > Rodentia > Chinchillidae > Chinchilla > Chinchilla lanigera. Next base: position 477,805 of record NW_004955541.1, on the reverse strand, counting down.
CAGTGGGTTGCAAAGTGTGACTGAGCCAGAGCCATGGGGGCACTCCGCGTGTCCCCAGCGCCACCCAGGAGCCACATCCCCTGGCAGGTGCCAGCAGCTCACAGCAGAAAGTGCTGAGTTTTCCTTGTGACTCTGGGGTCCTGGGAAAGGAACCTCTAGCCCGGAGTCCAAGGCTATTTGCACCCCGCCTGAGGCCCGCGCTCCGGCTATAGAACACTGGGGGCTCCCAGGGCTTCAGATGGGGCATTCGTGCTCGGAGTGCCCCAGCCCCCGCGCCCTGCCCTGTGGTCCGCAGACTCGCCAAGGACGCGTCCGCTGTGGGCTCTCTGCTGGCCTCTGGAGCCCGAGGGCCTTGGATCTGGCTCCCCCACCGGTGCCAGGGTTTCCCCACTAGCAACATGGAGGACACACCTCATCCTCAGGGAACACTGGAGGACCAATGAAATTTACACTCTCGGAGCGTGGGCACCTGGCGGGGGACGCCTCCTCCCTCGAGTCCCCTGCTTGTTGTCCCGATCACCGACAGAGGACAGACCCTTGGCTGCCCCCCCTGAGCAGTCCGTGCTGAACTCTCCCTCTGGGAGGCAGCAGAGCCCCATGACCGCCATGGAGCCAGGAGCAAAGAGGGTGCTGTGCGCAGGGCCAGGGGCACTGGTGGCGCCGGGTAGAGGTGGAGCCCCTGCTGGAAGGTGCGCAACATCCGCCCCAGGGACTTGGGCAGCAGAAAGGTCAGTTTATGGAGAAACTCCGCCTAGAAACTGGTTTAGTTCCTCTTCTGTTTAGTTTTGTGAATCTGGAGGGATGCATTTTGTGTCCCTAGAACACACAGCCCAAGAGGTCCTTCTGCTTTGTTTAGTAGGAAACGTACCGCTTCGTTGTGCATTCAGGGGCAGGACCTGGACCGCAGGGTCTCACGGGGCGCTGAGGACACAGCGTCCTCAGCAGACAGATGCAGAGGTGGAGGCTCTGGGGCCAGGCCATGTGGCTGGAGGCACACAGGGGGGGGCTGGAGGGGAGACGGGATGCCCTGGGCCTTTGTGGGTCCTGGTGAGCTCTTTAGAGTCCCTGCGGCCCTGTCGAGGTGTCCACAGCTCCAGAGTTTGCTCTGAGCCCAGCAGTTGACTGCTAGGACGTGGCAGGGTGCCCCACTTCCTGGCACCAAGGAGAGTCCGGATGCCACACCCCAGGGCGGGTGCCCCACCACACCTGGCTAAGTGTGGGCAGGGGGAGTACCAGGGACACAGACAGCTGCCCCCACGCCTGTGCCCCAGGGACAGGGACTTTGCCCAGGGAGGGCCCGTCGCAGCTGCGCTCCAGAGCCCTCTGGGGTCGGCTTCTCCCCACCCTTCCTGCCGCTTGACCCTGGAAGCGGCTTCTGACCTGCTGTGCTCCGAGGGAAGGAGGCAGACTGGAAGTCGCCTGTCATGCCAAGCTGGACAAAAGTGTCCTGCCCGAGAGGTGGCATCTGTGGTCGGGGTCCCCCAACCACCCTCAAATTTGAGAGATCAGCGGCTTTGGTTCAGAGGGGCAGCAGCGCGAGGCTTCCCCTGCGGCTTAGGGGTCTGAGGCACCCTGGTGGCCTAGGGTCCGACCCAGGTGGCGCAGACAGGCGGCCCTGCTTCCTTCTGAGGAGCTGCTGCGGATTCTGAGCCATGTCGAGATAAAGAATAAGAGTTTTCTTCTAAAAGATAATTTATTTCAGTTTCCACTTCCTGGTCAGAAGGTACAATGCGTCCACACTGTTCTTCACACGAAGCAGCTCTGATTTTAGCACTGCTTTGCCAACTCCACCCTGGGAACTTTCTCAACCCTAAAATACCATTTTAGAATATCACCCTGGGGACACGGGATCGCATAACAGCAACGAACGAGATACCGGTACCACACGCAACCACACAGGATGGGAAGACGGCGGCAAGGGCGGGCCCAGGACCACATGGGCGGCAGGACAGAGCGCACGTGAGGCACACATGCAGAGGGCACAGGCATGTTGTCCGAGGTGCTGGGTTTCCCAGTGGCCGGGTCCCTGGCTTGTCCCCTCGTGGTCCTCCAGGCCCCTGGAAGTGACAGTCCCGGGCTCCACCTGGATTCCTCCCGGAAGCTAGACCTGAACGCACTGCCCTCGAGTCAGCCTCTGCCCCGCACTGTCCCCGTCCGTCCTTCCGGCCCAGGGCAGAGGGGCTGTGCCAATCAGAGCAAGGAGGGGCCAGGACAGGGCACCTTCTGGTTACAGCGCAGAACTTGACAGCACCCCAGGAGTGAGAGGGGGGCTTTGCTAGGTGGGAGCCTGGGGCTCCGGATCAAATGGCCCAGCAGGTCTGATGCCACCAAACATGACCAAGCCCCCCTGGGGAGCTGCTCACCGACACCCGGTCCCAGGGGCACTGCCAGGCCCCCTCTGCCCTCATCCCACTACCCAGGGCCAGGCAGCTCTCCTGCCCCCGAGGCAGCCCCTGCAGGTGGCCTGGGCCCACGGAGGTCCTGAGACTCCACGCTCCTCCCTGGAACAGGTGATCCGCAGGTCCGCAGACACGGGGGTGGGGCGTGGTCAGAGGGCAGCGTCTGGGCAGTGTGGACGTGACCCCTCCGCCCCTAGCCTGGCCCAGCCGCAGCAGTGAGGGCTGCAGGAAGGGAGGCTGCACGGCACAGGGACCGCGCTGTCCCCGGCGCCTGGGCACGCGTCTCGCATTGCTCTTCACATGAAACCTGCCAGGGGCGCGGCCAGCTGCGCGGCTCCCCCTCCCGGACGGCAGCTGAGAGCTTCCCACAAGGTGAGCGAGGCGAGCGGGCTGCAGGAGTAGGGGGACAGCTCGGTGGGCAGACGGGGGTCACGGAGACGCCACCGCCCCCATCTGGTGGTGGGGTGGGGAACCCAGAGCAGACCCTGCTGGCCACTCGAGGGGCCCCTGTCCTCTCCCTGTGCTTTGCTTCTCCCTCCCACAAAGGTGCTCTCAGTTTTGATGTCCTTTAAGCCCCACACTGCTCAGCAAACAGCCCACTGCCCGACCTTGTAGGAAGCCCCTTAGCCAAGCTGATCCGACCACGGTGTGCACCAGGCTTCAGCCCCAGCCTCCCGCTAGGTGACCGGTTCCACCGAAACCCCACAGGAGCGCTGGCCTCACAGCTGAAGCTCCCAGGCGTGACAGCCCGGGCTCCTCACAGGCTGTGGAAGTGGGCGCCGGCCCGGCCTCCACTCTGCACCCAGCCTGGGCTCTGTGTCCGGGACGAGCCTGAGCGCCTGCCGCGCGAAGCGTGCTACTGCTCGGCACTAACCCTCCCTCTGTGCCCCCTCGTTCTTCCCCCTCTGCAGCCACTTCTCTTGGCAACAGGAAAACCCAGGTTGCCACACGGCACTGCACAGGTCACCTGAGATGGCAGAGCCCGCCTGGTTCTGTGTGCGTGGCCGGGCCTGTGTCATGCACACACCAAGGGTGCAGCTGGGGGCCAAATCTGGCACCTCGGGACTCTGCGAGAGCAGGGCGTGCGGAGGGAAGATGGACAGCGGCCCTTCCTCCCCGTCACAGAGCTGCCGGAGCAGCCAGCACAGGAAACCCTCGGAGCCTGGGGTCTGCAGTGATGTTTCCCCAGAAAGCTGACTGCAGGAGAACCGCCGAGGAGGAATCTTCTACGCAAGGGCACACCCTGGGGCACCAGGCAGTCTGTATGCACTTCCACTAATGCCAACACACTGAATGCGACTGGTCTCTATGCCTGCCCCGTGGGGCCTGGCAACCCCGCACTCTGGCACCAGATGTCCAGAAGGTGATGCTGGGCCTGTAGCCTTGACTTCCCTAAACAAGATCCAGCAGAGACCAGTGCCATCACAGGGGCCTGATGCTGAGGGCAGGGTGCCCAGGTGGCACAGGGGGCCCCAGTACCCGGCACACTAGCCACACGTCCTGGCTGATGGCACTGAAGTGACACACATGCACCAGGTCATCAGCCACCTTCCCCCACCAGTGCTGCCATCCGTGGCCCAGTGCCCAGGACACACGCTTCAGGGCTCGGCCGTCCACACCCGGCTCGGGGACCATGCAGGAGGTGCTGCTGAGAGGGAGCCTGCCCGGCTCGGCTTGGCGGGTGACAGTTGGCTGTGTGTCACAGCCAGAGGGCAGAGCAGGAAGCATGGCTGTGGCCCATCCCAAGGTCAGTGACCAGAAGCCACCGTGGCTGGAGGTGGAGAACTCGGTCCCATGTGACGTCGGCCTGCGTCCCCACAGGCTGGCCTGGCACACGCGCACAGGAGCGGCCAGGTTCCCGGGCCTGCAGTCGGGATGAGGGTCCGAGGGGAAGATAGGAAACGTGGGCTGCGGGGCGCAGGTGCCCTGAGAGTGCACCCGAGTGGCGGACCTTCTGTGCATCTCAGGTACCTGCAGACAGCCTGGCTGCTGCGATGTCACAGGGCACTCACACCCCCGCGAGGGTGGCAGGTCTCACACAGCAAAATGTCCCCTCCCCTGTGGCTCTTTCTCTCCCTAAAATAGGAGGTGTCTGTGCTCCTCGGGCTCCCGTGACTCCCAGCTCCTGTCACACGGGGGAGGCGGGCAGAGCAAGCAGCTGTGACCAACCCTGGAGCCCCTCTCAGTGTCTGCAAGGGTCTGCTCTGCACTGACCGCCAGTCGCTCAGCTGCCTCTGACTTCTGTGCCCACGCCTGCTCTGCCCTCAGCGGTGCCATGCGGGACGCGGCCCTGTTCCACCCCGGCGTGGCCGCTGTCCTCCTTCCCTGGGCTCATCTCACAAGCCTGGTACTTGCGGGCAGCAGTCCCTGGAGACGCTTTGGCACGTGGTCGGGGGTGGGACATGGGCAGACGGCGAGAGGAGGACGGGTCTTCTAATCGCTAGTTCTGGGCAGCAAGGCAACTCCGGCGCTGCTGGTGACATGCAGGGTCATTGGAGGGGCGTGGCCAGCTGCCGGCCCAGGAGAACCGCATCCGCTTGGTCTTCTATTCAGCAGCCATCTGCTCAATGTGGTCGCTAAGCAGCTTGTACTGCTCTGAAAGGGAGAGCAGCATTATTCTCAGAGGAAAGACGGTGACCAGGACAAGATCACCCTGCTCTCGTCCCCAGGGGTCCTGAGCCAGGTCCTTATCGGGACAGGGCTGTGGTGTCTGAGTTGCACGGCCATTGTGGCCCTCTGGCTTTGCCTCCTCCCAGGGCGGCGCTGTGGCACAAGGACCTGCCCCAGGAGCCCAGGGAAGGCATGGTGTGGCATGGCAGTCAGGCTCAGTCCTGGGGACCGCACTCGGCCACGGGACCGAGGAGGCAATGGCACGTCCTTGCCCTTGCTGGGGAGCCAGGCTGGCAGCCGTGCTCCTGAGCCGCTTCCCCAGGGCCCCGCTCGGGTGCGGGATGGGGAGATGTCCCTTTCAGGGACGCTGGGCCATCCAAATAGACATCCCTGTGCAAGGTCGTGGGGACTGGGAGGAAGGCAGGCTGGTGGCAGACGGTGGCAGGGAAAGGACGGCTCAGCAGCCCCTGCTGACCCAGACCCGGGGCCCTGTGAACCACGGGCCTCCTCTCCTTCTGCACCCGTCAATGTGGTGTGGTTTGTCTTATGACCACTCAGAAGGGACCGACTTGTGCCTGGGGTCCGGCTCTGCACGGGACTGGACTGTGAGTGCGAGTACGTGCGCACCCGCCACCCTGGCTGTCACAGGGTCAGCACGCCGGGCTCCTGGCCGCCACCCTCCTGGTGGGGACAGCCTGTGGTGAGCGAGCTCGGCTTCCACGGACTTGGGATCGGGAAGCGAGATGGCTAGACGGTCAACTCTGTCTGGCCACCTTAGAAGCTCCCGTGGTGGGCAGAAGCCCAGGCCCCGGCCCCTGCCCTCACCCCGCAGCTCACCCTGGTCCAGGTTGCCGATCACAGCCTGCTTCTTTAGGAAGTCGCCGCACAGCTTCTTGCTCAGCCCGAAGGCCAGCATGTTGTGGGTGAAGGTGCTGCGGGAAACACCATGCTGTCACGGCTCCTGCGCCCCAGGAAGGGGACCCATGGCCAGGCCACCTCCACAGGGACTCTGCAGCTCAGCTTCGGGGTGTGGGCTGTGGGGTGGGCTGATCAGGGATGGAGGAGGGGTGGGGGAGCAGAGCAGGGGACGCCGCTTGCTGACCTGTCCCTGTCCGTGTGTGACCCGGCGGGGCCTCCTCCTTACCCCAGCTGCCCGAAGGTGATGTTCTCGTTGAACCGCAGGCTGTCGTCCCGCTCCTCCTGGGTCATGTGGCACCACTTCTCCCTGCAGCACAGGAGGGACAGGGGGGTAGGGACGGGGTTCAGACAGTGCCTGCTGGCCCTCCAGCTCCACTCCACAGCCGCTGTGTCCGCTGAGATGGGCAACGACACTTAGCCTGCTGGGACACTGGCCTTTAGCCCAGGGAGCCGGCAGCGTGACTTATTTATTTCCTTTTCCGACAGGAAGAGACCCACAAGCTCGATGGCTCTCTGTGCCCGCAGTGTGGGGGTGGCATGGCCACTTGCAGCCTTCCTACAGCCCAGCCCCGCTCGGGGGCACAAACCCACACAGGGAGGGCACCTCCAGTGTCGCAGGGTCGAGCATGTTCTACCCCAGGCTGCCCATGGTGGGCAGTGTCTGCAGGAGCCTGGCGGCATCTGAAGGCCACTGTCCCTTCCTCAGAGGACCCCGTGGTGGTGTCTTGGGGTGTCTCTGCTGGGCCGGTCCTCCCCTCCCCCTCCAGCACAAGGAGGAGACCCACCCACGGCCCTGCTCAGCCTGAGCACCGGCTCGCTCTAGAATGCTTCCCACCCTCAGGGGCAGGGCCAGAGGAAGGGATTTGTCCTTCGCCTCTGCACATGAGTGGGTGGTGACACCACGGGTGTCACCTGCCCCATGGGTGCAGGAAACGCTACGGGTTCTTGGCGGGTCAGGGGCTGAAACCAGGGCTCCAGCGAGAGGCCTCCTCCCTGCGCAGGTGGGGGTCATGAGCCCCAGCGGGCGCCTTCCTGTCCCACACTGCCCGCACACAGTGGGGCCCCAGGGCCAAGGAGGGGCAGCTGCAGGCCGGAGGGCATTCGTTTTTGCCCATTTCCCCAAAACAGGAGGCTCAGCGGACGAGGCGGGCTGAGTAAGGCTTAGACAGAGAACAAGGAAAGAGAGGCGCATGGAGGGAGGTCCGGAGCGGGGAGAGGCCACGGAGAGAAACAGACGGGGGACGCGAGCCTGCCCTGCCCACCCTGCTGCCTGGTCCCCGGCTATGCAGCTCGGGAGGGGCCACAGGACTTGGGGACAGCGGAGGCCCCCTTCAACTCCTCACGCTGATGGCAGGACGCCACTGTCCCCAGAGGACACGTCCTTCCTCTCCTCCCTCCACAGGCATCCTGAGGACTGGCCAGGCACACGATGCCCACACCACCACCAGCCCGCCATGGACAGGCGTGTGGACAGGGCACTGCACACCCCTGGACCGCGTGGCAACCCTCCATGTGGTGTGGTCCCGTGGGGAGAGGCCCTCCTGCCTGCTGCGTCGGGACTAGAACCAGGACCTCTTCCCACTGGCCAGCCACTTCCTGAGGGCACTGCCCGGGGTCCAGCCCTACACACTGGCCTCCAAACACGCGTCTCCCTGCTACAGTGGGCCTGCACATGACCAAGGCTGTCTGAGAGTGAGACCTCTGATGGGGAGACACACCGCACCTGCCTCTGGAGCCAAGAAGAAGGGGCTGCCTGGGCAGGGGGGCCCACACGAGGCTGGGGGCGCTGTTGAGTGGCTTCGGGCCAGGGTGGCTGGCAGCTCCTCCGCGGGGCTCTGGACAGCCTCAGATCTGAGCTCAGAGAGGCCATCGTGCCCCCACCCTTTGCCAAGGAGCCGTGCTCTGGGGCCTTTCGTCACTGTCCCTGGGAGATGGTGGGGTTTGGGGGCCTCCCTAGCTAGAGGAGGTCTGTTCACCCGAGTGTCCTTCCAGCGACAGAGCCAGGCTGCGTGGGTCACAGTTCCTCAGGCAGCACCCTCCGCCAGCACGTAGGGGTACAGGGCCCCTGCTAGGGCAACCCCTCTGCAAGGCAGGCACATGGTGCCCGCCTCTCTGACAGGTCTTTGAATGAACATGGCAAGCGCTGCCAACAAAGGAGAGACTGAGATGTGAGCATCAGACCCCACCCCAGGCCCCCAGGAAACAGCCCCGCCTGGCTATTCTTCAGGGGATCCCCGCTGTCCTTCCACATGGCTGCAAGCCTGTCAGCCCCAGCACTCCACACCTCTGCTCCCAGGGGGAGGCAACCAGGGCCCAGTCTGGGGCTTGTGAAGGCCTGGGTGGTGGAGGAGAGCCTGGCTTGCCCCACCTGGGGCGTTTCCCGCCTTCCTGCTCTCCAGCTGAGCCAGGCTGTGCCTGCCTCTGGGTGGCCCGGGCGACAGGTATGCTGGCTGCCTCAGGGAGGCCCGGCCGGGACTGCACGCCCTCCCTCCCTGCAGGCGCTGCGTGACCGCGTCACGGGGACACACACCTCTCATCCTCCTGCTCTCCAGCTTCCCCTCTGGAGCGGCGGCAGAAACAGGTAAACAGAGGAACATGTCAGAGTCATGCGAGATTTGTGCATGGAGGGGCACGAGCGGAGAGGACGTCACAGGCGGGACAGACAGCAGAGACAGGCCGCTCGGACGCACCCACCTCCTCGGAGCTGAGCACCGCCTGCCCGGACGCACTCAGCGCCCCCCTCACTGAGTCTCCACCAGAGAACTCGACCTCTGTCAGGGCCTCGGGGGCTTCTGCGCCCCGGGCGCCCCTTCCACCTCCCCAGGAGAGGGAGCCGCTGCTGTGCGGTACAGGCGGGCGGAAGGGACGCGTCTAGGTCGCCCCTTGGTAGCAGAGCCCGGTCCCCACTCTGCCCTCCACTCAGCCAATCCATCCCAAGTGAGGGCGGTTCAGGCCTCCGCTAGGGGGCAGCAGACTCTCTTCATCCCAGAGAGCAAAGCTCTGAGAGGCTCAGAGACCTCAAAGTCACGCAACTCCTGGGCAATACGGGCAGCTGGGGCTGGCCTGGCTTCTGGACCTGACCAGCGCAAGTGCAGACCCTCAGCTGCCTGGGCTTTCAGAAGTGGTTTTCTGCCCATGCAGCAGCCCGGGGTGGGCAGACAGCAGTGACAGCCCTGGGAGCCCTGCACCCCAACAGCCGGTCCCCAGGACGCTGGCTGCGTGCAGTGGACAGCAGGGTTATGGGGTCCTGGCGGGCTCATTCTGGGTGGTTTGCAGTGTTAGGAGGGTCAGGCCAAGTCATGCCAGAGCCGGGCGGAAAGCACTCATGCAAGCTGAGCACCCCACCCCCGTCCAAGCGTGAGCGCCCGAGCCTCGGGCAGCCAGCAGGGCCCCAGGGCGCCGCAGGCAATCTGCCACCCGTGCCCTGTCCTCTGGCCGGCCAGTGAGACGGGTGTCCTGGGCTCCTACCTGGTGGTCGGGGGTCGCTTCCTCCTCTCACAGTGGACGGCATCAAAAAAGGCAGCGTTCCAGAACCTCAGCGTGTGCCTGCGGGAGGAGAGGCCGCGTGAGCTCCTCCCCAGCTGCTGTCAGCTGTGCAGAGCCCAGGAGAGAGCGAGGCAGAGCAGCCTGACCCAGCTCAGCTGAGCTTGGAGGGGTTGGAGCCGCAAACTTCGGCTCCGCAGCTTGCCGCTACTGCTGCCTCCCGTACCCTCGACGATCCCGAGAGGAAGTGGATGGCCAGGGGTCTCCTGAGGTCAGTCGGGCCCTGGCAGGGACACACATGTGCTGAGGGGACACGGGGTCACACACGTGAGGAAGAGAGGGCGGGCCAACTACGGCACAGCGCCAGATCTGTGGGGCAGGGTTGCCTGGGCTCAAGAGCCTGTTATCTACACGCTTCTGGCCACCGCAGCACAGCTGTGCGGTTGCAGCAGAGGCCATGAAGCCTAAAATACTTATTATCTAGCCCTCACAGAGAAGTGTGCCTGGCGATAAGACAGCAGCGAGGCCGAGAGCAGGCGCTGCTCCTGGGTGGGACCCTGGCTGGCAGGACCCAAGCCTGGCCCCGGCCCGAGTGCGTTCCGGCCACACTTCTCACAGGACTTTAGCTGGCGTGGGCAAACACAGCAGCTCGCCCATGACTTTGAGGGAGGCTGTGGCTGATACCTGCGACCCCAGGTGCCAGCGCCTCACCTGTGGATGGATAAAGCACTCAGAGGGAGGGTGGCCCGGGCCTCCAAGGACAATGCCGATCCCCCAGAGCCAGGAGCCACCTCCCTGACCATGGGGTGGGGGGCGCCGTCTGTTTAGTTCTGATGACGACACAGAACACCCGACACTGGCAGGTGTGCAGGAAAAAGACCTGACACCAGGCAATGTGTGCAGGAAAGAGAAGTCTGTGGCTCCAACTCCCATGGCTGGGAAGTCCCACCAGAGTCGTGGGGGCTGGGCAGGGTCCCCACTGTACCACAGTCTGGAAGAGGCGGAGCACTTGGCGGCCGGGTGCTGACCACACCCTCCTGTGGGAGCTCACACACACTGTCTGGACGAAACTAGCGCCTTCCAGGGCAGCGCCCAGGACCTAATCCCTGTGCAAAGCCTTGCTGTTCACCACCTCACACTGCCGCCAGGACCATCGCTCCCGCATGCGGACTCCTGGGGGACACACGTAAACCAGAACGGGCCACAGCAACTGGTCTGAACTTCAACTACAACCTTCACTGTATATCTGTCCACCCAGGTGGACACACACACACACACACACACACACACACACACACACACAGTTGGAATGTATCCACATACCCTGCAATCCGCCTTTTAATGTATTCAATTTGGGCTGGGGTGCTCGTTGGCATGGGACCCGCCTGCCACACAAGGCCCTGGGTTCCATTCCCAACACACGAAATACGTAAGTGATGATTCAGCCAGGCATGATGCCTGGAATCCCAGCACTCTGGGAGGCAGCAGCTGCACATTACAAGTCTGAGCTAGTCTGGGAAATTTAACAATTTAGCAAGATCTTGCCCAAAATGTAAACACTTTACAAAGGGCCGAAGCTGCAGCTCAGTATAGAGGGCCGAGGTTCAATCTCCAGTATCACAAAAAAGTAGCGAGCCATGCAGTGCTGCGTGGGTGTGCGTGGTGCAGCCTCTCCACTCTGAGCACAGCCCGAGCAGCGCCCGTGCAGAGCCCAGCCTGGCAGCCACTAGTCCACCGCGGCTCGGGAACGGCCTCTTCTGCACAGCCCCCACAAACGGGGTGAGGTGATCTGTGCCCCCACACCTGCCGCACCTGTACTCGGCATGGTGCGGCCATGGGCCACCCGTGTTATGGCATGTGTCACTCTTTACGCCTTTCTGTGTGACACGGACAGACCACACCCTGCTAACCCTCGCACCTTCGGGGGGACGTCTGGGCCGCGCCCACTTTGGGCTCCGACACAGCAGCACCTCGGAAATCTGAGCATAGGTTCCATGAGGCCGTGTGTCCTCACCTCTTTTGGGTACACATCTAGCAGGACAGCTGGATCGCGTGCCACTCGGCTGACCTCTGAGGACCAGCCCAGCTGCTGTCCATCCCCCGCCCCGCAGGGGAGGAGACCTCTCCTTTCTGTACCTCACGGCCAACACTGTAAGCATTCGTCTCTTCCATTCTGGCCACCTTGGATGTGTGGCCGACTGCCACTTTCCATGGGGACACAGGCAGCTGGGTGCAGCTGCTGCCCCCAGGTGAGGCGGGGCCTTACCATATGGGCTGCTGCTTCAGGTGCGTGTACAGGTAGACCTTCTCCCCCTTCGGCTCCTCCTCAGGGCTGGGCACTGTCACTGCGGGACAGGGAGAAGGGGGCTCGGATGAGGGCTGGGTGTGGACCACAGCTCCCCAGAGCACATCACGCTCCACCCCGCCGCCACCAGCGGTCACGGAGACACACAGCCAGGGGCGGTACAGCGCAACTGGGGCTGCACGCATCCCTGCACCGCGGCACTCTATCAACCTCCCTGGGATAGAGACCTTCAGGCCTGTGTGCCCTCCTAGAAAAGCGGCTCTTCCCCAGAAGCTCAGTAACAAAGTACAGATAAACTCGGGATCATCTAGGGCACGCGAGGCCCTAGATGTTTTTAATCATTGAAAGCTCTACAAGGTTGGCCATCACGGCCCTAGGACATCAGTCTTGTGTCACAAAGAAGGACGTGAAGCCCTGACATGTTACGGTCCTGCTTGATCCCCTTGTTGGGTAATGGTGGCTGGTTTAAGGTCCCTGTGGGGTCTGGGTTAGATGAGGCCAGGTCTTCCTCAACGTCCTACCCCCACTAGCCCTGCCCACCCCGGTAGCCCCGCCCACAGACCCGCCTCTCCAGGAGTCCCGCCCCCACAGGCCCCGCCTCCCGAGGCTCCCAGGACCCCATCCTCACCAGTCTTGGGCGGCTTGTCCTTGGGTTTGTTTTCATCGTCCCTGGAGGGAGAGAAACCACAGCAGTGACAAACATTTTCTCCAAAGAAACCTCACACCTCTGAGCCGGCTGTGTGTGCCCGGCATGGTTCCTCTGTGTTCGTCAATCAGGACCACACCGGTGGCCTGATCTGGGTGGATTCGTGGGCCTGGAAGAATGAGGCTGTATCCCTGGCCATAACCAAGCTACTGGAGGCGCTGAGGGGCCCGCAGGGCGGGCAGGGCTGCTGCGGGCTCCCTCCGCCCTGTGCCCAGGGCCGGTCTTTATGCATCTCAGCGTGCACGCGCCTGGGGGTGGGGGTTCCAGTGGAAGCGCCACTCTCCCGGCGCGGCGGCTTTCCCAGGTCTTTTCTGCATCCCACTGATACTAACTTGCTGCCGAATGCCCCCGCCAGTGCCCGTCAGTCCCAGAAACTGGCCAGCCCATGCGCTGCATGTCCGGGAACGCCGCAGCTGGGGGAGCCCCAGAAAGCCGGCGGGGTCACGCAGGTGGCTGGAAGGGTGACCGTTCCCACCCCATGACACTCACTCGCTCCTTCTGGCCAGGGGCCCCTTCAGCTTGGTCTCCAGCCCCCCGAAGAAGCCCTTCACATTCTCCGTGTTCTTCAGCAGCCGCTCGGCGATGTCCTTCTTCTCGGCGAGCCAGCTGTTGGCGGACTTCAGGTAGGCGTCGATGCTGCCCACCACCCTCTCCCTGGGCTCCGAGGGCAGAGGGTTCGGCTTGCCTGGGAGAGGGGTGAGGGTGAGGGCGGCTCCCAGGGCACAGCAGAGGCAAGGCAGCCTGGGCGTGTGTCCTGAGGGGGGACAGGGAGGGACGGGCCTCCTTCCTGGGGCGCCGCTGAGGCCACCTGTGCACGGTCAGCCAGAACCAGCCTGGCAGAGAGAGGCAGGAGCAGCCCTGCAGCCTCGGAGGGACGGGAAAGGGTCCCGCAGGTCGAGCTCCGCGGAGAAGCCTGACCGCGGCCCGGCCCCAGCGGAGTGGGCTGCTCCCGAGGTTGAGGGTGAGGCCCCGAGGCCCACGGTGAGCCCCATGGCACCTGGACAGCGCCTTTGGCAGGAGTGAAACGAGGCGCAGAAGCCTACAGGCTCCCCTACTGGCAGGGCGACCCCACGGGGCCGCTGCAAGAGCTGCTGGTGTGGGGGGCTCTGGTAGCTGAAGGGGCCCTGTGCAGAGACCCGGACGGGCAAGAGGCACTGAACCAGTCTGTTTGTTTGCAGTGCTGGCGGCAGAACCCGTGGCCTTTGCACTGAGTTTCACTCCCAGCCTTGTTTTGCTTTCCATTTTGAGATGGTCTCTCTAGGTCACTAAGTTGCCCAGGCTGAGCTTGAACTTGTGATCCTCCTGCCTCAGCTTCCCTGTGGGTGGGCTTGCCTGCACCGTACCTGAACCATTCTCTGAGAAGACAACTTCCCACCTGGCCCAAGGGGCTGAGGCACGGCCTGGCATGCAGAGCCTATGTATGCCAGGCATCTGCGCTGTGGCGTCCTGCCCAGGAGCTCTGGCAGGCAGGCCAGCTGCTGCCAACAGAGCCGTGGGGAATAGAGAGGTGGGCGGCTGGGAGCAGGAGGGCTCGGAGCCGCATGCAGAGGGAAACGGCTGTGTTGTGAGGAGGGAGGTTTTAGAAGGGAGCTGGGCTCGGCCAGCCGGGCTGCCTCAGCCCAGGGCTGCAGTGCAGTGAGCCCGGGGGACGAGTGGCTCTTCACAGCGGTGGGTCCAGCCCCGAGGGTTGGAGCCTGGACTGACTGCCCCGCACCCCAGCCACCTCCACACCGCAGCCACCTCCACGGGTGGTCCTGCGGGACATGAAGCCGTGGCCCTCCCGCCAGCGCTCGTCTCCCCGCAGCGTAGTCTTTCCTCTCTGGGGACCACGGCTCCCCCTTGCTTGTCCCTCCCTAGCGTCGCTTCTGTTCTCGGACACCCTGTCACTTTGCCTTTCACTGGGAAGAAAGCCCCTGCTGACACCTCGCTATCGCTGGCAAGCCTCAGCCCCCAGGGGGCTGTGCCAGGCGCTCCGTCTTACCGATGTGGTAGTAGGTGAAGCACATGGTCATGAGGTTCTTGGCGGGCCCAAAGTCGTCCATCTGATGGCACCTGAAGCGACAAGCAGGGCGACTGCCAGACAGCCCTCCACCTGAGTTCTCTCAGCAAGCCCCCAGCGCTTCCCAGCACGCCAGCCCCTCGCTCTGTAGCGGAGCCAGGGCAGAAGGGAGCGGCATCATCCCCTGGACCGACTGGGACAGCTGCCTACAGGGGACCAGCCTGACTCTGGCAGGAAGTCATTCACACCCTCAAGCCTGGCTTCTTCCACTTCGAAGGTCAAAGTCAAGACCCAGGAAGCAAAGCTAAGCACCCAGGACCAGGAGTCGGCCTGGACAAAGTAAAACCGAAGCTACTATAAACTAAAATGTATGCAACCCAATAAATCCTGTGCGGGACAAGAGCAACTTATGCAAAACAAGGGCTCCTGGGAGCGTCCAGAGCTCTGAGGGTCTGTGCATGGAGGTGCTTAGAGCCCAGGCCACGGGGCGCTGGGCCCCGTTCTACTGACTTCCCAGACCTGAGCTGTGTTTCCTCGCCCTGGACATAGGGAGCCAGCACAGGAAGACAGGACCCTTCTCTCCAGCATCCCTTCCCCCGGCACCTGCCATGTTCTTAGGGCAGCAAGGATAGGCAAAGGTAGAGAAGCAGCCTCCCCCACACCACCCCATGCAGACAAGCACAGAGCGAGGCGTTGGAAGGGCAAAGGTGCTTGGCGACAGGTGGGTGTGTGGGGGTACAGAGGACAAGCCCAGGACTGGAGGACAGGCAGGGCCCCAGCAGGTCTTCCCTGAGGACACATGCCGCGCCCCTGGCCCATTCCCCCGACAGAGGCCCTCCTCTCAACCCGGCTGCAGATGAGACTGCAGGTCACCACGGCGGCTACATGGAGGGCAGAGCGCCTGCTCTAATCAGGGACAGAAGCAGCGAAGGGGGACTGGCCATCCTAGAGCCACGTGCACCCTGGGGCCCTGTCCCTCGGCCGATGGGTGGGCAGAGGCAGGGAGGGACTGGCCATGCCTTTGCGGCCCACAGCGCTGCCCTGCTGGCCACCCGCAGCCCACAGAGCAGCTACCAGCCCGACACAGCCTGAGGGTGGACTGGCATGAGGCGGCAGGCACCCCACTGGGAGGTGGAACTGCGCAGGGCCCCAAGGGGAGGGGGGGTGTAGCCAGTCCCCAGCGTGGGAGGCTGTCCTCCGCCCAGCCCAGCTGCAGCGCCAGTGGCTTCTAGGTAGGGAGGGGCTCTGCTCCCCGGAGATCTGGTCCCGACTGCCCCTCCTCACTCCTGCCGAGTGACTCACAGCTGGCTGCCTCAGCGGCAGGGGAGGCGGCACTTACTCGAACAGCACCACGGCGAAGGACTGCACCAGGCGGTAGAAGGTCGGCTCCGACACGCACTTGGAGTTGCAGCGCTGCGGAGACAGGCGGGGCTGTCCGTGGGGCGCAGTGCCGCCCGCGCAGCCTCAGAGCGGGGGCTGGCACGGGGCGCACAGCGCAGCTGGCGCTGGCCCTGGATGGCCACTCCCCTTCCTCCAGGACCCAGGGCTGGTGGTGCACATGGCAGGACGCTCTCGCCCACGAGTCCCCCGGGGCACCCTCCTGAGTCACAGAACCGCCACGCGCACCCACGAGACCCGGGAAAGTGTACTGGGAGGAGCCCCCGGGCCGTGGCTCTGTGCGCAGCTGGCTCCTGCTGCACTTTCTTATTTCACACGGAGAACTCGTCATGTGGCGCTTGCAAATACACTTCTTTCTGCTCGCTTAGTCCATTTTTCTTTTCTTGAATATATTACCTTTTGCAAATACTGAATATTGTGGGCTATTTAATACACTATGTGTGGACAGAGCCCATGCACTTGGGTTTGTTTATTTAACGTCTTTGAGAAAGGGTCCTGCTATGTTGCCCTGGCTGGCCTCAAACTCACTGCAGTCCTCCTGTCTCAGCCTCCCGAGTGGTAGGATTACAGGCATGAGCCACCATGCCCCGAATTCATCTGGGTTTCAAAAGGAGCTTTGCTGGAACTTCTGGAGCTGACACCCCTTCCTCCCCTAGGGGGCACTGCGCCCACCACCTCACCCTCTTCCTCAGGTTCTCTGTGCAGTTCCCTCAGGGAGGTTTCTTTGTTAGGCCTTTGCACCGAGCTACATACCCAGCCCTTTTGAACTTTTATTTTGAGACAGGGTCTCACAAAGTCCCTAAGTTGCCTGCGTTGGGCTTGCAACCTTCTGCCTCAGCTTCCCAGAGTCTAGAATCACAGGGATGTGCCACCACACCCAGCTCCTCTAACTCTCATCCCCAGAGTGGAAGCAGGGAGGCAGGGAGGTCCTTGCCCATAGCTGGTCCCTCCCTAAGAGGAAGTCTCCTCCGGGCCTCCGCGGGGCCTCACCTGGGCGCTCACATAGCGGGCGAACCACTCCCGGCCCTTGCCGTCCTCACTGCTGCAGTACTCTCCAAACTTGGCTTTCTCCTCCTGCTCCAAGTCCTCCCTGCAGATCGGCAGAGGGAAAGCAAAGCCTTTCAGTTCCCGGAACAAACCTTTGCAGCTGGTAGAGCAGGCCTGTAATCCCAGCACTCAGGAGGCTGAGGCAGGAGGATCACTGCAAGTTCAAGGCCAGCCTGGGCTACAAAGTGAGCTCAAGGTCAGCCTGAACTGCATAGCGAGACCCTGTTTCAAAAAGACAAAAAAAAAAAAAAAAAGTTTTGGGCTGGGGTTTTAGCTCAGCAGCACAGTGCCTGCCTGCGAGCGCAAGGTTGTAAGTTCAATTGCTGGTACCAGAGAAAAAACAACAACAACAACAAAAAAAAATGCTTTGGCCCAGGGATATAGCTCAGTGGCACAAGTGCCTGCCTGGTAAGCGCAAGGACCTGAGTTCAATTCCCAGTACTAAAAAAAAAAAAAAAAAAAAGCAAGGAGGATGCACTGACGTGGGCAGCAGGCTGGCCTTGAACTTACTATGCAGCCCAGGCCAGCCTCAAATTCTCGGCAATCCTGCCTCAGCCTCCCAGGTGCTAGAATTACAGGCATGTGCCACCACGCCTGGCTGGGGGTCCTTCAGAGACTCCCCATGCAACCTGGCTGGGTAAAAGCCACAGCGGTGGCCCCAGGAGGTCCCCGGGGAGAGGCAGGGCCTACCCTCCGGAGAAGATCTTCTCCACGTAGCCACGCATGAACTCCCGGAGGGCCAGGGTCTCCTCGTCCTGGGCTGACTCCGCGCTCTGGCTGGAGGAGAAGGACTCACTGGAGGAGGAGCGGCGGTCCTGGTCCCAGGAGGGGTGGGAGGGCGACTCGCCCATGTCATTCTCGCTGTCTGCGGACTCAGTGGCCTCACTCTCAGATGCGCCATCACCCAGGGAGCCGTCCCTGTCCTGGAGGGTCGCAGGCACAGCCTCCAGGGGAGGGGAGGATGGCGGCTCGGTCCCAAAGTCAATCAGCGAGCCCACGGGCACCTCCGGGGTCTCCATGGTGCAGGCAGGCGTCGAGGGGCAGCTTCCGAGGTGCGCAAGTGGGGGGGCCTCCCGTGCACACGAAGCCGCCACCAAGGACGAGTCCCCCAGGGCAGCTTGGTGGCCTAAGGCATCTGGAGGAAAAGCAGACACATAAGCATCAGCGCCACTTGGAGCCTCTCCTCCCAGGAGGGACACTGAACAACCGCAGCGCAGATGGAAATGGCGCGCGGGGCCACGCCTGTGAGCACAGTCGTCCCTGCACTGCAGGAGGTGGGGATGCTTCTACCTGTGTCATTTTCCCCTGCTGCTTGTTCCTGTCGACACCTGCAATGTGCCAGCCACACAACAGGGATCTGCGAAATAGGCCAGTGAATACCCGCCTCACGGGCACAGACCACACCACACAGACGCACTGCCCTGGGGTGGACGCAGGGATGCTCCGGCCGTGGCCTCGCGGTCGGCCTCTGCAGCCCGTGGTGGAGAGGGCACGGCCCTGCTCCTGTCACCTCACTCTTCTCTCCAGCCCAGAGCCAGCCTGGCCTCCCGGGATGCCTCTCACACCCCGCCAGGGCACCTAAGTGTGACGCTCCCGCCTGGACGCCCTTCCCTGCGCCACCTGGAACAGCTCGAGTGGGCCCTGCCTCTCCCTGCGCCCCAGTGGTACCTGCTCCTGCTGGACGCCCACGGTGGGCTTCTATGCGCGCTTCCCTTGATGCTCAGGCGCTGCCCAGCGCAGACGCTGGACTGAAGAGAGCTTGTTGTATGTCTGCTACGCACAGACTTGGCGTGGATGTGGGTACCGGGTCGGGGTCAGGAACAGAGCTGGGTTACACTCTCAGCCCCCAAACCAACCTCCCAGCCCTCATTCAGGAGCTTTCTGCCCATGCAGGGACCCTTCCTCTGCACCAGCGGGCAGCGGCCGAGCAGGAGGCAAAGCCCCTGAAGGGCCAGCCCTCGGGAAGAGCACACCTTTATCCTCCCGGATGCCCCGTGCCCGGGATGCTGCCTGCTGGGGGCAGGGCCAGTGGCCGAGCAGCACTGTGGAACTGAGAGCTCTTGGAGGGCAGTCAGCATCAACAGACACTCACTACCCGCCGGCCCCAGTGTGCAGGAACCGACCGTGGAGCCTCCAGCCTCCCAGCCCGAGATATTTTTAAACACGAGTCAGATGGACGGCTGCTCCGGGTTTCCGGAGGCCTCAGCACACCCTCAGGGGAGCCTGCAGAGTCTGCCTTGGTCCACACAAAGGCAGAAACCTTGGCTCAAAAGCACTTTCTGGGCCAGGACCACAGCAGGGCTGTCCGTGCTGGGAGGGCAGGGTGTCACAGGCTGGGGTGTGCATCGGGCCCCCTCGCTGGCTGTGTCCTCCAGCCAAGGCCATGCTCTGGGCAGCGTCCCCCACCAGAGGTAATGACACTGCACTGGAGACCACATCTTAGCCCCTCGGGAGAACAGAACATCACCCAGTGCACGAGACCCAGCACGCACCGGGGATGGGCTGCAGGGTGCAGCGGGGAAGCTGAGCCAGCCTGGTGTACGCCGCACATGCACTCACTCCACCCAGAGAAACCGTCTTCTAAAAGAGGCACTGACGACTCCAACAGGCAAGGCACAAAGACAAAATACAGCTATCGAATGCTCCCGCAAATTCTTAGCCAATACCAACAGCCACATACATAAACACGCAAGCTACAGCAATCAGCAACAGTCGTAGGCTACAGAGTCACAAAAATTTAAAAATTACAACCCCCGTACTGGGAAGGGTTTGGTGACTAATATTCACAAATGCTGCCAGCAACAAGCCCTCAGAAAGCCTTTTAGTTTCCATAATTCTTATTTATTCCTTTCCTCTGAGTCGGGAATTCATATGCTTGGAATTTATCTTTAGAAAATAATTCAAAACACTCAAAAACAGTGATGTGGAGAAAAACGCTGCAACATTATCCCTAATGTTGATAAATACAGTGACACGCAAACGCAACAGACACAGGAAACTCCACGTCCCGCAGGCAGCGCTTGCGGGACATCCACCCTGCCTGGGCACCAGGAATGCGAGGGAGGGAGTCCACTGTCCCCGTGATTGCCCCTGTGAATACGCGTGGGAAAGGAATACAGGGCTGGCAGTTTCCTCTTGTTATCATGACAACGCAGCTGGCACACAGTGACCGCCAGAGGACAGGAAAGGAGTCCCCCTGGTCAGAAGGGCCGTGTGGCCTGGCCCTGGATGCGAAGCCGAGACCCAAGGGACCTGTGCAGGCTGGTTCCCTTCTAGTCCAAGCGCTCTGTCCTCCATCCAGGAGACCTGAGACCCCTCTGCTGTCCCCGACGAGATGCTGGGTTTCATGTGAGGAGGGGTCTGTCACCAGAGGGAGGCAGCAAGACTCCGGGAGAGGCAGAGCTCAGAGTCAGCGGGGGCTCGTGTCCTCTGAGACACTACTGTCACCCCTCATTTCACACACTGCTGAGCTCCTGCAGTGAGTCAGCCCCCAGCAAGGAGCCGGCCTGTGTGTGGCTGGGACAGGGAGGGGGAGGGACGGCTGATTAAATAAAAACCTAAGTAGAGCCTGGGCCTCCAGTGATCGATCCCCATGCTTTCCAGGAGGTGTCCAGAGCACTGCAGTGTCAAAGTCCCGAGCAGCCTGGGGAGACAAGGAGGGGACCAGCCCTGAGAAGACGGCAGCAGGGCCCTTGGCTTGGAAGAGCTACACGCAGGACCCCAGGCAGCAAAGGCAGCTGCTCCTGGAGGAGGAAGAGGCCAAAGGGGCCTGAACAGGCGTCAGGGCAGTGGGGAGCCCTGCAGGAAGGAGGGCAGGGACCTGGGGAGTGGTGGGCAGAGACGGCAGCTGCAAGGAGAGCCCCACCCCCCGCCTCCAGCTGCAGGGGGAACTGCAGCGTGACTGCAGCATTGCGGCCCGGCCACATCCCACAGCCCGCGCTTTGCTCAAACTCTGATTTCCCCAGCACCTCGGGCACAGGCTGCTGCTTCTATGGCAGGCGGCCTTGAGCAATCAGTGGGATTGGAGGAGCCCTGGGGAGGAATCCGGAACTTTCTGCAATCCTGCACTTGTTCTCAGCGTCCCCAAGAACTACAAGACATGCTGCTCCCCCCACCAGGAGGACCTAGGACACACAGCAGCACACTGCCCAGATGCAGGTCTGCACAGCAGTGACAGATGCAGACACAGACCAGCTGCAAACCAGACTGCAGACCTCCAAGTTGTCCTGCCCAGCGGCAGGCCAAGGTTCCCCCAGGGTACAATCCTCAAGTCACAGGTCACACACCAGGAGGGCTGGTGACGCAGGCCTTGCCCAGTGACCGTGCCCAATGCCTGCCTTGTGGTGACGTACACTTTACAGATGGATTAAGCTAAGAACCGTGAACTGGGGAGAGAACCCTGGATTACAAAAATGAGCCTGACATCATCACGAGGGACCTTACAATAGGATCAGAGTCAGAGAAGAGCTGTGATGATGGCTCTGAGAGTGAAGGAGGAGGCTACAAGCCAAGGCGTGCAGGTCAGATACTGGGAGAGGCAGAGAAGATTCTCCTCCAGAGCCTCAGGAAGGAGTCTTGTCAATACCTTGACTTTAGCCACTTAGGTGGGTTTCGAATTTCTGGCCCCTAGAACTGTGAAATGGTAAATGTGTGTAGTTCAAAGTAATTTATTATAGTAGCAAAAGGAAACAAATACATATAGCCAGAATGTTGTTAGGTCAGAAACACTAAGTTCAGACCATTAGATGTTTGAGTCTAGGCATGCCAGAAAAAACAAAACAACAAAAAACTGAGGCAAGGAGCTGGGGAGTCTCTGCTCTGCTCTGTAAAGAAGGCCCTGGCCCACACCCAGCATGATAAGTCCACGGCCCACCCCTCCTTACCACATGAGCTTTGGCATCTGCATCGATCCCTATTAAAATCGTTCCTCCCTGGCATGCAATCAAACTTGTGGTGACTATTAAGGTCTTCTTTTTCCTTCCTCTTAGATATATCTTACTGTACTGTTAAGTAGAAGTGGGGAGGACACAGGGGGACTGATCTCCACCACACCGACAAAAACCACCCTCTCAACTTCGTGCGCTCCCTGCTAGTCTCCATCAGTGTGCAGGCTTTTGTTTTCATTTTCTTTTTTCTACCATTTCAATGCTGGAGAAAACCTGAATCTTCTTTCTGCATGCAGCTTGTGGCTGCTTCTCTCGCAGCGATGCACAGGTGGCCCGGTCTGGATGGCGCCTTCTCCAGGCCCCTGAGCAGTCCCAGGCTGCCAACCGACCTCCAAGGGGGCTTTGCCACGGGCTCCGCATGCAGGCGGAGCCAGGAGTCACTTCTACGCGGGCCCAGCCAGCTGTGAGTGAGCCTCGGGGTGCAGCAGTTCTTCCTGAAGCTCCCCCGTGTTTAATGAACACGATTGATTCTCACCCACACCCTTCCTGACCAGGGCCTCCTGTGGGCCACCTGGCACCCAGTGACACAACCCAGGCCCTCGGCACTGAGGGCGGCGCAGCCCACCCTCTCCTTCCAGAGACCACGGAGACACAGAAGCTGGCTAGCTCAGCCCCGATGTTCCCAGCCAGATCTGCTTGTCACTGCGGGCTGTGTGACAAGTGGCTTTGCCTTACAACCAGGAAGGGAGTTTTCACTGTCTGGAGATGTGAAGCAATCACTGTTTCAGTGAATGAGAACAGGTTAGGTTACAGGAAATGTCAAGGGTGTGTTTTCCTCTTAGATGTCCGTGTGCTCGGGTAGCTGTGCAGACAGCCTACCCTCTGTCAATACAGTGCAAGGGCAACTTACAGACGCCTGGAATCAAATGAACCCACTGCCGCAGCTGGGCAAAGGATTTAGTTCAGTTTCCTGGCAGCCAAAGCAAAAAGGTGAAACATGCGGGGATCTAAAATTCTTTTGGTCCTGACAAATTCATTTGCAAAGTAACTTCTTCCAGATATGAAGTTAGAAACACACATTGGTTATTATAATGACAAAGTCTTTAAGATGGTTCTGAATGCACAATGTCAAAATTGTTACTTCTTTTCACTGACTCTTCTAAAAACGTGAAGGCGCGGGGACACCAAACTGACCACATGGCCTCTGTCCTGGGCCCTGGGTGTCGGGACTGCACTTGTTGACAGCACCCTTCCTGGCCCGGGGGGAACTGTGTTAGCTGATGCCTCTCCAAGCTAGCTCCCAGGGGCCAGGGCCTGCGTGTGCTCCCCTCCGTGGGGATCCTGGAACCGGGCGGTGCTGCTGAGGCTCCCAGCCCAGGGTTCCGAAGGGAGCTCACCCCAGAAGCCAGCTGCTACACCTACCCCACCCACCCCATCCTGCCCGCACCAGGGACAACCTCCTGCTGCCTTGGGGAAATGCTCCACCGCCTGTTTATTCTGTACCTAGAAGGAGAAAACTTACAGGATCACTTAGGAGCCTTTGGATCAATAATGTGCCTCAGCGCTGACTCTGAGCTACTCTGTTTCACTGCCCAAGGGGGAGACAGCACAGTTCGACTCCAGTGGGCCAACAACATATGCCAGCAAAGAGGAGCTCACTGGGGGGTCAGCTCACTCCTGCCACTGTGTTTTCTGCAGAGGTGCAGCCTGCTCCGTGCAGAAGAGCAGTCAATAGAATCGTCTGCAAAGCATGCACAGGTGCAAGGAAGCACAAACCTCATATCTAAACACCAGGCAATTGGCAGCAAGTCCTGGGGAAAGGTGGTTTTGAAGGGCCCAGGAGCACAGCCAGCAGCAGCAGAGGGCTCGGTGGCCAGGAACCAGCGTGCGGGACACTGACAGCCCCAACCGACTCCCTCTGCAATGACGTTCCTTCAGATGCGCTAACAGAGCAGCTGACCAGAGCCAGGGATGACTCTAGCACACACCCTGGAAAGAAGGAGCAGCAACACTGCGGTAACCTGTCCAAGGACCGGTCTCCTTCTTACCCTGTAAGCACAGCAGGCCCCTAGGAGTCACAGCTTTAGAAAAAAATAATAAACTCACCAGAAGCATTTTGATTTAACACAGGGTTGTGAGACTGAAAAAGGATCCAAGGAAAATGGAGAAAGCTACTGGGCTCAGCAGAGCACCCCGATGCCCACACTGAACCTGCCCACACTGCCACGGGTCCTGGTCACATCACACGAGCATGCAGAGAAACTGGGACACTGAGAGTGGGGTGAGCGGCCTGGGAGACAAGGCAGTGGACTCCGACTGTGCGGGCATCGTGAGGTGACGGGGTCAGGCTGCTCTAGGTGGCTACAGGTGGCTACAGGAGGGCAGTGCCCCCTCCGCCGCGGCCCTATGGGTCCTTTCCAGGAAGCCGAACATGGGAGGTGGACATCTGCTTGCTAACAGGTTCATGGCAGGGAGAGATCCCTGGGCTCCTGGGGTTTCTTGCTATTTCCCTCTGAGATAACATTTTATGTGGCTTTTCCCAACTGCAACGTCAGAACGGTTATATCTGACGACAGCCCCTGCTTTATGACCTCTGGGAAGAAGGAAGCATCTAAACTGGTTCACAGTCCACAGGAAAAGGAGATAAGGGGCCATCTGCCGGTCCCTGACCCAGCCGGAGAGCAAGATGGGTGAAGGTGTCTGAGAAGAGCATTGCAGGACATTGCAGCCTCACAGGCCCATTCCTACCAAGCTCTGCAGTGTTGCCTGCTGGGAACTCGGACAGAAGAGACACACGTCCACCCCGGAACAGCATCCTCCTTGGACTCAGCTGCAGAACAGACCACACTCTGCCCGCCTGCCAAAGCCCAGGAGGCCCCAGGAGTTCAGTCCCCAAGGGAGGAGGGAGGGCAGAGGCCGAGGCTGCTCCGAGTCTACACCTTTCACAGGCTGCCTAGCCCCAGCTCAAGGGCACTCGCACAAGCACCGAATGCACACCCTGCTGGTCACAGGTGACAGCTGAGTCGTTCCTGAGCCCCAGTTTAAGGCCCCGTTGAAGGTGTTGTCCATGAACCCTCACCATTCAGGGCTGGTTCCACTGTAACTAAATGTTCCCAGTCACTGCCTGGCACCGTCTTCCCTTGGTGCACAGCTGCAGTTCTTTAACAAAAGGACATGGCTGACAATTTGGGGACAGCTGGATGCAATTTGGACAGGGACTGGCTTAGCCTCCCATTCTGTGGAGGAAATCTGGCAAAATAAACAAGTTCGGCCTTGATCACGGGTGTGGAGACGGCGGTGCATGGTCACCGGGCAGGGAGAGGCTCCCGGCAAGATTTGGGACCTGGGCTTCCTCCAGAGAACCCCAGGGCGGCCAGGATGGGAATGAACCATCGTCCATCCGTCGGGTGTGGTCCTCCACTGCTGCAGGCCTGAGAAGAGCCAGAGCACAAAGCCAGGGATGGAGGGCATCTGCGTCCCTGTGGGAGGAGACCAGCGGACCTTCCCGCATGCAGGGATCCCTGGCAGGCTATAGCAAGCTTGCTGCGTCATCGCCACCCACCTGGGACACCTGTCACCTCTGGCTGGCGGTCAAGGTGCTCTGCCATCTGGAGCTGGTCATGCTGCCCACACAGGTTTCCAGCAGCCAAAATAAGAGGGGCCATGGCCACCATTCAGGGCAGCTTCACAGAGCTCTCGGATGTCTGTGTTCTCAGAGGGGCCTGGGCCAGCCGCCCTGTGCCCTTCTATGGCCTTGTTTCCCAACACGCACACCCTCGTCCCTCTGCTAACCACCGCCTATCCACAGCCTCACAGGCGGAACTCCGTGAGGCCTTATCCGTTAGCTGGTGTGTTCTCACCTGCCATCCTCAGGGGTCCCCATGCTGAAGCACGCCTACTGACCCTTGATACAGCCCAAGGCAGGCATGCGAACCTGTGGCCCCAGAAACCTATATGCAGCCACATTTATAATGCAAAATACCGAAAATAATCTAAAAGTGCCAACAGCAGGAGCACGCGAGTGTTGCTGTGTTAATTCTGGCACTTTGTTAAAACACGCAAGAGAACAGTGAAGACAGCGTGGCCTCGTGAAAGTCAGCTATGTTAGGTGCAGATAAAGGGCCCTGGGAGAGGAGCCTGAGAGACGACCGCATCCATGTGATTACAGCTTGGTGACAGCAATGCAGGACAGCACCTGTCTACCCCCTGCCGTCCACAGTCACTGACAAATGAGCAAATAACAAAACATTTGTCAAGTGGTCAGCCTGCTATGCAAAATTCTGAGCATCTGGTGTGTGTGGTACTGGGGGCGGAACCCAGGGCCTCTGCACTGAGCTACATCTCCAGCCCCTTACTTTTATTTTGCCATAGGGTCTCACTAAGTTGCAGTGTTGGCCAGGCTGGGCTTGAACTTGCGATTCTCCTGCCCCAGCCTCCCAGAGTGCTGGGATTCAGGCGTGCACCTCCACACCTAGCTCGGATGTTGTTAATGTCAGGTACACACACACACACACACACACACACACGTGACGGAAAGGGAGTGTGGAAGGGTGTTCATCTGAGCCAGCCACCACTGTGCCTACAACAGAAGCTTTGCCTTCCGGAGAGGGAGGGAGGAGGCAGAGGGAGTGAGCGCCCACAGGTGCTTCTACCCACGATGCTGACTTCCATCGGCTGTGGCGGCACATGCCTGTAGTCACTACCTCGGGAGGCTGAGGCAGGAGGACGGTGAGTTTGAGGCCACCCTGGGCTATAAGACAGACCCTGTATCAAAACCCTGTCCCCCCGTAGAAGCTATTAACTTCTTTATCAAGGCCTGATCAGACTTGCAGCGGGAGTGCACACTAGTGATTTTCTGGTTGGAAACCTTGGCATCTTCCACTGGACTCTGAGAAAGTCTTTCTCCGCTTCTCCATCTGTAGCTTTTCTAACACAGGCTCTCCCTCACTGAAATGCTTTGGGCCAGAAGTGTTTTGTAGTTTGGGTTTTAGGACAGCTGCACATACACAAATGGGGCACCTGGGGGTGGGAACCGCGTCACCTGCTCCCCATGTGGGCCTGACACGGCATGAACAGAATGTTATACAACGTTTACTGCCCCTGTGTTTCGACAGTGACCCGACCTCGGCTGGGTGTAGAATTTCCCACTTGTGTCACATTGGTGCTCAAAGGTTTCAGATTCTGGGGCATCTGAACCCCAAACTTTCAGTCAGGGGTGCTCTGGCTGGCCTCCGAGGGGAGGAACAAAGCTCACTTGGTCACAGACGCCCCTGCCTCTGGAAGCAAGCCTGGCCCTGAGCACCTCCCCGCCTTCATCATCGGGGAAGGTGGAACCAGGGGTTTCCAGGGACAGAGCCCTGGAGGTTCTCATGTGAGCCCACGTTGGACACTTACACTGAATCACACTTGATTCACCTGTATTTTCCTCCTTCCCATGGAGACCAAGATTCCCCTGGCCAGATACATCCTGACCTTGTTGCTCTCTGTTTAACGTGGATCCTGTCTGATGCCTTCCCTGTCGCCAGCCCAGTTGGGTGCCCCCCCCCACCCCGGGGCGGCTCTGACACCAATGTCTCTAGGAGCCACAGCGCAGTGGGAGCTGAGGGAGAGGACCACAATGCAAAGGACACCAGGGTTGTGGGACTCTGCCATACCTGGGGTCCCCAGCCCAACACTGGGAAGTAGCGTCAGTGCAGCAGGGCTCTGGGGTGGACCTCCTGGGCCCGGCTTGAGGAGCAGGAAGGGTCCTTTGAGTCACTTTATCAGAGTGGATAGAAAAAGATGTCACCTACTATACGCTGTTTACACAAAACTCCAAGTACAATCATGTAAGTAGATTGGCACTAAAAGAATAAGAAAAAGATGTATTGTGGCAGTGACGGCAAACCTTTTAGAGCTTCCAGTAATACGAACAGCCTGCTGCAGCACCCGTGCTGTAGGTTCAGCAGGGCTGGATTATGGCAACATGAATCAACAGAAAGCTGTACATATCAGACCTAAGAAAATCACCAGAAATAAGAAGAAACATTACATTAACGCAAAAATGTCAGTTCTTCAGGATACTGTAACAGCCCTAAACCTTTGGCCCTAACACTGTTTCAAAATATAAGCATCAAAAAGCTGAAGGAGAAAGAGACAAATCTGATTATAGTTGGAGATTTTAAACTCCACTTATAGTAATGAATAGAAAATTGGCAAGAACACAGAGGAGGGGCTGAGTGCCATCGGTGGGCAGTGTCACGATGGCATTCACAGACACTCGGCCAAACCGTAGCAGGACGAGCGCTAGGTGCACACAGAATGTTTCCCAAGACCTCGCGGCCCTTAGCAAATTCAGCACACTCAAATACTGCACAGTATGTTCTCTGACCGTAATGGAATTAGATAGAAATCACCAGCAGGCACATCCAAGCACTTGGAAATTAAACAACACATTCTGCATAATGCAGCGGTCAGAGAGGAAGCCTTGGGGATGTGCCAGAACCCCGGGGTGCCCCGGACAGTCATCCCCCATCCACTCGGGTCAAGGGCAACAGTGACCTCCATCGCCCCTGTGGGCACTGACCTTGGCCACCCCCCGCCAGCATCACGTAGCATTTCCTCTCGTGCCCTTTGTGAGGAAGTCACTGTGTGCAGCCACCCAAGGTGCAGGGCCTGGGCTCCACCTCCCAGGGCAGAGCGTCCCCACACGTTCGCTACCTGGTGCTCTTGGGACTCCTCCCTTGCTCCCTGGAGCTCCTTACAGAATGGGCAGACGCTTACCACACAGCCCAGCGGTCCCACCCCTGCACGTGTATCTATCCACCCCTCCAAGAGAAGTATGTGAAGACGACACCCGCCAAAAGCCTGCACACCGTGTCTAGAGCAACTGTAATCACCAGGAACTGGAAACAACCCGGGAATGTCCGCATAGGCGGACCAAGCCCCTGGGAATGTCCGTGCTCAGACCACTCAGCAGCATACACACCTCACTGACCCTCATCTGTGTCACATGAGGCAAGACCACCGTCCTCAGAGACTCCCTTGGCGTATTCCTTCCTTGCGACGCTCTCCGAAGGAGGGAGGGGTGCTGCCAGGCAGCAGGACTGAGGGGGTCCCCCGGGGGCTCTGGGTGGTGGGGGATGGAAAGCTTCTTAATTGGCTCTTGGTAGGAGTTACATAACATATGTTTTAAAATGCACTCCAAAAAAGAGCCAGTGTTACCGTGTGTTATCAAAATGAAATAAAAAGGCACATGCAGCCAGGTGCCAGAACACAGCAAGGGCTTAGGACCTGGAAATTCCACTTTCTTAGAAAAAGGGGTCCTGGAGACCCCAGACTCCCCTCTGCATGGCTGGCTGTATACACACCCCACCCAGCCCAGCAGCGGCCCTGGCCTGGGCACTGAGCCCACCTTTGCCCCTGCTCTCTGCTGTCCCTTGCTCCCTGCGCCGTGGCCCTGGTGACAGGCAGGGTCCTGAGAGGGCGAGTCACCTCGTTCCATCACCAGCCACCCCAAAGATGGCCCAGCCTCTCTGCAGTGACTCCAGTGGCTGTGGCTCTGACAAGGGACAAGGACAGTGGCACGTAAGGGTCTAGTAGACAGAGGGGGTGACAAACGGGAGGACAGAGGCACCCCGGGAGCCCGAGTTCACAGCCAGGCAGGGCAGGCGCCCAGGCAGCCTGGGGTGGAGCCCCGTCTCTCCCTGCTCGCCTCAGCTGTAGGGAGGCCTCTCCTCCGCAGTGGGATGTCCAAGGCACAAGGGTCACAGGGAAGGGACTGCTGCCCTAGAAGCATCATCGCCCCTTGCTGGCAGAAGAGTGAGAGGTTCCAGAGCTGCGGCGGAGGAAGGAAATACATTTGGGCTTTCCCTTGGGGCCGCTGGGACAAGCCTGACTTCCGAGACACCTCCTAGAACACTGGGATGGCGCCTCACGCTCCTGCACTGCACTAGATCCTGGGCCCCTCGCACCCTCCACCCGGCACCGCTGACCCATCGTCTTCACTGAGGGCTGGGTGAGAGCCAACCCAGGGCACCCTTTTATGGGACCATCTGGGCAGCTCAGAAACAAAGATGGCGACAGGTGCCCCTCTGAAGGCGTCCCAGTGAATCGCACATCACCTCCACCTGCTCAGGGTACCTGACCCGGCTGAAGGACGGACAAGAGTGGCCCAGCTGGGGACGTGGGGCCGCACCCTCATCCTGTGGACCAGCTGCCTGTGGCCAGGGAGGAGCTGTGTTGCCCTCTCTTGGCTACCACCCAGAGGTGTCCCACCCCACAGCTCAGGAAAGCCAGGGAGAGGCCCTGTCTCCTCTGCCAGGACGAGGGACACAGGAGGCCTGGCCTCCGCCACCGCTGGGCCGCATCCTGCACCTGCTTCCGCTGGAGCGATCTGCCACAGCTCCCTGCTGCCTTGTCTGCTTCGGATGTGGAATCTTCCCCGAAGCCCACCCCAGGTTCTCAGCTTCCGTGTACAGATCCCACGTGCTCCGGAGACTCAGTGTGCCCCACAGGATGACACAGAGGGGAGAGTCACCTCACTGTGCACCTCTGATCAGACTGTCCCTGCGGGGTTGTTCTAGGGAATCAGAGACGTGGGGGCAGGGCTGAGACTCAAAGAATGATTGGAGAGACCCTGAGCTTCGAGAGAAGGCGCGATGCAGAGCCCGGGGTCCTCCCGCCAGCCCCAGTGGTGGCGTCTGTGACCCTAGAGTGTCTGAGGTGTGCGGTGACAGGTCTCCTTCAGTAAACATTTTAAAGACGTTTTTACTGCTCATCACCGAAGTTACGTACAATCACGTTTACCTAATAATTCTCTCCCTAAATACTCATATTTGAATAAAAGGACGGCTTCCTCAGACATCCGGAGAAGGTCCTGCCGCCCTCCAGACTCTGACACTACCGCCCCCTGAGCTCTGCGGCCAGCCTGGCACCAGGTGCCCCGGCGGCCACTCCCATCGCGGTGAAGAAGTGAGGAGGCGGGGAGGGTTGGGCCGAGCTTTTCCCACAGCGCTGAGGGTTACTGTCACTCAACACTCCTCAGTGATGATAACCACAGCTAATGCTGAGCCACGCCCGGCACACACGCGGCACCAAGCTGCCCCTCGGCCCTCCCGTGATTTAATTCTCCAGTGGCAGTGAGCTAAGTCTCCTTCCGCCCCTGCTACGCTGCAGACCCTTCAGGCCAAGGAAGGCACAGAGCCAGGGTGCAGGCCCGTGGTGGGGGGCACTCCGAATGCCCCCGAGGCAGGCCCCAGGCTGGCAACACTGGGAGGTGCTGGTCTGTTAAGTCAGAGCAGCTCCAGCTCTTCTAGCGGCGGGGGCCATGGAACCCTGCCCAGCCCTCTTTCTGCTCAGGCTCAGGATGGGGCCACTTGCTCCTCCACACCCTCCTGCCCGATGCGCCACCCTCGCCAGGCGCCAGGCCCCCCAGGGTGAGCCAACCTTGGATCTGAGCCTCTGGGATCTCTTGGCATGCTGTCCTCCTAGCGCAAGCTGACTAGCACAGAGAGTCTCCCCGCGAGCTTCACCTCACTGCGGGGAGAGCCAGCCCCCACGCTCCTGCTGGGCACAAGCATGGGCAGCACCTGGCTCGAGTCTGCTCCACCCAAAGCATCGCAAGAAGCTTTCTGCTTCCACTTCTGGGAGAGCGGTGAACCAGGCGGGCTCGGCTAGGTTCTCGTAGAAGTTACTTAGGGCTAGAAAGAAAACACTGGTGGTTTTTAAATAATGATGAGAACATAAAGATGCTTCCAAAGGAGTGAGAACAGACAGCTGCACGCTAACTAATCCTACACTCTGTTTAATCAAAAGAAATCCCAATATGTTCTTGTTCACTGAGACCTCAGGCTTCCAGGAAACGTGTGGGGCTTGTCAGACAGATTAGCAAGGGATAGGGGATGGACACACAGGGAGAAGGGGATGGTTTTAAGGTGGGTCACCGGGCTCCAGAGCAGGGAAGTGACAGGTGAAGTCAGGTCTGCAAAGTCACACAATGGCTGCACGGGGAACCCCACCCCACTGAGCCCACACCGTCACCAGCAGGCTGAGGCGGGCTGCTCCTCCCTGGCCTGGCTGTCATCTGTGCCCGGTGCAGCAGGATCTCCTGCCAGAGCTGAAGGAGACACTGCCCCTATCCGGACAGGGCAGCACCACAGGGATGGAAACGGACATTCTCTGCGGAGTTCTGGGCAGCTGGTTAACAAGCCCCAATCAAGCCCTGTCGCAGAACAGGCCCGGGGAGGCGTCCTAAGGGTGGAGAGAAGGGCAGGCTATGTGCATTCCTTTCTCAGAAATCTGGGGAGACACACCCCGAAACCATCTCAGCAATGGGAGGAGAGCTGCAGGCACTGACGGGGCACAGGAGGGGGCGCTGTTTTGCCCGGGAAGGTTTTAAAGGGAGCGTTCTTTGGGTCAAATCCGGCGGGAGTGTCCTGCCAGCTGGTGGGGAGGATATTCTGGACTGGGGACAGATGGCGCAGAGGCGGGCGTGAGGGGGTCTGGCGCCCCCACACTACTGAAGCGGGCTTATTCAGCCCTGCTTGGAGTCAGGAAGGAGAGAAGACATTGCCTCGTCTAGCACAACTTCTGTTTATGTTTGGAAGTATTCCCCAGAGCCTTAAAATTGAAACCCTCGTAGTCAACCACTTCTCTACCCATAATGAGACGGGAGCACAATTCCCTCACTCTGGGAGGCCCCTGCAGACGCAAGAATGGAAACCCATCACCGCTCACTTGTGTCCTGCCTTGGCACATGAGTTCAGCAGCCTGGGCGCGGTGAGGCTGGCAGACATCAAGTGCATGTGAGTGACAAGAGAGGGGGCCTGCGGCTGCCTCCCCTGGAGGGGACCCCAGTGCAAAGGAGGGCTGCTGGAGGCCCGGCCTCGGTCCTCCCTGGAAGCTAACGAGTGGAGCCTGCTCCTCTCCTCTCAAACGCTCTGGCTGTGGGCAGCTCCCACCCAGCCTGTCCTCTGCGGAAAGGAACTGCTAGGTCAGGAGTCTAAACTCAGAGAAAGAGACGACGGGGTCTGCGCACAGATACCTGACAGCCTAAGACCCTTCCTGACACCAGCGAGGCGGCTCTGAGCTGCTCAGCCCTGTGGCCTCATTGTCAGGACTGCTCTCAGGCCAGGCCGCTCCTCTGTGCACGGCAGGTGCTTAGGGGGATGCCTGGCCTCTACCCACCACAGGCCAGGAGCACCTCCCAGCGGGGCCACCACAGATGTCCTCAATAACATGTATGCTGACTGTGCGTGGCGATGATACTATATGGATGTATCGGTTACATAAAATCTATTAGTAAAATTAATTTTGCCGGTCTCCTTCTCATGTTTAGTGTGGCTGCTGGAAAACTTTACATGCGTGGTTCACCTGGAATTTCTGTCAGACAGGGCTGGGGGAGAGGGACTGGGTGTGGATAGGACACTTCCTGGCCTGAGCACAGGAGACGCTGCTCTCTGATCGGGAGCCCAAGGAAGCCACGAGGGCACTGCCCCACTGTGGGCATGGGCCTGGCCACTCAACCCGGGCCGAGGCAGGGCGGCTCTGCGGGGTGTGCAGGGCCACAGAGGGTGCTGGGTCCCACAGGTGAAGGTAAGAGTTTTGGATTCTATCCCAGAGCAATGGGAGAGGAATCCAGGGAATAGCAGTATCTGACGTCCATTCTGGAAGCAGCAATGCGCTGGCTGCTGGGAGGCAGGGGTGCCTGTGAGAGCAAGAACAGAAGCAGGACCCCGAGGCAGGAGCTGCCTCCCCTGCCCCAGGCCACATGTGGCCTTGGGCCCTCAGCAGCTCCCAGGCCAGAGCAGGAAGGGACAGCGCTTCCTTTCCAGAGCAGGGACAAGCTGTTCGGCCTACTCGTATCAGATGTGATGATGGGCACCCCCTTTCCTCTAGAGTGGCTAAATGAAGCTGTTTTTGTTTCCACATTGGGCTCTGGGATTCTAAAGGCGATCTCAATCCTAACATGGCGGCACCTGCCTCTCAGAGCCTGGAGGGCATTAGACTCGCTTTGCTTTATTAACTCAGTATTTCCTATGTCCCTGATGGCTTAGGCTGAAAATGCTAGCAGCAGCGGGCCGTGGGTTTGGCATTGTTTTGATCTCCTCTAAGCTGGGGTATTCTCTCAACTCAGGGTCTGGTTCTGCAGCTCTGCTGGGCTCACTGCACCCTGGATCTGTATCCCTGCCCCAGGGGGCCCTCCACACCCCCAGCTCAAGCGCATCAGCTTAACAGCAGCCTTTTAAGCACACTGCTCTGGCATTTTCCATCTGGCGCTTGTTCTCTGCTCCCAGTTCCGCCTCCCCCAGCTCAGCGGCCACTTTGCGCTGTGAGTCATTCGCTCTGAGTCATGCCTGGCTGGGACACAAAGCTGGGAAAATGTCTCTGGGCACACCTGGTGGGAAGGGTGTCAGCTACGATCTGACCCAGTCTACAGGGGTGCACGCTGCCCTGAGCAGTCTGGAGTCAGGAGAAAAATCCCTCCCTCCTCTTCTGCCCTCTGGTCTGCATCCTGCTCTACCTTTGCTGGAAAGAGCCCTAAAGTGCAATGAGGCTTGGCCACCCACTTCCAGCTCTGGAGGCAGCTGCCTCAGTCAGTGCCCAGGGCACCCGCTGGCACTGTCACTTGCCTGTCCACCCCACAGCCCAAGGCTCATCTGCAAGATGGGAGGCGGCGCTGGAGGCGGAGGGGGCGGAGGTGCTGCACTTTCTCATTTCTAACTAATGACAGAAGCTGACGCAGAGGGTGAGCCAAAGGGGAACCTGGGCACCGAGGGCCTTGGAGCGCAGGGTAGGCACCGGCTGGGGTGGGCAGAATGACTGCTAATGCCGAGGGGTTTCTTCTTTGGGTGACGGAAGCGCTCTAAAATTAAATGGCGGTGGTCGAACCACTCAGTAAAGTTACTAAAAATACTGCATTCTACATTTGAAACAGGTGGAGTTCTGAACATATAAAACCGATCTCAATAGCTGTTACAAGAAAGGAAGGAAGGAAGCAGATCAGGTGTGACCGTAGGCAGAGGACGCTCAGGGG
Organism: Chinchilla lanigera; assembly: GCF_000276665.1. Lineage (NCBI taxonomy): Eukaryota > Metazoa > Chordata > Mammalia > Rodentia > Chinchillidae > Chinchilla > Chinchilla lanigera. The sequence continues at coordinate 443,039 of NW_004955541.1, read as the reverse complement.
AGTCCTCCTCCCACAGCCTCAAAGAGGAGCCCAGGCCGAGGGTGCTGGGGCGTGACACATCGCTCTGGGGGAGCACAGGGCTACCTGACACGGGGAGAAGATGGGGAGCGAAGGGGTGGCGGCAGCGTGGCCTCGCACACGCAGGCAGCGGCCCTGTGCGGCCCCGAGCACTGGTCTCCAGGGCCTAGGCACAAGGGACCTCAAAGGTAACTTGTGCTCAGCCGAGGGAGGCAGCGAAGCGGGGGTGGGCAGAGGAACCTGGAGCAGACACGGCCTGCTTGGGCCCGCCTCTCCATGCCGCCGCTCCTCCTGTGACGGGGACGGCACTGGTGGCCTCCTCAGCCTGCTTCTGTGAAGGCTGCGCTGAAAGCCTGGGAGCACAACGTCACCTCCCCTGGCCAGCCTCGGGTCCTCTGTCCTCACCCCTCACAGGGGCCACCTCCCCGGGGAAGGCCTGCAGACTGTGAGAGCCGCACCCACGGATGCCCTGTGGCATCCCACACTTGTCCCCCTGTGCCATCACAGGTCACGCCTCCCGGCACCTTCTTACCCCCTAGGCTGCTCAGTGGGGTGCTGTCGCCAGCGCTGAACCCACGGGGCCGAGGGTGGGGAAAGCAGGAGGGAGGAAGGGCGGGGGGCTAGGCACAGCTTGCCGGGCGGGAGGCAGCGGTGGCAGCTGGACATTAAAAGCTTGCTGAGTTCCAGGAAGCAGACCTGAGCTGCTGGCAGTGCAGGTGCCGACAGGGGACTGAGAAGCTGGGGACTGTGGAAAGGGAGAGGCAGGAACTGCTTTCCGTGAGTTTTTTGTACTACCTGAACGTGGTGACAGTTGCCTGGGTCAAAAGTGCAACAAATGAAATAAACCAAGGGGGCGCCCTGGAGTGCCCAGGCGAGATCAAGTGCAAAGAAAAGGTAGGCAGTGGAGATGCCAGGCACGCAGACAGGCCGCTCCATCCCCCGCCTGCCCACTGTACCCAGAAGGAGGGAAGTTCTGTGAGCCCTGGAAGGTCCACTCCCTGCAGGTACCACGAGCCGGGCCCAAGGCTCTAGGCACCTCAGCCTGGCCCTTCACATGGCACAGTGGGCACAACCTCTCCTCCACGCAGCGGCTGGAGGCCCCAGCTGGCAGCACCAGGGAGCGATTCCTCCACTACAAGGACACTGCAAGAAGGAACCTGGGAAGGGGTCTGAAATGATGTCTCAGAGCCCCTGCGGAGGCTGTTGGGGGGGACCCTGCATCCTTTCAGGAAAGGTAGAAGCCACAGCTGCTGCAATGGGAAAGCCAGGATGCATCAGGCCACTGATCAGCCACCTCTGCCAGGTACAAGCCTCATGCCCTCGGGCAGGTCACTCCATGTTGGGGACTGTCACTTCGCCTGTGAAATATAAATATCACACAATCCCTGGGAAGCTGTAAGGATCACGGACACTTTCCATGAAAATACTCAAATCCCTGCCTTTATCCCTAGAAATAACCAGGACCTTCTGCCAATCTTCCCCCTAAATGTCAGTGGGTCTTTTTTTTTTTTTTAATACCAGGAATCGATCTTAGGACCTGGTGCTTGCCAGGCAGGCGCTTGTGCCGCTGAGCTGTATCCCCGGCCCCCATCAATGGATCTTGAAGGTGCAAGGTATCATGGGCTGATCTGTGTCCCCGCTAAGATAAACACTGAAGTCCTAACCCCCGGAACCTGTGAATTTCTGCCTATGTGGAAATGGGGTCTCTATGGCATGGTGAGGTGGATGAGGTCACCCTGGAGGAGGGCGACCCTAAGTCCATTCTGCACCCTTTCCAGCAGCATAAGCAGGAAGGGGAGAGGATGTGAAGCCACGTGCATGGGAACAAGACGGCCACGGGGCCAGGGAGGCAGAGCCCAGGGCTGGAGAGAGGCACGTGTCTCCCTCCGAGGAAGGAAGAAGCCAGCCCTGCCACACCCTGGCTGTGGACTTCTGCTCTCAGGGACCCTGAGACAGTAAGTTTCTGTTGTTCTGAGCCACCCAGTCTGTAGCACTTTGTTACAGCTGCCCCAGGAAAGGGGCAGGGAAGGTCGCTTGGTTTTCCCCTCTGCACGGCGCTCGAATCTTCCTCCCCAGGGTCAGCCAGCAACCGACGCTGCATCTCCAGGAAAAGAAAGCCAGTTTCGCACCTACCGAAGCAGTGGCTCCCCCCATCTTGAAACGGTCTCACCATCAGAAGCAGCATGTCTTCCACAAACATCTACTGAGCGCCCACTATATGCTGAGCACTGCCTTAGGCACTGCTGGTGCCCAGCACACAGAGAACAGATAATAAAAGCACTCTCAATAAGCAAGGGCAATTCTGATGCAGTTACGAAGACAAATGCAATGTGTGTGAGTGGACTGGCACCGGAGGAAAAGGACCTAACTTTGATTGTTCGGGAAGGTCTCATGGAACATGTGGTATGGCAGCAGTGCTATGGCCTGTGTTTAGATGTCCCCCAAAGCCTCATATGGTCATAGGTGGGGGCTTTTCAGAGGTGGCTGGATCTAAAATTGATTCATGATACAATGCTAGGCTCAAGGGCACTAGGATCAAGGGTGCAATCTGCCCTGAGTAGTCTGGATAAGATAAAGGGCGCAGAAAGGTGCTGTTAAGGCCCCTTGTTGCTTTTGCGACCTTGTGGGGGCCATGAACTGTCTCCTCTTCAATGACCCACTACCAAGCCACCCTGCCCTGGAGACAGCCAATTATGGACTGAAGCCTCTACAAACTGTGCATTAAATAAACCTTTCCCTTTAACTTTGGGTGTTGGGTATTTTGCCTCAGCAACAAGAGAAATAAGACAGGCAGTAACCTGGATGGTAGAGAAGTGGCCATGGGAATAGGCAGAAGGACCAGCTGGGGCAAAGGCCCCAGGGTAGACTGAGCTAGGCCTAGAAAGAAGCAGGGCCTTTGCAAGTGAGAGCAGTAAGTGCCAGCTGGAGGACAGGTGAGGTCAGTCAGCAGCACCTGCAGAGTCACGTAGTGGATCAAGCGAAGACACCTGAACTCCAGCCCAACCACACTGAGAGGGCCTGGTGGCAGGTCCTAGGATCCCAGCACTCGGGAGCTGAGCCAAGAGGACTGCTGAGAGTTCGAGGACTATATAGTGAGACCCTGTCGCCTACACCAAGGATATGGAGAAGCTGTGTGGGAAACAGTCTCAACTCAGGACTTTCTAACTATGTTTGTCCTGATCTACAACAGGCCTGAGCATTCTATAATCCTGGTACTGAGATTCTCTCCCTCCTTGGCCCTCATCCAGTCACCGCCAGAGCAGGTACAGTAAATACCCTTGCTCTTCTCCTATGACCTTCATTAAACAGTGCTGTCCAGAAAAGAACATGATATCCTAGGCATGGAGAAGCCAGGAGATCTCATCCAGACCTCTGACTCTGCCCAGGGCCGCTCTGTCACTCTGCCTTGTACTGCCAACCTGCTGAAACACACACCAGGCAGCCTCCTGAGGCCCTGACAGCGCTGCCCAGGTCCAGAGGGTGGGGCAGAACCTTGTTCATCTCTGAGCACACCTGTGCCTTGGGGCGTGGTGGCAGGGGGTGCCAGCCTGATCCACACAGTGCCACGTATAAAGCCCTGATTACAGCAAACACGACTCCTGGGCAGTGCCTTGAGTTTTGCAACATTCCTCTTCCGGAATGGCCTTGTTCTCTTACACCACATGCCTGAAGACACCTGCCTGATTTGGAAATGCCAGCTCTTGAGCAAAGACACGCTCTGCAATAGCACTTCCTACTAGATTGCCCAAAGCCTATAAACAAATCTGAGTTGGTGTGTGGGCTAAGGAAGCAGGAGGGTGAGCCACGCTGGCCGGCCAGGCTGGCTCAAGCAGCGGCCGGAATGGGGGAGGCCGTGGGGAAGGACCAGGGCCCCGGGTGGGAGGGATAGCTCACCCAGATCCACCTCTGTCTCCCCTGGGTGAGGGGCTGCGACATCTGGCATCAGCAGCTGGATTAACCCTTGGCTTTGTGATTCAGGGACAACACTGCCTGACACTCCCCAGTTCAGGATGAAGACAAGTTAAGGGGGGGCAGATGTGCAGCATCTGGTAAGGTGTAAGGCTCAGGCCATCACGGCACGGGGGCTTCACTGCTCCCTTCCTGGCGGAGACTTATGTCCTAAGACTTTCTGCTTTCCATGTTTCTTTTAACCTGATTGCTTCCCTTTTGTGGAAGTAAAGATGGAGATGAGGGAGAGAGAAAGGGAGAAAGAGAAGGAAAGGAGTGGGGGAACTGAAGTAGGCATGCAGCAGGACCCCCGAAAGCAGCTTTCTTAGTGCCATCTGGGGTTCCTATAAAGCAATCACCTTTGTAAAAACAAAGTTATTGTCATAAGGACAGAAACATAGCTACTGTCTGTGCAGCAGCTTCTCCTTCACAACCCTGTCACAAACTCCCAGGGCTTGTGACTTATCCACCTCACTGGAGGGCTTCTCAGTGGCCTTGGCTAAGACACCCTCGAATAACACACGCACACATTTGGAGGAAGCAGTGCTGCCATCCTAAAGACAAACTCGGTAAGGAGCGTCAGAGCAAAACCACAGACTAGAAGCCCTGTGCCGTCACTAATGATGGCCCGAGCCCGAGTCCAAGCCGGAGCCCAAGCCCGAGAGCCCCTCCGCTCTTGGACGGAAAAAGAAACCCTCAGGAGTCAACTTTTTCACTGAGCTGATTCGAATAGCCTATCACCCGAGCTTCAAAGCTGTGAGCAGTCCTATGTCTGAACAAAGTGGGAATTAAAGCGACAGCCGCAGGGAGACACTGGACCACAGGGAACGGTGCTTCCCCACGGAGGGACAGGGAGGATGGAAAGAATGCTCACAGCCAACACCCGCCCTATGCAGTGTTAAGCGTCTCTGCTGTCCTGCTTTGGGTTTAGGGCAGCTGCTGCTTCCAATCAGATGGATCTGAACAGTGGCTTCAGGTTACAGGGCTGGATGACACGGCTGGAATGGGGTCCCGACAGCTGTCAGCCCGCACGGACACTGACCCACCGAGAGCCACCACCACACTGGCCTCACCCGTACCTGCTCCTTCGGCAGCTTAGCACTCCTGTCCAGAGAAACTTGCGGGAAGAGGAGCTGGCACGGTCTACTTCCTCTTCCCCTTTCCATCTTCCCACGCCCAGACCCCCAGCGCCCCAGCAAACTCAGAGCCAGCAGTAGGGTCCTGTGACCCGCCCCTGAGAACCAGGAGCTGCACACCCTTCAGTCTCCAGAGCCCAAAGGGGAGCTCCCAAGCCGCATCCACACTGCTGTGCCCTCCAGCCTGTGCCCGCTGGCCATCGGGAGCAGAGGGGCGTGTGTGAGAGCACAGGCGTTGCGGCCGGGGTGGCCGGGGGCCAGAGCCCCTGTCCTCAGCCCTTCCTCTGTCAGCCCCTGCTCTGCTGCCACGCACCAGCTCCCGTTCCCGAGTCGGGGTGTCTTCTGCCCAGGACACACCAATGTGTCGCGGAATCCCTGGGCGACAGCATCTGCCCGCACCAGCCCGGGACAGCTCGCGCGGACAGCCCCGAGCACGGCCGGGTCCCTGCGCCATGCCTGAGCCCCACCCCACGAAGACCCGCGCACCTGCCACCCATAACCCTTCCTCCACCCCCTGTACCCACCACCCCGCAGAGCACCGCGGCCCGTGCCCCTGAGGCGCTGCCATCTGTCACCCTTCGCAGATCCCCCGCGCCGCCCCGAGATGCAGTCCCCGTCCCGCAGCCCCAGGGTGTCACCCCCGGGGCATCCCCTCGCGAGGGCGGCAGAGCAGACCCAGCAGGCCCTCGGCCCTCTCACCGCGGCGGCGTCCGTCAGGCGGGAGACCTGGCAGCCGGCGACACCGTCCGATCTGCAGCTGCGGCGACTGCGCCGCTCACGAGCAGCCGGGTCCTTGCTAGGCGCTGCGGCCCGAGCCGTCAGTCAGCGGGCGCGCCCGCCCCTCCGGTGTGCGCACGCGCAGACACGCCCAGTAGCGTCACGTGACAGCGGCACCCGCAGTTGGCCCTGCCCCACCCGGCCGGTAGGGTCTGTGCGCCCGGGCGCGGGGCGTGCCCTGCGAGCGTCCGGCCTTAGAGCAAGCGCACGAGCGGCCCCCTAGAGACCTCACTGGGGGAGAACTCGGGGAGAAAGCCCGCATGGAGCCAGGACTGGGGATCCAGTTGCTTTCAGGCCCTGCGCTACCCAACTTCTAAGAGTCGGATGCCAGTTTCTGCCCCGGCGTCGGGGAGGGGCGGGACATTGGGGGACTTGCCTCGTAAACCTGGCCGCGACACCGGGTGCAGAAGGGTAGGCGAGGCCGGCCGAGGTCTGGCACGGGGCCTCGGAGAAACTGGGGTGTCCAACTTCAACTGCTGCAGAAGTTCTGAGTCCTTTTCATAAATACAATAGAGTAAACATGACGTCCAGGTCATTGGGTTTCTGCCCAATCTCTCCGGTTTTAAAAGGAAAAAGTGTGGGGCTGAGGGAGCAGCTCAGTGGTACGGCCTTTGCCTAGCATGTGTGAGGCCCGGGTTTCCAGCCCTAGGACTGGGAGTGGGTAGAAATGTCGCCTGTGTAAGATCTTTAGTTCTAGAAAAAGTAAAAACCCCTTCCCAATAATTTGGGATTTTGTCAAGCTAGTTCCTATGCCTAGCAGAGTAAGAAATCTGCCTCTGATGTTCCAAAGATATTTCCACAGCTGGGCTCCACAGGGGGCACTCGAGTTGTGCCTCTCAAGAGAACAATTAATACGCAGAGGGATGATCAACTAATTGTCCCTCGCCCCAGCAGCGTTGCTGCCTTGGGGAGCCAACCTGTCAAACTGAGGACTTACTGGGAAAAGGTTAGGGAACAACATGAAGTTGGGAGTTGCAAGTTCACAGGGGTTGGAGGTTGGGGACCTGTAGCGTCAGTCCCTGGTCCCTTCTGGATTTGCTTGACTAACAGGGTACGACCATTGTGAGAGAAGCTGGATCTTAGGTGTCCTAGGGTGGTATGAATTCGGGAAGAGAAGGGTGCATGGTAGCCTTTACTCCCTGATGTAGACACCACAGGAAGTGGTGTAGGGTTCTCCTGAGTCCGGAAGAATACAGGGGGCATCTCCTAGGACTTGCAGGGATGGAGGATTGTTCTGGGGCTGGAGAACCCCAAGAGTGAACCTGGCACAGAGCACGATCCCCGTAGCTCTGACCTGGCCTTGGCAAAACCAACTGTTCAGGAAAATTGAAAATGAGCTGGTTCAGCATCACGGGAAGGAACATCATTTCTTCTTGAGACTCTCCTTCCCCACCTGATAAAAGGTCTTCCGAACTTGCCAGAAAGTTGGGCAGAGGTAAATGACAAGGCCATTCCAAAAAGAGGAAGAAAGTCAAAAACCACAGACCAGGGAACTTGACATTGGGCCTGGGAACTACTCAGAAGAAATGACTCACGAAAAATATTTGTGACCCTCTGAAGAGAAAGACACAGACCACACTGTGCTCAGTGAATCTCACTTCCTGCTGTGAAGTCTACCAAGGAGGAAATGTGGGAATACTGGCTATGGATCTGAAGACACCAGAATTCTTTCAACTATGTGGCAGAAACTCAAGCCGGGCGTGGTGGTGCATGCCAGTAATCCTAGCACTCGGGAGACTGAGGCAGGTGGATCATTTCGAGTTAAGAGACCAGCCTGGGCTACAAAGTGAGCTCAAGGCCAGCCTGAACTGCATAGGGAAACCGTGTCTCAAAAAGACAAAGGAGAAAAAACAGTATGTTGGTTCACATAACTGGAAAGTTCTGGGGCTGGCCCAGCAGGACCCAGAGGTACAAATGTCACCACCAGAACTTGTCTCTTCCCCCTTCTACTCCTTACCTAAGAGCTGGCCTCAAACAGCTTCAGGCTTGTATTGTCTCAACAGATCCAGTAAGAAAAAAAGGTTCCATCTTTCAGTTCTTCCATCAAAAGTCCCAGAACTCAAAGTGGGGCCTAGTGTGCATTTCTGGAATCCCCCTACTTGGGAAGCTGAGGCAGGAGGGTCAAAGGTTCCAGGCCAACCTGGGCAACTTGGAATGACCTTGTCTCAAATTATTTTTTTGTGGAGCCAGGAAATGAACTCAGGACCTTGTGCTTGCTAGGCAGGCGCTGTGCGGCTGAGTATATCCCCAGCCCTTCAATTTTTTTTAAAAAGTGCTGGGGTTTTAGCTTAGTGGTAGAATGCTTGCCTAGCATGCACAAAGGGCCTGAGTTCAACCCTCAGCAGTGAAAACAAGAGAAAAAAAAAAAAGTGCCAGGATTTGCTCCAAATGGATGAAATTTACCTCTTGAACCCATCTCTGATTGGATAAATAGATGGGTCAGATGGGGACATGGGTGAGGTCAGCCCCACCCATACTGCTTGGAGGGCGCCCCCCTCCCCTGCCCAGGAAACCAAGTGCTCCTGCCAGTTGAAAGGGTGGTAGGAGGTGGAGTTCTGGGCATGCAGGAAAAAACAACAGATATCTAGGAAATTGCTAAAGTGTCCCAATGTCCTGTGTGAACTACATGAAAAGAAATCATAAATCACTGGATGGTCAAGTGAATATTCAAAGCTGGGAAACAATGGTGGCACACGCCTTTAATCCCAGTGCTCGGGAGGCTGAGGCAGGAGGGTTGTTGTAAGTTGGAGGCCAGCCTGGGCTACAAAGTGAGCTCCAGTCCAGCCTGAACTGCATAGCGAGATCCTGTCTCAAAAACAAACAAATCAACTGAGTATTCAAAAATACTCTGAAGACGGCTCACTTGATTTTTGACAATCCTTAGGCTGTAACTACTTGTTAGATCCTTCTTGCGTATCTCTGTCTTCCAGAGAAACCACTTCGAAAATACCACCATGTATTACAGCAGTCACTGATATTTTCCTACTAATCTATCCATAACTCTGTAATGTTTGTATTGTTCCTATCCTGTTTCATAAATGGATGCATGTTTATTTAAAAAAAAAATACTTTGAATCCTGGGTGAGTCAAAAAAGCAATTACACAAGATCTCATCAGTTCTGTTTCTGTTTGGCCACCAGCCCCCCCCCACTTTTTTTTAAAGGTTTAGTGGGGAATAGGAATGGCTCCTGGGAGATAGGAGGGACCCCAAAAGTGGGTGGCCCTCCCCTGGTTTGTAAACAGGCACTACAGACTGAGTGGCTTACACAACACAAATGTGCTTTCTTACTGCTGTGGAGGTCAAGCCCCCAAGGCGGGGTGCCGGCAGGGCTGGTTCTGTGGGAGGGCTGAGGAGAACCCCGCCCCCCGACAGTGATGTTCACGGAGCACACAGGCTGGGACGCCTCTCCATTTGGGTCTCTCTGGTGGGCCTCTCGGAGCCAGAGCCAGGCAGCACGTTTTGGCAGTGGTGTAGCACGAAGGATGCGTCCCTACTGGGACAGGGCATCGGGCATGTCCCAGTTGTCCCCTTGCTGGTGGCATGCTCTCTGCCCAGTGGGGAAAGTGGTGCCGTGTTTGTTCCTTGCAAAGGAGCAGTAATCTGTGGGACGATGCGGGCGGGGACTCGGACCCCGTTTCCCAGTGGACCTCTCCCAGTCCTGTAGCATCCAGTCACCAGGGCTCTGTGGTGGCTGCCAAATGCTGGGTTTTTTTCATTCTGTTTTTTGTGTGGGGAATCGAACTCAGCACCTTGTGCTTGCCAGGCAGGTGCTGTGCCGCTGAGCTACATCCCGGGTCCCAAACACTGGGTTTTTTGGTTGGTTTTCCAAATGCTGTTTTCTAATCCTGCTGTTCCACCTCCACTTGGAACTTGACATTTCCCTGGGTCTACCCGTGTTCCTGTCTCCCCTCCACAGAGCAGCTGGAGTGACCTGCAGAAGCCACAACTATGACCACAGTGGTTCTTCTTTGCCCCCAAGTGGGCCCAGCTGCTTTCCCTGGTCACCAGGGCCCTGCAAGACCTGGCCCTTCCCCGCCCTCCAGCCCCACCCGACGCCACTCCTTGCCCTCCCAAGACAGTAAACCAGCAACGGGCCTTCCTTCCTTAAGGGCCCCCACCCCTCTCCCGAACCCCTTCTGCCTCGGCCCCCACTTCTGCTTTGCAAATACCCACCTCCTTCACCTACCACATCCCAAAGGAAGCCTTGTGCACAGCCCTAGTCCAGGTCAGAGTCCCAAGGATACCATCACAGGGCACCCTGTCCTCGTCCTTTACAGGAATGCGGTTTGTCATCGTGTGTGTCCCTGGGTAGTGATACCGTATGCTGCATGCCACACACAGCTTCGCCTGGTTCTACTCACAGCTGGCCCGCATTAAACGTGTTGAATGAGTGAATGTGAGTTTAAGCCGAGGCTGCTGGGAACCGGAAGAGGCTGGCTTGCGGTTGTCTGAGTGCAGATGTCAGGGCCGTGCTTCTGGCTGGGTGACTCAGGGGATGGTCATGGTTCTGGCTTGTGGGAAACCACATCAAAGGCCAGGACTCGGCACGAGCTATGACCTCTGGCTCCTTGGGATGGGGTTGGAGAGGCACAGCAGAGGAGGAGGAGCCCTTGTGGCCAGGCAGAGCAGGGCAAGCTTTGTACTTCACTTAGGCCACACTTTGCTCAGCTGCCCGGAGACAGAATACCTAACTCGCAGGGAGCAGGTGGCCTTGGCTAAGGACAGCAAGACAGGTAAGGGTCTGGATCTTAGCTGTGTGACCTGGAGCACACTGCTCAACCTCTCTGGGCCTGCTTGTTGGTAAAAGGACCAACTGTTGTAAGTTCATACAGTCTTTCAGTGCCTAGCTATTGAGGGCCTGCATCTGACAGGTGCAGGGAGATGAGTGAACAAGACCACCCTGCTGGCCTTGTACCAATGTGCGGCTTGCATCCCAGGAAGGAAAAGGCAGCAGTGTAAGGGAAGGAACCGTCACAGGAGTGGGAAGGAAGGGGAAGAAGGGTGAGAGGGAGGAAGGCCCCCGAGTCCGGTCCTGTAGGGACCTGACTCCCGGGGCTCTGCAGGGCTGGGAGTGCCAGGTGTGGGCCCAGCAGGCCCTGGCACATTCAGGAAGCACCACACCCCTTGGCTGGCACTTTCTGGGCCTCGCCCGACTCCTGGGGTGTGGAGGCCCCATTATCCGGCCTTCCTGATCTGGCCAGCAGTTGACAAATTCAACACCACAAACTGGGTGGAATATTAAGAAACAACCCGGAACAAACCCGTGACGTTGCCCTGCCAAGCTCTGGATCGCTTGCTCCCCAGCACTTACTACAAGTAGACAACGGAATCTCAGGGGTACGTGGCAGGATGCCTGTCGCCAAGCCCAGACCTGTACCCTCAGCTCCCACCCGCCTCCCTCCCTGCACTGCCTGACAGCAGCAGCCTACTGGAGATCAGCTGCCGCTGTTTTTGCTCCTGGAGTACTCGGCAGGCACGCTCTGCTGTCTTCTCTCTCGTATTCAGCATGACCCTTGCATGTCCGCCATACCCGTTTGTGCTCTCCTCTTCGTGGCTGTGTAGACTGGACCATGGCTACAGGACTAGACCATGATTCATTCATTCTGTAGTTCATGGACATTCAGAGTATTTCTGCTTAGGGCTATTGTGAATAGTGCTGTGTGAACACCACAGTGTGGCTTTCGGAGAGTGTACATGTGCAGGTGTTCGGTTTTAGCAGACGCTCCTGCCAGTTGTCTGAGGCGTTTGACAGTCACATTCCCGCCGGCAAGGTGTAGAAGCTGCAGTCGCTCTGCGTGTGTGGACACTTGGTGCTTCTGGTGGTCCCATGCTAGTGGCCTGTGATTAGTCCTGCGCTGTGCTTTCCGTCTGCATTTCCTTGATGACTACTGAAAATGACCATTCTCTCCTGTGGTTTGGATGTTCTCTTTTGTAAAGGACCCACTCAACTGCTTTGCTAATTATTTATTGGGTTTCTCATTTTTTTTTCCCCAGTACTGGGAATCGAACTCACGACCTTGTGCTTGCCAGGCGGGTGCTGTGCCGCTGAGCTAAATCCCCAGCCCCTATTTTTAATTATAGTATTTATTTAAAAGTGTGCTGGGGGTTAGGGAGGTAGCTCCCTGTGGAGTGTATGTTTAGCTAGTGTAAGGCTCATACCTTTCTCCACCAAAAAAAGTAGACACGGTCATGCATAATCATGTTTTAAAGAATTAACAAGTTATAGACCTATTTCTTGCTATGTAGTTTTTCCTGGCCATGAGCTTACTATGTAGCCAGTCCAGGCTGGGCCTTGAACTTGCATCGATCCTCCTGCCTCAGCCTCCCAAGTGCTGAGATTAGAGGTGTGTGCCACCATACCTGACTTCAGACTTACTATATATATTTTTCCATAGATGTTCTGTGTATGTATAGCATATATGTCCCGCAACTCTTCTTTTTTAGTTTTATAAAATAGACTTATATGCACCTGGAAGACCATAGATATCTGTTGGTTTACATTCCGTTTCTGTCCAGGGTGACAGGTCCCGGGAACGAGGTGCAGTGGATGAAAAGAAAAGCAAGAGAAAAAAGAAAAACAAGACAGGCATAATTCTGGGATCAGAGGCCTTGCAGCCTCCATTACCAATTTCAGTAACCTTTTATTGAGAAAGAACAAAGGAAGCCGCTGGGCAAATGGGGGGATATCAACTGTTTTAGCAAGGACAATACAACTCAATTATCATAGGAATGAGACTTGACTTAGTTGGTCATCATGTTATCATTCCTTTGGGCATATCTCAGCAAAGCATTTATTTCCACAAGGACAAAGGTTCTGCAATATTTCCTTTCCACCAATGCTTTTGCTATACTTCCTCCAGAACCAAACAATCGCATGGCTAGGTCAGGCCTGAGGCAATACATTGAAAGAGTAACTAAAGAACGTCCTTCTTCATGGATAGCCATTCATAAAAACCTGATTCTCTTCTTACAATTGCACAACACATTGTATTTGACAGATGATGAGCAGACCTTTGGCTTCTGCAAATGCACTACTGTTGGAGACCACTATGAAGCAGCCCCAAGCAGGACTTAAATTAACCCATCGGCTTTTTATGTTTACTTGTGAATCTGTCCAAAGCTAGGCTGCTTGTCTGGAAGTGGGCAATGGACTCACAGTAAGTGAACCTCTGTCAATAATTAATCCCTACTAAAACCTGTAATGGTGAATGAAGCTGGAAAGCCTCAAAGGATAAGGCAAGCCAAAGACACCTGGATCCGATCTCAACTAGATAAAGACTATAGCCTCAGGCATCTCACTCTTGGGTGGCTTAACTTAATCCTTATTAAGGATTAATTTAATACCTTACTTGGAGAAGTCCTTGAGTAATGCCACCCTTCTTGAGTACACCCCTTCCTTCTTTTGATAACTAAATAGATACAGGCTACCCAGAGAAGGTCAGGGTCTTAGGCCTGAGAGAATCTCAAATTCTGTGAGAGGGCTTTGATCCTCCTGGAGCCTTGAAATCATTCCATTTGCTTCTTTTTATTTAGCCTTCACCATACACTCATTTGGGAGATTGTGGACCTGATCAGCCTGCAATAACTAAGGGATATTATTAACCTGATACACTATGGCATACACTCAGGCTAGGACATCGATGTGCACCAGGGTGGGTCACCCTGTAGGAACTGCCAGCTTGCACCAGGTGTGGTGGCGCACGCCTGTAATCCTGCACTCGGGAGGCTGAGTCAGGAGGATTGCTGCGAGTTCGAGACCAGCCTGGGATACAAAGTAAGCTCAAGGCTAGCCTGAACTGCATAGTGAAACCCTCCCTCAAAAAAACAAGGAACTTCCAGGTCAAAGGGCACGTGCGCTTATACTTCTGTGACTAGTACCCCCAACCTGCTCTGTAAAGGGTTGAAGGCGGTGGTAATCATATTGGTTCCATCTGCCTTGCCAACACAGGCGTGACTAAACTTATCTCTGCCAGAGACTCGTAGGTGAAAGAAGGATGCTCTGTGCTGGGTTTACACTGGCCCCTGGCACCTTTCATTATTTTTTGGTACTGGGAATTGAACTCAGGACCTCACACTTGCCAGGCAGGCACTGTGCTCCTGAGCTAAATCCCCGGCCCTCTGCCACCTTTCTGAGTGGAGCCTCCTTCCTGCACAGCAGCTGGAGGGGGAGTGCCAGACAGGTGAGCAGAGCGCGCCTGGAGAAGCACACCCGCTGTCCTCAGTGAAATCAGGAAGAGGCTAGACACATGCTGAACCACAGTCCTAAAACAGGAAGCAACCTTAGAAATCAGATCTAATCTCCCATGTGAAGGGGTTTTGCTTTGTTTTGAAAGTGGAGGCTGAGAGGGGAAACGACTGGCAGAAGATCACGTATCAGCTCTGTTGAGAAAGACGCAGAAGCCTGGGGAAAAGCGAGACTGCTTTTGTCAACTGGTGCCAGCCCCATTTACTTAATGAACAATTTTACTGCGCTATTTTCTTCCTCGAGGGTGCAATTTTAAAGTTACAGTTAGAAAGCTATACTAGCAACTGCACTGTGCACCTACTGTGTGCAGGGATCTGTTTACTGGTCAAGATGCAAAGGGGAAGTGGCAGCTTGCAGAGCCTGATGAGTGGAAACATCTATAAGAACTCACACTTGCTTTGATGCAAACTTCAGAGGTCACCTCTATTCTGCAGCTGGCATTAATTGCTCCTTATTTTGTGTCCTCAAAACAAAATAAAGGCTTGGTTTATGCTTCTGTTAAAAAATAAAAAGCTGGCTGGGCATAATGGTGCATGCCTGTAATCCCAGCACTCAGGAGGCTGAGGCAGGATTGTTGCAAGTTCAAGACCAGCCTGGGCTACAAAGTGAGCTCAAGCCCAGCCTGAACTGCATAGCGAGACCCTGTCCCAAAAAGCCAAAAACAATAAAAAGCTGTATTAGTAACTAAGAACATGGGCAATTTGAACAAGTGTGGGGCCTGATGAGAGAAAAATTCTGAAGTGTTGTTACAGCTTGTGTCCGGATGTCCCCCAAAAGCCTCATGAGGTCATAGGTGGTTCTCAGAAGTGGCTGAATCTACAGTGTGTGATGCTGGGATTAAGGTGTGTGATTGGTAAATCAGTTCACTTTCTGGCTTGGCATAGTTCAGGCTAGGATTAAGGGTGTGAGTGCTATACCCATCCTAGGGCGGGTAGCTGCATTTAATATAAGGGGCAGAGAGTCTTGTCTTTCTCTCTCGTTGCTTTTGCTATCTTGTGGTTGCCATGAACTGTTCTCCTCTGCGATGCCTTTCTGCCAGGTGCCACTCTGTTTTGGAACCAGCCAACTGTGGCCTGAAACCTCTACAAAGTGTGAGCTAAATAAGCCTTGAACTCTGGGCGTGGAGTATTTTGTCTCAGCAATGAGAAAAATAAACTAAGACAGGCAGTAACCTGGATGACAGGGGGCTGGCCATGGGCATGTAGCAGAAGAAAAGTAAAGACAGGTGTCCTTAAGTTTAATTAGAAGGTTAGAAGGGAAGAGAGATTTAGTTTAGAGTTTAGTTAACAGCACAAAAGACCGCTTGCTATTCCTGAATGTATGCTACAACCTGCTTCCACCTGAACCAGACCCTGGTGGCAGGTACTTACGACGGCGCTCCTCTGCCCAGACTCGAGAGCGCTTCTCTGGCCCTCTTCTCTAGCCAGGGTGCGTTCAATGTAAACAACTTAGGCTCTCCTTCCTCAAATTTTCTCTAGAAAAATACTCGGGCCAGGAATGGTGGCTTGTGCCTATAGTCCCAGCTATTCATGAGGCTGAAGCAGGAGGAGCACTTGTTCCCATGATTTTGAGGCCAGCTTGGGCAACACAGTGAGACTGTGTCCAAAAAAACCAACTTACTCTTAGCTCTAGCCCAGCAGACATTCCCTCACCTGCTCTTTGGCCTCGGTGCTGGAAGCTGTGGGCGCCTGTCCTAGGCCCTGGTCCTTTTCTGCCAGGCGTCTATAAGGGCTCCATGTCCCCTCCTATTTCAGAGATGCCAGGGTCTCAAGAGTTTGGTTTAACAGCACAGAGAAGAATTATGGGCTGAGGATCCCCCTACTTGTCAATTATTCTGAAACACCTTGAAATGGGTTAAGAGATTATTGGGTGTACAAAGGAGGGGGAAATCCTTTTCCCTTTATTCTCCTAAGTTCCAGGCTGGGACCCCTGTTAACACATTAACAGGAGAAAAAGTGACTTTTCTTTACTTGTACATGTCCACACATGTGGGAGAAACTCAGGGAAGAAACTGGAGAAGGCGGCATGGAATTCAGGATTATCCAGCACCCTCAACAAAGAACACGAAAGCTGGAGTGACAAAGGAAAGTGGTTTCTGGCTTCCAAGGGAAGGCTTAGGTACAGGAGGGCACTCCCAGGAGAGCCGCGCCTGCTCAGAAGTGTGTAGTCTGGGCTCCGGAAAAGGAAACGCTGACCTGCTTTTGCTGCTGCTTAGTTACCTTCAGCTCAAAATAACGTTGAAGTCAGAAGCATGTTTTGGGATGACACCTTCTAGCTTCCTTGAGTTATCTTCATGAGCAAGTAGGCATGGCCTGGAAACAACCCCTTGCGACGGCTTCTCTGTAGCCTTTTCGCCTGTAAGCTACCCGTGACCACAGTTATCAAGAACTGACAGCAATGCAAATGATTCTTGTCCCCAGACTTTAGCCATACAAATGCCTCTAGCCTGGTGCAAGTTCAGGTGACCCCCTCCTCCCAAGGAAGTGCCAGTTTTGCATTTATTAAGCAAAGTACCTCAGCATTCCTGACTGCCTGTATATATTTCTGCCTTTTGGATTCATCTCTGAACCACCTGTGGCATCTTATACACGCCTAATGAGCAGGTTAAAGTCAGTCTTTGGAGTGTTCATTTTATATTTGTACGGGAGACAATAATTTTGCTTTTTATTGAAAGATGCTTTTAATAATGCTCTTTGCAGTCTTGAAGTCGTACAAAGACAAGCGTGCTTTCTTTTAATATATTTGCAAGGAAATGACAGCTGACTGGGGTCTGTCATGTTCTTCAGGACCTCTTTATGTAGTTCAGGCTGGCCTGGAACTGGCAATCCTGCCTCACTCTCCCAGCTGCTGGAATAATAGGTGTGCGCCGCCATGCCCAGTGAGGCCTACCTTCTTATGGAATTAAAAGTAGCAAGAGATACCAAGCCCAACGTGGGCTGCCTGAACCCACAGCAGCATTCTGAACATAACAGATGTACAGGATACATCTACAAAATTTTGAACTTTTTTTTTTTTTTCCGGTACCGGGAATCGAACTCACGACCTTGCGTTTGCCAGGCAGGCGCTGTGCCGCTGAGCTAAATCCCCAGCCCCAATCTACAAAATTTTAAAACAGTTACACCTGCAGTTATGATAAACGAATGCACCCCTTACTTCCCAAAGTCCAGCTGGAGTAAGAATTTCCGGAAGCGAGGGCGGATACAAGGCGAGCGCTGTGCAGACGGGCGGCAGGGCTGTAGTCTCGATGGCCTCCGAGGACCGGAGCAGATGGGGGTGCAGTTAGGCTGGAACCCCGCACACTAAGCCAGCACTGCTTCCGGCCCCAGGAAGCTGTCCCCAAATGAGGAGGAAACCAGGCGCGTGTTTCTGTGTTACACACCCAGCACTCATCTGGAAGGCTCAAGGCGAGCCCTTCGCATCCAGATTTCTCGAAGGCGCCGGAGGAACACGAGGGCTTCCCCCGTCCCGGACGCTTCCCCGCGCCCCGAGGCCTTCTGGCTGTCGTTTCCAGTGGCGCTCTCACGCTCCCTCGTCTGCGCAGTCCTTGTTCCTGTGTTCTGTACCGACCACACCTAAAGACGGCCGCCGCCGCCGGGCTCGTCCTCGCCGCGGAAGGGTTCTGCGACCCTTTGCGCCCTGAAGGCGCGACTTGGACCTTGCGGCAGCCCGTAGCCCCCATGCTTCCTTTCCCCGACCTCCATGTACGCAGAACTCTTGATTCCAGCGAGAGGTCTTGTAACTAGTAGCTGCCTTTTCTCAAGGGGCTGACAGTCCTTAAAGCCCTCTGTCCAGCGGAACCTGGCCTCCTCTTCCCCCAGGAACCCCAACCAACTTTCTCCGAGCCTCCGCGTGGCGCGGCCGGAAGTGCGCACACGGCGCCGTGACCTCGCCGGTGCACTTCCGGGGTCGCGCCGCCGCGCTCTTCGGCCGGGCTCTCCGTTCCCGCGACTGCTCGGCGGCCGACTCCCTGCGACCGGCCGGGTGGGACCGAGCCGAGCCG
>NW_004955541.1:354003-424739 GCF_000276665.1 Chinchilla lanigera | reverse complement strand
GAGTGTGGCGCCTGGGCAGGGCCGGCCGCTCCCTGTCCCGCTCCCCGCCCCGCTCCCGGCCGTGCCCGGCCGTGCCCGGCCTTACACCCGGTTCCTGGTGCTCTGCGCCGCGCACCTGCGACCTTCCGCAGCGTCCCGAGCCGCCCTTCCTACCCCGGTGCCTGTCACTCGGTGACCGCTCGGGTTCGGCCCGAATTGCAGCTCCAGCTTTTTGCATGTCCTTGGGCGTGACAACCGCCTCTCCCAGCCACGCTTCTCCCTTTTGTGGCTGATGACGGGGTTGCTCTTGCGGAGTGGCCATAAACCTCTCTGTCAGCCGGATTTTATAGGCGTGCATTACAGCGGGCCCGCTGGCAGTCGCGTGGCCTTTGAAAGTGCCCCCGTTGTCCTCTTCCTTTAAGGATTTTAAAGTTTCTCCTTTTCTTTGACCAACTTCCTTGCTACCTCCCCGCCACCCCGCACCAATGGTCTTTGGAGGGTAGTTACCTGAGTGGGGTCTGGGGATGAGGTCAGCCTCCAGGGCAGCGAAGTTCCCCTCTCCTGAGCTGTGATCACACCTAGAACAAAGTCTCTGCTAGCCGTAGAATGGACACAATCATTTTTACTAGCTCCTACACAACCAGTTTATTGTGGCAGTGAAGTTGGAGTCACAAAACTGCAGCTGCTCCTGTGCCTGGGGTCTATGTGGGGTTTTCTTTGCTATCTGCTTCGTGTGGACCTAAACACTCATATGTTTATCTGTTTTGCTGTGGTTGTCCCAGATAGTGTGTCAGTATAGATTTTCTCCTAAACTCTTCTTCATCTCACAGGTGGTGATTCTGATCTTCTGTTTTTTTTTGTTTTTTCGGTTTTTTTGAGACAGGGTCTTGCCATGTAGTCCAGGCTGGCCTCGAACTTACTATGTAGTCCAGGCTGGCCACCAATTTGCTTCGATCCACCTACTTCCGCCTCCTGAGTGATGAGATTACAGGCGTGCCCCACCGCACCTGGCTGATTCTGATATTCTTGATGTTTTACAGCACTTGCATGGAGTTACCTTCTAAAGAGTCATCTCATTAAATGCTTACTAGAAAGCCAGAATTTTAAAGCATAAGGCTCTTGGACTGGAATAGAAATATTAGCTAAATTTCACTTCTTGAACATCCTAGAAAAATAGCTAGTTTCAGAGTTCTTTAGATTATGTGCTTTCTGGAGTTTGACTGGTAGGTTCACAGTGACTTCGGTGTGAAAAGGTAATTTCCTACAGGATTCACTTAACAGCAGCGGGTTCTTCTCTTAACCAGTGTCTCAGAGCCCACCTTGGTTGGCAGAGTAATGGATTGGGACTTTCTAACCCCGCTAATCAATATAGTGTAAAAGCAGAAGTCCTCTTCAAGAACTGGAATGTATTATCATGAGTGGAGTGGCTCTCAGTGAGACAGAAAGAACAATCTTTTCTTTCACAATGCTGGGGATCAGACTCAGAGCCTGTGTTTGCTTGGTGAGCGCTGTGTGACTGAGCTACATGCTTAGCCCTTTTTAGAAATCCAGAGGGAGTATGACCATCTCCTGGCATGGCACTTCAGCTAACCCAGGAGAAGAGCTGAGGTCAGCTGTGTCAGAGAGCTGACAGTACCACCACACACATGACCACTCTCTGACACCCTTTGTGCCCTCCTGCCCAGCAGTTCACTGGGAGGACCGGAAGCACCCACATTCCTGGTTACACGTCCTTACAGACAAAGGCTGCAAATTAAAGTCACCTAGCAGGAGAAGCGCACAGGAGGGAACAGGGAGCACTAAATGCCAGGCTTCTGTTGTCCTCAGCCTGCATCTGTGCCTTGTTGGCATGGATGTGTGACAGTGGGTGGGTGGATAGGTTGCCCCCTGCTTGGTCTCATTTCCAGGTAGACTGATACTATGTGATCCCGAGCGCCCCCCCAAAGCACATTGTTAGGCTTTCCCATGTGGCCAGACCCCACCTTAATCATGTTGTGAGCTAAGGACACAGGCCAGCCCTCCTTTGGGGCAAAGTTCAAATTCTTTACAGCACTCTTCTTTTCCTGGACCCTTTCTGCTTTGCCTCTGGATTGTGGAGGAGGCCGCTGGGAGAACTCTCAAGCTTAGTCCTTTCTATCTAAGATGTTTCTGAAACTGGGCATGGTGGCACCTGCCTATAGTCCCAGCTCCTCGGGAGGCTGAGGCAAGAGCGTCACTTGACCCCAGGACTTTGAGGCTAGCTTGGGCAACATTAGAAGAACCACACTGCTTTAAAAAGTTAAAACGTCTCTGACTATCATCGTTCTCTTTCTTTCCCTAGCAGCTGAGGAAGAGATGACCCTTCCTGAGATGCATGCTTGTATCATGTTGGGCTGCCTATTCTAGAACCTGAATTACCACAACCATCATTTCCCTCTTTGACTGTTTTCTATACTGGCTTCTTTGTGACTATCTACCAACATGTTCTTATCTTGCTGATTTTAACCCTGCCTGCTGCTAAGTTCCATTCAATAGAATCATATTGTTTCTCTAATGGAATCCAGACTCCGTGTGGATTTCATAACATAATGCTTTATATTGGTATAGCACCTGCTAGGTTTGAAAACACTTAAGTTCTCCTACAGCCTCTTACTACTAATAGGCACTTGAAAATTGATAGGTGATAATTCGGCTAAGCAGAGAGAGAATCAGTGCAAATTCTAATGGAGGAAGCAGCAGGAGCAGAAGCACAGAGGTAGGACATTGTAGCAGAGGGAACCAAATGGGCACCATGCAGGGGAGAGAGTGCGGTGCAGCAGAGCGCCTCTCGAAGGCTGTGCACAGGGTTGATTGGGGAACCTTTGTTGTGATCCCAAAGGATAGCTCCTGCCACTCTGTAGGTGGTCGTTGGAGACTAGGACAGGACTGAGGTTCGAGTTCTGCGCAGGTTAGGGCAGGGTGGGGGCTGCCGACACGTGAGTTGTGGAGAGGGTAGAACCGGAACCAGAAGCAAGAAGAAAGAAGAGCCGGGCCTAGTGGCACCCATGATCCCAGCACTCGGGAAACTGAGGCCAGCCTGGGCTACATAATGAGTTCAAGGCTAGCCTGGACTACATAGTGAGACTCTGTCTTGAAGAAGAAGAACAATTTTTTTTGTACCAGGAATCAAACTTGGGAGCTTGTGCTTGCTAGGCCGGCGCTTGTACTGCTGAGCTATATCCCTGGCCCTTTGAAGAAGAAAAAAATGTCGTTGGGCATACAAGAGGGCAGGGGAGGAGTTCAGTGTTGAGGTTAAAGGTGCTCGGTACAGCTTGCTTGTGCAGGGGCTGTTGGGGTTCAGAAACAGGCGAGCTCTGTGGCCAGCTGGTGGTCAGGTCCGCTGAGACACTGCAGGGAGGCAGTCGGCTAGAGAAGTGCTCGTCTCTCTGGAAACAAGGTTTTGCAGCGTCACTGAAATGTTTTGAATTCTTCCAGTTTTCCCATTCAGTTGTTCAAAACTGAATGCCCTTTTGCAAGCCCGGCCTGGGGATGCCGTGCATTTCAGCGGGAGCGGGTGGGGGAGAACCGAGGCCCTTCACCTTCGTTCCTCTGCAACTGGCACTCCGTTTCTCCCAGATCCCCGTCCCGCGGGGCCCCGCCGCACGGATCCACACTTGCTCCTCTTCTGGACTTCCCTTCCCGTGTAGGTCGTTTCTACTTTTCCTTGTTCCCGTCTCTGCTTTTGCCACTTGTTTGCTTAGTGGATGTTCTTGGAGCGCTGCATCTGACGAGGGGCATTCCCTGAAGGTGATGACCGGAGAACAAGCCTGCCAGCCAGGGCAAGGCTGGTGGGAGGAGGACGCAGGTGGCAGGTGGGGCAGGGTGCACGCTTGGCAGGCCCTGAGGTGCTGACCAGGCCTGGTTCCTGTGAGTGAGACGGGGCTCGGTCGGAGGCAGCCTGAGTCACCCCACCCGTGAGTGCTCCAGGGGGTGGGGGTGGAGGAAGAGGTCAGTGAAGGGTTTTGACCTTGGCCGCTAGACTGTGTGGTGCCCCTCGTGGAGACGGGGAGGAAAGGGTCCCAGCAGTGGGGTGATTTGCCTTGTTGAGTAGCCAGGGGCCAGACCCAACATGCGGCATTGTGGTACGGCCTTTGCGTTGTGGCTGTGTGAGACTGCAGTCCAGTGGCACCCTTCCTGGAGGTGGAGGGGCAGAGCCAGGCCCCAGCCGGGTGCCCGCCTTTGGAGGGTTGTGCAGCAGTACTGGGAAGGGGAGGAGGTGTGTCTGGGGAGAGAGCAGGACCCAGCCCCAACCCAGATTGGCCTCCGCTCCTCTTCCTGTTTGTGTTTGCTCCGTGTCTTCTTTGTGGTCTGCAGGGTCCAAGTGCTATTTTAGGGTGACTCGGTATTTTAATGCAAAAGGCCTCCATAGAAAGATTGCATTGGGTGGCTGTTCACACAGGGTCACATGCGGTGCGTGTTGACACTGCCTTCAGCTGGGTTAGTATTCTGGGGTGTGTGTGTTTTCTTAAAGATTAGTAGCCATTGCTTTAGACTCAGGCATTTGAAGAGAGAATAGTAGTGGCATACATTTCTGCTGGGGTTTGGAAGGACAGACGGGGTATATCATTGCATGTCACCAGGAGAACATCTAGGAACATGATCACAGGGGGCAGGCTGCAGGGGTCACCCGAGTGCTGAGGTGAGGAATAGCCATCTGTGGTCTTTCCACCTGGCATGCGCATCATCACCCAGGCTGATGACCGCCTTGCAGGTGCCTGGCATCTCTGTACCTCTGCCTCAGAGTAGCAGCCTCTCTGCCAGCCACACGTGAAGATTTACTCTTCTCCGGATGGGCACTTTCTCTGAATTCTGACACCTCCTAGCACAAACCCAGTCTCACTTCTGTCTCTGTGCTTGCTTTGAATCTGTTCGTGGTCTTGTCAGGTCTTTGGGGCCTTGCTTTCTGCCTCCTGCTTACCGAGCTGCACTCGCTGGTTTCTGCCCCAGGCTAAATCTGGCCTTTGACACCTGCTTTTCCATGCCGCCTCTGAGATGGAACCTAGGGCTTTCTCAATGAGCTACAGCCCCTGCCTGTTCTTCTATTTTTTTAGAGACAGGGCCTCGCTACCCAGGTTGAAGGCCAGGTGTGGTGGCACATGCCTGTAATCCCATCACTTGAGAGGCTAAGGCAGAAAGATCACTATGAATTCAAGGTCAGCCTGGGCTACATAGTGAGTTCAAGGCCATCTTGAACTATGTAGAGAGACTGTCTCAAAAACAACAACCAAAACTAAGTTTCATAGGCCGGGGTGTGTCCCAGCCTCCATTCTCCAGTCTCAGCACTGAGCCTGCACTTCTGACGCCCCAGGGCTGCTGCTGCGTCTCACCAGGCGTGAATTCTTGAGCTTGTGCAGCCCGCTTCTTTCTGGGTCTGCGTCCCCTGCCATCGTGAAAATGGTCTGCACATGTTTCGTTTCCTCAGTTTGCCCTTAGCGTCCTTTCTCTGCCTGGGATCCCATCTAGGGCCGCCCGGGACACTGTCATTGAGTCCCCTGAGATGCCTCATAGCTCTGTACTTTCTCAGGCTCTCCTCATTCTTGGTGACTTGACTGTTTGGGGAGTACTGGTCAGATACTTTGTATGACGAAGTCCCTCTGGTGGGACTCATTCTGTGCTTTTCCCATGGTAGGATGGGCAGCTCTAGAACCATTATATTCTGGTATCAAGCAGTCATGTAAGTGAGCAGCAAATGGTGAGAGCCGTGTAGAGGGCTCCGTGTGAACAAAGATAGGCAGCTGTCATGACCCGCGTGATCAAGGGTCAGAGCTGGGGATGTGCACGGGAGCTCACATTTGGCTTAACATGCATGCAGCCTGTCATGTATGGAACTATGTTGGACCCACACAGGTGTTTATCTGCTTGCTCACCGGAGGGGACCTGGAAGCCACACTCTAAGAGCTAGCATACCTGGTGCCCAGTCTTGAGTTTTGATACCATTCTCTAGTAAATAAAGGGACCCAGGGCTCCTCGGAGAAGTGGCCGAGTCCAGGGCAGAGGCAGGGAATACTCAGTGCATCTGTATCAGCAGGAAGTGAAGACGTGTCACAGCACCCCCGTGCACACACACAGTGAGGGCCTGGGGACCAGGCAGAACAGGGAAACTGGGTGAAGGAGCTCCCAAGGGCCGCAGCGAGAACCGCTGGAACAACGAAGTAAAACAGTCCTGTGCGATGATTCGAAGTAGAAGATAAACGTCCTTACTGATTTAAATACATGGTTGAATAAATAAATAAGTGCACGTGAGGCATTACACTCCGCAGTGTGGAAGGTCCCTGGATAATTCGTATAAGTACTCTGCCCTTGGGAGGTAAGTGACACGGGTAGCCTCTTGTCACAATCTGCATCCCATCTTGTCACCTGCTGGCATCCTGAAGGATTTTTTTTAAGTTTGCATACATTAATGCTCACTGTGCTGTGAAGTTGAAGTTGTACAGTTCTCGATGTCACATAGCTGTCGTGCCTGTTTGTCACAGGTATGTCATGCATCTGTTGTGTATTAGTGCTGACACGATACCCTACAGAGTAGTTGCCCTACCCTGAAGCACCCAAGCCTCATGTGCCCTGCCGTCCCT
The DNA here is from genome assembly GCF_000276665.1 of Chinchilla lanigera. NCBI lineage: Eukaryota > Metazoa > Chordata > Mammalia > Rodentia > Chinchillidae > Chinchilla > Chinchilla lanigera. The sequence continues at coordinate 418,170 of NW_004955541.1, read as the reverse complement.
GCACCCACTGATGTGCTTGCCAGGTCTGTGCCTTCACCTTCCGGACAGGTCCCAGTGCTGGACCACCGTGTGCAGCTGCTCACTGCTTTGACTGGATAGTTGCCTCCCCGACTGTCCCATGTTGTGTTCCTGGGCTGCGTGGACGGAACCAGCTGTCATCTCTCCCAGAGGATGTCTTGGCTGCCTCCTCTCTTCTGGGCGGTGGGGTTGCTGTGAGGCTTGGTCCCGAGGGGTCTGTGTGTGCTGCTCACAGGTCCGAGGTCTCTGTGAGGTGCCCGGCTGGGTGTCCCCACCCCAGATTTGCTCTTTCAGGTTGGGGCTTGCCGTTCCACGTTCCTAGCACTTGCCTTCTAATGTCACCTGTTTTCCTTTTCTCTTCTGAGGCTTCATTCTTTAAAAACTGAAACCTGCAGTGCCCCTCTGGTGCTTGTGAGAATAAGGACTAAGTTAGTAAAAAGGCATCAGGTCTGCGGGCTTATGTGCTTTTAGTCCAGGGGTTTTGCTGATGTAACTGGGGCAGTGGTCTCTTTAAAACACCCGTCCTTGTCCCTGAACTCTGTGCCTCTCGTGTCAGCAGAATGAAGTCCAGAATTGCAGGCTCCTGAGTATGTCGCCCAGGGGACTTGGGAGTCAGACCTGTCCTGTCCTGTTGGTCACATTTCCCCTTAGTGTGCTGACCCTCCCCGTTCCAGTGCACACTCGTGGTTCTGCATGTATATGTGCGTGTGTATGTATATGTGTGTATATGTCTGTGTGTATATGTATGTATATGTATGTATATGTATGTATATGTATATGTGTGTGTATGTCTGTATATATATGTATATAAAAAGAAAAGGTCAGTGTTTATTGAAGGTTAACAAAGAAGAAGAGAAAACAGAAGTAGAAATTAAGGGGTGAGGAGACACCCTGCCGGGGAGTGGCCACCACAAGAGTAAGAAGACAGTGAAAGCGAGGCCCCGGGCTGCGCTTTTCTTCCAGTGTGCGTCCTGCTTGTGTGCCACACCCCCTGCCGCTGTCTTCACTGGGGCTCCCTCCTTCCTGGAGCTCCCCCACAGGATTGGCTGCTGTCGGCTCTCCCGTCACAAGGTTCCTGATTCGGGAACACTTGGCGTGTTACCTGGAGGCTCATTACCCGTTTGCTGATCGAGATCTCCTGGGGCCAAAGCTCTGTCTGTCCCTGGAGCCTGCATGGTGCCTGGTGCCAGGGAGTCTGTACCACGTTTGCTCAGCTGGACCTCCTGGCGGGTTCGCCTCTGCTTCCCGTGCCGCTGCGGCCGCAGATCAGTCTGTTCCTGGGTGAAGTGCACAGTGCACAGTGGGGTCTAAGCAGTGGCTTGGTACGGACAGGAATGCCAGGCTGTTGGGTACGCGCTCCGGACACTGCGGTGTAAAACAGTCACATCTTGCTTATGTTAGTAGGAACCGATCACCAGAGAATACTGCTGTCTTTTGTTCGCTTATCTTACCGTGTTTATGTGAAGTGCGTTTTGTAAAGGTAACGGTGACGGGAAGAGCTTAAGGAGCTTGGCGTTGTGAACAGAAGTAAGTCTAAGGCAGGGCTTCCCCCTGAGTGAGAGACAGAGGACAGAAACAGCCAGGGCGGGGCCTCTGCCCGAGGGTCCATGCTGGCCTCCTGGGCCCAAGCTGGGTCTTTTTCTCTCTGACTTCTTTATTCAGGCCTGATCGATGGTGAAAAGTGGGGTGTAAAGTGGGTGAGCAGCTCAGTGACGTTTGATGAGTGCATGGACCCGAGCAGCCCACTTCCCCGCCAGACCTGGGCACGTCCTCAGCTCGGTGTGTGAGCTTTGGCCTCTGCATAGTCATTGTTCCCACTGTGCTCAAACCCTTCTTCTGATTTCTTTTGTGGTAAGTCTGCCCAGTTTTTTTTTTTTTGTACCAGGAATTGAACTCAGGACCTTGTGCCTGTCAGGCAGGGGCTGTGCCACTGAGCTACATCCCTGGCCGCTTGCCCGGTTTTGAGTGTCACACCAGTGGACCCACGCTGGACACTCTTCATTGTCTGGCTTCTTGGACTGGGCTGAATGTTTCGGGGATTGACCCACGCTGTGCTTGCGTTGATCATTTCTTTTTCTTCTCGGAGGGCACCATTGTCTGACTACCGCTGTCCTGTCGAGGGCTGTGCGGTCGTTTGCTCCCGGGGTATCATGATACTGCTGCTCAGAGCAGGTTTGCAACACTTTTGTGTCCAGGCTCATTTTTCGTGAGTGAACCCCAGGAGCAGGCGCACTGCTGAGTCACAGGGTGGGTGGGTGCTTAACTTGGAGGAAGTGCCAGACTGCTTTCCCAGTGATTGTTCTGTTGGTTGCTTTTTTTAATTTATAGAAATAATCAAGGATTTGGTCTTGTGGATATCCTGCTATAGACCTGCTGCCTATAGCAGACAGTCCTATATTCATAAGCCAGCTTTAGATTTCAGGACATTGCCAAGACAGCTCACTGGGAGACAGTTCTGAATATTATTCAACATTTAAAGCAGGTGGCTAGTGCCTAAGTATTTGAATAAAGTCACTGTGTGCAAGGTCATTTTTAAGTGCTTTTTTTTCGGTGGCTGGGGCTCTCTGGCCGCTTATGTTGTTCAGAGGCGCAGAAGGGCTATGAGCCAGGAGGGTATAGGAAGCCCGAAGTAGGGGAGGTACGTGTTGAGGCCTGGGATGGAAGCCTGTCCAGTGAGTGCTGAGATCAGAGGCCTGAGTCGCCCTGCAGTGCCCAGAGTCACAGGCCACTGCCAGCAGGATGGGGAGATAGGGTGGCAGGAGGGGCAGAAAGTGCAGGGCCTCTGCTATCAGGAGCCACGCCCCAATGGGTCAGGCCCAAAGCGAGGCAAACGTCCCCCACCTCTGGGTCCTCCCCAAGTGCAGCATCCCGTTGGCGGCTTCCTCCCTGGGTTCTTGGCACCCTGTCTGGGGCCTGGCTTCACCCCAAGAGTGGGTGTGGGGTACACAGGACAGCACTGTAGGGGAGGACCGTGGATGGAGTGGAGGGACAGGCTAGTGTACCGTGGAGCCGGAGGCCAGAGTTCGGCCCCGGGAGGCCTGTTTGCCAGAGCCCTGGGTGTGCAGCAGACGTCCTGGCCAGCCGTACCCACTCAGGCACACGCTATGCCAGGGGCTCCGTCACCGCCTGTGGCGAGCGCAGTGTGGACTTGGCTGCCCTCATGTCGTCTGGTTCTGTTTTGTGTTCTTCCCTAAGTCAGCCTCTTTGTTGGTTCTTACTGGGAGTTTCCTCCTCCCGCCCAGTCCTGTTTTTAAATTTTTAACTTCAGCCATTGTATTTTATTTTTGGGTAACCATGGCGTTCTCAGAATGTCCTCTTTTCATTCACCTGAGTTTCTCCGGCTCTCACGTGTCGGGGTAGTAATTACAGCTGTGCTGTGTTGATGTTCTGTTGTGTCGGTTCTGAATTCCTTTCCTGCTTCTTCTTTTTCCTCTCCCCTTCTCCCCTTCCTCCCTCCCTCTCATCATTACCTGACCTCCTCTTACACTGGTGGTGGGCACCACGCAGTCCCTAATAAAGTGGACACCTGGCCTCCTTTGTAGCTCGTTCTGCCAGAGCAGAGAGGCAGAGCAAACCCTGCAGCACCTGGCTTTCCCAGCAGGCCCTGAGCTCCTGCTCAGCAGTGCCGCTGCTCCACGTTGAGGGGCCCCTACTGTGTCCTCAGGGTTCACCTCTGGACGCCTCCCCTTACTCTGTTGAGCAGCTCCCCTCAGCACCCCTCTGCGGGCCACTTCCCCTGAAACCATGACTTCCTGCTGTGCTGTTCTGCTTGGGCGATGACAGCGCTCTGGACGGGTCCCCGGTGTTTCGCCTCTTCACTGCTGTCCTGGGGCAGGCTGCTCTGTCCTCTGTCCGTTACCCTCCCGCAGGCCGGGAGGAGTGGGTTCCTGGGTGCGACAGCCTCTGGCCCCGCCTCCCCCTCTGCTGTTACTCGTGACATGTCCTAGGTTTCTTCACTTTTAGGATGGAACCGTGATAAGCATCCGGAAGCTCTGTGTCCATGTGCAGCGTGACCTCCGTGGCCCTGGCCTTAGGGAAGCCTGGCAGTGACTCTTTCTCGGGCTCCCTTGTATCTGGTATCTTCAGGGCTTTGCCCTTGGCCAGACCGGTTCCTCCAGGAGGGTTTCTGTTCCTTCCTGTGCCGGGATTCTGAGGGCCCTGGGAGACAAGGGTGAACCAGGCACCCTCCCTGAGACCCAGCAGGGCCTGCTCCCTGCTCCCTGCCCAGCAGGACTGGGCTCCTGTCACCCTGTCCCGGGCTCCTCCTCCCCATCTCTCTGTAGTCTAATGCAGCTACAGAAAGTTTGCTGCTGGCTGAGGTGAAGCTTAGTGACCCTGGGGTTGTTCTGGCGGATTTGGGTGCACGGCTCTGTGTTTAGCAGTGCAGCTAAAGGAGAAGGAGTCTAAATTGGGCGGTTTTAGAATACAGTTAGGCCCAGTGGAGTGTGCCTGGAGTCCCAGAGACCCAGAAGCTGAGACAGGAGGATCCTTTGAACCCAGGAGTTGGAGTCCAACCTGGGCAACGTGACAAGAACCTGTCTCAAAACAACAAGTAAGTAAATGAATAGCTTAGTCTCCGGGACTGTCAGTCAGTTCCCAGGTAATTATAAGTGCAGTGACTTAGTAGTTAAGGGTAGCCTAGAGCGACAGAACTTTGGGTAAAACATTTTGTTGCCTGTGGAAGCTGCAGTGTCAGTCACACCCTGAGAAGGGCGTGTACTTTCCTGTTGTAGATGGCGTCTAATCCGATCTTACTGTCTTCCAGACCCTGTCACATAGGACAGCACACACCGCAGTGTCCTGAAGGACAGGCGCGACATGCTCAAGTGATGTTCAGAAGTCACCTGTGCGGTAAGCGTGTGGCCCCGACTCAGGCCCGTGGTCACTGTCCCTCCTGACGGCCTGGCCAGCCTCCTCTTCCCTGGCCTCCTCTGCTTGCTCAGCACCTGTGTGGGAGGACAGGAGGCTTCTGGTGTCCCGGTGGCGAGCAGCTGCCTAAGGTGCGGCTGAGGGCTGGGCCGGGCACGGGGAAGTGGGTGGCCTGGCCTGTGTGGCTGTCCCCTGAAGTGAGGGAGCTCTGTGGCGTTGCTTGTAGCATTCTAGGAAACAGGGCTTTATTTACAGGTGAATAAAGAGCTTTATTCACCCTGAGACAGAGGTTCCGGGGGGTCACAGAACCCCATCAGATTGGCCCTGAAGGCTGAAAACAGCTCTGTGGTGATGTGTGTTCTCTCGGTCCTCTACAGGGCGAGTGGAAGTGACCTTCAGGTGCTTAAGATTGGTGGGGACCTTGGCGTTTGATGTGGCCGCATGCATGTGTTTTAGCAGCGTATCTCTGGGCACCATGCCCGAGCGCCCCTGTCCAGCACTTAGGCCGGGCTCGGCGAGGAGGAATGCAGCCTCCGTTTCCTCCCCTCCCTTCCTGTCCAGCCATGCGGTGCGCACAGTGACTCAGCAGGCACCAGGGCGCTTCATGATGGGAACCAAAACTGGCATTGTCCACCCATTGCTTTCTTAAATATGAAGTGATTTTTGGATCTGTTGATGTCTTGGGGACTGTGCAGATTTGGCACCAGTGTCCTCAGGTCTCTCCTGTCACTGTCCTAGACTGTGCTCTAGGAGTGTCCTGCCATGACCGGCATAGGTGACCTTGTGTGTATGCCTTACACTGATGCCCTGCATCTGCACCCCCAAGGACAAACCAGGGCACCCTGCCCTGCCGCTCTTAGGAGACCTGAGCCCGCAGTGACCCAGGGCTGTGCCCCGGGCACCTAGAAAAGCTTTGCTCCAGGCCCTGGGAGAACTCACAGGGCCTGAACATTGTGCCCTCACCGAACTCGGTGCCCAGGCCCCTGGCTGGACGGCCCGCCCCTTTCTCTAGCGCCTGTCCCCCTGGAGAGGCGGCTCTGGGAGGGGGTTTCACCTTCATCCCTGGCGCCCTGGGCCTAGAGTCCTGGTCCACCACGACACCCTGAGGACCCGCAGGCTAGAGTGCGGCGAGGGCCTTCCTCCTGTTTTGCAGATGTGCTCCTCTTGCTGCACGCCAGTGCCCAATCACAGAGGGCACACAGGGCAGGAGAGTAAAGCAGGCAGGGAGGGGGCAGGCAGAGGCCCCCCAGCTGGATGCAGACAGGGCCTGGTGGCACCGCTGACAAGCATGCAGAATGGGGAGGGGACTCCCCCAGATTTGTCCCAGCCCCTGCAGAACTGGGCTTTGCTAATGGTGTGGGCGGGCAGGCGTGGTGGCCGCCCTCATCTGCAGTGGCGTGGCTGTCATTGAGCCCCCACTGGGGTGGCCCTGGGAGGAAAGAGGAGCCTGTCCTTGTGGTCGTGGTGGAGGAGAGGTCTGGAGAGAGCTTGGCAAAGCTGTCCGCAGGGCCCTGAGCCCACAGCCGGGATGGGCTGCGCGTGCTGGCTGGGGTCTGAGCGCACTGTGGCCGAGTCCCTGAGCGCAGGGCTGGGGTTTGGCTCACGGTTTCAGCCCGTGCCCTCAGGCCTGTGCTAGGCAGAAACAGCATGCGGAGGGAAGGCTGCTTGCCTCAGGACGGCCCGGAGCCAGAGAGGAAGGGGTGGACCAATCCCCAAGGCCACGCCCACCTCCTGAGGCCCGGCCAGTTCCCGTAATCAGCTGCGGAGTTGCCACCAATGAGGGTCAAGGCTGGCGATCCAGTTCCATGAATAGACCCCATCTCTGAACATGGGAACTTTTAGGAGGCATGTTACATCCAGAGTGTAACAGTCTATCAGGTTCTTTTTCTGTTTAGATTCTTATATTTCACTTAAAATGTTAAGCTTATTTTATGTGATGCAAGAGTCAGGGCTGTTTTACCTACTGGAAAACCATTTTATATTCTCTGATACTGGCACTTTGTATGAGAGAGCCTTGTGCAGTGTGTGGACGCAGACTTGCAGCGGTGCGTCTGTTGGGCGTGCTCATGGCTGGCGCTTTCCAGTTGCCTTGAAGACGCTGCCCAGGCACACGGAGCCCGGCTCTTGTTCTCGGGCGCCTCCTTCCCACACTTGGGAGCCCCGCCTTGTGCACTCTGGGAAGCGCAGCTCCGGCTTGGAAACGCAGCCCTTTTTTGTCTGGTTCTTAGTGTTTACAGTGCATAATGATCTTACCGTCGTGAGGGGGCGGTACAGGTCTGCATCTTAATTCTTTTATTTCCATCCTCTACCCTTTTCCCTCCCTGCCCCTTCCAACTCTTGGTCCTCTTGCCCTTTGCAGAGGCCCTATTTTCGTCATTTTTCCCCTTCAATTCTTTATTTTCCCATCCCCCACCCATTTGAGAACGATCTCCCTACTTCCTCTTTATGTCCCTCTGTTCTGTGCCCCGCTCCTCCGAGTTTCTCATGTAGGAGAAGCCATGTGCCGTTTAAGCTCATGTGTCTGACTTGTTCCACTTGACATTATGGTCTCAGGGTGCATCCATTTACCTCCAGGTGCCGCGAGCTTGTCTGCACGGCAGAGTAGTCCTGCAGTGTGTAAAGACCACGTTCCTTCTATCTGTTCATCTGTTGATGGCACATAGGCCATCTCTAAGATTTAACTATTACAAATTATGCTGCTGCAAATGTGGGTACGCATGGATCCCTGTAACATGAGGCTTCCTTCTGGACCATGTCTAAAAGGGAAATAGCTGGGTCAGAAGGAATTTCTATTTTTAGTTTTTTGAGGAATTTCCATACTGATTTCCCTAGTGGTTTTACTAGTTTACATTCTACCAACAATATAGAAGTTTCTTTCCCCCACATATCCTTGCTGAAACTCATTATTGTTTGATTTCTTGATGGCCATGGTTTGATACTCTTCAATTTCTTGATGGCCATATTTTCTGGAATGTGGGGCATCTCAGCGTTGTTTTAATTTGCATTTCTTTAATGGCCGGTGATGTTGAACATTTTTCTTGTGTTTACCACATGGTAAATCTATGGCCATTTGTGCTTCTGAGACGTGTCTATTCATTTCAGTTGCCTATGTATTGGGGGCAAAGGGTCTAGTTTTTTGAGTTCTTTATGTATTTGAGATACTAGTCCTCTGTCTGAGAAATAGCTGGCGATATTTTTTCCCGTTCTGTAGGTGTCTTTTCACTCTGGTCGTTTCCTTTGCTGTGCAGAAGCTTTCTAATTTGCTGTGATCGCATTTGTTCATTCATGGTATGATTTCTTGTGCAACTGGGGTTCTGTTCAGAAAGTCCTTTCCTGCAACCACGTCTTCAAGAGTTTCACCTGTTTTATCTTTCAACAGGTTGTTTAACATTTCGACTCTTGATCCATTTTGTTTTAGTGCATGGTGAGAGATAGAGGTCTAGGCTCAGTGGCTATCCAGTTTTCCCAGCACCATTTACTAAAGAGGCTCTTTCCTCCAGGGTGTGCTTTTGTCCCCTTTGACAAAGATCAAATAACTGAATGTGCCTGGGGTTGTTTCTACTTTCTCTGTTCTGTTCCATTCATCTATATAACTTTTTGTGCCAATAGATGCTATTTTAATCACAGTAGCTTTGTAGTATAACTTCCAAGTCTGGGATTGTGATGCCTCCTTTGCTTTTGCTATTCTGGTTCCATGGGAATTTTAGGGTTGTTTTCTCAAGATCTGTGAGAAATGTATTTTGATTTAGATTGCATTGAATCTGTATGTCAGTTTTGGAAGTACAGCCATTTTGACTATATTGCTTCTGCCTACCAGCAACAGGGATAGCTTTCCTTTTTTTTTTTTTTTTTTTGTGGTACTGGGGATTGAACTCGGCCTTTTGCATGCTGGCAAATGCTCTACCACTGAGCCACATCGCCAGCCCTGGTTTGTTATTTCAGAGTAATACAGTTTTTGTTGTTGAAGTCTTTCCCTACCTTGGTTAGGTTAATTCCTAAGTATTTTTCTTGCTTTTATTGTAAACGGTATTGTTTACCTAATTTCTTTCTTGTTCATTATTAGTGTAGTAGTGTATTTGTTGATTTTTATGTTTATTTTGTACCCTGCTACGTGGCTAAATTTGGTTATTAATCCCAAGAGTTTTGATGGAATTTTTGGGAGGCTTGTAAGTCGATCATGTCATCTACTTGTATGCAAATAATGTTACTTTGACTTTGTCCTTTCCTACAATACCCCTTTCCTTTCTCTTGCCTGGTTGCTCTGGCTAGTGTTTAAGGACAATGTTAAACAGGGGTAGTATTAGTGGACATCTTTGTCTTGTTCCTGATTTTAGAGAACAAGCTTTGGTTTTTCCCCATGTAATAGGATGTTGGCAGTAGGTTGATCACAAATGGCTTTTATCAGATAAGTTCCTTCTGTACCTATTTTCATCAGGGTTTTTATGATGAATGGATGTTGGACTTTGTCAAGGGTTTTTCTGCATCTATTGAGATGATCATGTGACCTTTGTCTTTGCTTCTGTTTAGTGGTGAATTACATTTATTGACTTGAGAAACCTATAGTTCTGACAGGTTTTCACTTGTAAGTGATCTGTCATTTTTATGACAGCTTTGAAGAGTCTGTTCTTGTGCTGGGTTTCTGGTGTTTTAATTACGATGTGGCAAGAGTGGGTTTGTTTTGTGCTCATGGCTACTTAGGTTCTATATGCTTCTCTTATTTATGTGTTGGACTCTTTTTCCATCACTTCTGTAAACAGGTTTTTTTTCAAATATTTATTGTTGATCTATTAGTGCTGATCACAGAAAAGATGTAAGATTCCTGACTAAGTATATTCCACTGTCCGACCAGTGGTATTTTTTAAGCTTGATACGGTGATACTGTCTTGAGCATGATAAAGAGGGTGTCATCTCATGACCTCTGAGAGCGTAAATGTGCTGCAGCTCATGTGCAGCTCCTTACAGTCCCCGCTTGGTCCTCCTCCAGCGTCTCCTCTTGGAGTTGTACCTGAGTTTATGACCAGTCTTCATCCAAGTCCAGTGAGGAATGGGGCGATGCTGCTTCTGCTTCTTGGCCAGGAGTCGTGTGGTTCTGAAAGTCTTGTGAGAGGACATGGCTAGGCTCCGAGGCACGAGCGCACTCGGTGGCGGCCTGGGCGGAAGAGTGTACACAGGCGTTTTGCTCTTTGTGTTGGCTTCTGCTGTTTCACTAGCTCCCGTTGCTCAGGGGTCGGGCTTCTCCGTGCCATCCGGCAGCTCTTGGGTCGATTTCGCGTTTTCTTGTTGCTGTGGACTCTCATCACGGTCACTGCCCTGTCTGCTAGGGGCGACACTGTGTCCTCGCATTGGTTGCTTCTGCTGCTCATGATTTCCATAATTTAACTATCTGGATTTCCGTTTGAAAGGTTTTTGCGGGTTAGCATTCTTTTCTGTGCTGGGAATTCAGCTGTGCATCTCCTCAGCTCTGGCAGATTTTTATTAGTGTCTTCTCTCGTTGCGCTGATCTTGTTTTCACTGGGCTCATTATCTGCATTATCTGTTCAGTTGCTCCTCTGAGCTCGCCACGCGCCTTGTTCATGTTTCATTGCCTCCACTGGTGATGTCTTTCAGACCCTTCTGCTGCGGGGCTTGGCTGTCCTCGCCTTGGTGCTCCCTGCACTGGCTCTGGAGAAGTCGGAGTTCTGGAGGCATTTTGGTGCCTTGTGTGCTCGCGTTTCTGTCTGTGGGCTGTTCGTCTTCTGCTCTGGGTTTGTGGGCCAACTCCAGCGTGTAGCTGTGTTGCAGAGACATCCTGTGGCCGTGGCTCGCTACTGGCCTTTGCCCCAGCTACTTCTGTTTATTTGGGAGGGGAGGTTGCAGTTGTTTGGTCCAGTACCTGGTTGATCAGAAATGGACCGCAGTATTGTTTGAGGCCCCCAGGCAGTCCTGATACTGGCACATGTACTATACGGAGAAAAACATTTGACAGCAACAACCATGTCACCTTAGCTGTAGTAGTAAAATCAGTAGCAATAATAGTGTCAAATACAAACTGGATACAAACCTTAAGGTCCACTCCTGAGCCACCCTTACCCAGAGCAGAGATGGGTGCTTTCAGTATACCGACCTGCAGCGAGTTGGGCCACGGGCCTCCGGCTGGGTAGGTGGTGGGGCAGGAGCTCAAGCAGAACTGGACTCAGCGCCATCTCCTTCCGATCCAGCCGCTCTGAAGGTTACACCCAGAGCCTGGGCCTGCCCCTGGCCTGCGCTTGAGCTTCTGGGGCATCTGTGTCCAGCTGTGTGTCACCTGGCCCCTGGGGCAGGGCTGCACCTCAGTCCTCGAGAGATGTGCTGCTCTGGGGTGCTGGTCTCACCCTCAGTCAGGTTGGCTGTTTGGAGGAAGGACCTCTGCCCCCTGCATGGAGGGAGACGTGGGGCTTCTCAGAAACACAGCTTTTAGCTACTGAAGTGTATGTTCCCTTCTGCTCTGTGTACGTAGCTCGCTGTCACGTGGCCAGGGCATGCCATGGCCCATCACGTTCACAGTGGCTGGAGAGCCTGGGTGGACACGAGACCCCCCGAGCCTCAATAGCTCTCTCCTTTGCAGGGTGTGTCCGGGAACCATGCAGCCCGCAGGACACCGGCTCCGGGATGTCGAGCACCATCCCCTCCTGACTGAAAACGACAGCTATGACTCTGCCTCCTCTTCTTCCTCCGAGGCCGACGCCACAGACAGGGTGTGGTTCATCCGCGATGGCTGCGGCATGGTCTGTGCCGTCATGACGTGGCTCCTGGTTGTTTACGCAGACTTCGTGGTGACCTTCGTCATGCTGCTGCCTTCCAAAGACTTCTGGTACTCCGTGGTGAATGGGGTCATCTTCAACTGCCTGGCGGTGCTGGCGCTCTCGTCGCACCTGAGGACCATGCTCACTGACCCCGTGAGTCCCCGTGTGCGAGGGTGGTGGGGTGGGAAGGGTCACTGTGTCACCTCGGGTTCTGTCCGATCCTGGCTGTGGGCGTGTAGCATCGACCTGCTGTACACAGTGAACGTGACCACAGTAGCTGTGGTCCCTGCTGTGTGTCCAGCCTAGACTGTCCCTTTTCCAGACAGAGTCCTGAGTGTGGCTCAGGCTGGTCTCAGACCCATGGACTCAAGTGCTGCTCCTGCCTCTGTCTCCTTTCAGTGTAAATCTTCGAGTGAGGGGCCTGGGCTACTCCTCCTCTCAGTCGTCTTGACCTTAGCAGTTCCCGTGAAGCTAGCTGGGACCTGCTCTGCCCTGCCGTGCGTCCCTGGGGGTGTGCATGTCAGTGGGGCCCAGTGCCTTCTGAGTGGTGCAGACACCCCTGCCGCCCGTAGAGGGTCCCCAAACCTCCCCAGCCCCTGCAGCCTCCTGTGCCCGGAGCGCTGTGGAGTTGCGTTCAGGGTCGTCCGTGTGGGTGGGTCACTGTGCATGTGGCCTTTGTCCTGGACTGTGGCCTACCGCCTCCTGTTTGGTGGGTAACGGGGGCGTGGCGTGGGTCACAGCCTCATTCCTTTTCCTGGCTGCGGCTCTTCCACAGTGTGGGGAGTGCGCACCTGTGTCGTCGGTCGCCGGCAGGGGGTTGTTCCCTCTGGTGGTGGGACAGGGCCGCCGTGCACCTGGGTGTGCAGGTGGCGGGTGGATGCTGCCATGCGGGCACAGGGAGCCCGGTGCTCACTGCCAAGCTGTCCTCCAGGCTGCAGTGCTGTTTTCCAGTCCACCAGGGGAGTGTGGCTTCCGCTTCCCCACATCCACGCCAGCACTTGTTAGACTGTTGCAGAGTGGTGGCTTACAGTTGGCTTGTTTTTGTGGTACTGAGCATGAAACCCAGCATGCTCTACACTGATCTCCGACCCCAGCCCTTTCTACAGCTCATTTTGAGACAGGGTCTTGCTAAGTGGCCTGGGCTGGGCTCAAACTTGAGATCTTGTTATCTCAGCCTCCAGAATAGCTGGGATACGGATGTGTGCCACCATGCATGGCTCTCATTATGACTTTAATTTTGATTTCTTTATGGGGGAGGGGGTTTGAGACAAGGTCTCACTACATAGATCAGGTTGGTCCTGAACTCTCTATGTAGCCCAGGCTGGCCTTGACGTCATGGGGATCCTCTTGCCTCAGCCTCCCAAGTGCTGGGATGACGTGTGCACCACCACACCTGGCAGTTTTCATTTCCTGAAGGACTGCTTTCCTGTGCTTGCGTGCAGTCTTCTCTCAGAAGTGGCTGCGCCCTTTGCCCGTTGGGATGTCACTTTCCAGCCATGCCGTGCGTTCAGTGCTGGTGGCAGCTGACAGAAGCCGCTAGGAGTGGTGTGAATCAACCCAGGGGCCGGGCTGTGAAAGGGGCTGGGAAGGTGGCAGAGGGACAGGCTGCCCTTGGGCTGTGTGTCCTGGCTCCATGCTCGGCCTGCAGACCAGGTCCTTGGGTGGCTGAGCCCAGGTTGGCACTTGGGTGAAGGAGAGACGGAGTGTCCCCTGCCTGCCTGGCTTTCTGCACTCCTCAGACAGCGTTCCACCACAGGGTGGGGTGCCCTCAGGCCGAGCCCTTGCGCTGCCAGGGTGAGCAGGTGCCATGAGCTGGGCAGTGCTCGCCTCAGCGGCAGGAGCGGACACTGCCGGCGGGAGTGGCTCAGGCCACCGTCCTCGTGGCATGTGTGGTGGGGGAAAGGAGAGGGTTTGAGGCTCTGAATGAGCAGAGCAGACTTCCTGGGTCCTGGAGGGGACTGGAGACTGAGGTCGGATCCCTGTGGAGGTGTCAAAGGCCTCTGAGCTGCAGAGCCATGCACGCGTCCCTGCTTCCTACAGAAGCAGCCAGCTCTCGGGACCCTCACCCCGCCCCGCCCCTTCCACGGTCTCGCTGTACAGGAAAGGGCCCTTCGGTGGTTGCCACCCGCCCTGTGTGACAGGACCCCTTCAGAGCCGCGCTGTGACCGCTTCTGTGCACGCTCTGCAGTCCTGTGATCTGCTCGGGGAGCTGGAGGCCTGGCGCGTGGTGGTGCCGGGGAAGGAGGGGAGGAGACGCAGAGCAGGCGCGGTCCGAGGCCTCCCTTCCCCGAGTGGCTGGGGGCTGGAGTGAAGCCCTTCACTTCCAGACAGGAGACTAGACTGGTGCGGTCGGCCCTGGCGCCCAGGAGCTTTCTTGGGTCCTGCGCGACCAACCCCTGCAGAGTCTCCAGGGTTTTGCTGGCCGAAAGGAGCTCACAGGCAGGGTCCCTGTGTGCCCAATTGTGCCCTCCTGGTCTCTGCGCCCCCTTGCCCCCTCCAGGCTTTATAGCCAGGATGCTGTTTACTCCTTCTGCCCCACGTGACAGGAAACCCCAGGGCGGCGCCTGCCCGGCCAGTCCTTCCCAGGACTAGGCCTGGCCGCCCCTGCGCCCTGCATGGAGCCGGAGAGCGTTCAGTGTCGCTTTTCACTGAAAGGGAAGCCGGGCCTGTGCTTTGGCTCCTTTACATGCTCAATGTGCTCTTGCGACGGCACGGTGTGGCTGTTTGGTGAAGTGTGGAGTTGTTGCTGACCCCTAACGTGAGTGCTTTCTCCTTCCTACCCCACGGACGCGCTGGTGCAGGGGGCAGTGCCCAGGGGGAACGCCACGAAGGAGCACGTGCAGAGCCTGCAGCTGAAGCCCGGCGAGGTGCTCTACAAGTGCCCCAAGTGCTGCTGCATCAAGCCCGAGCGCGCCCACCACTGCAGGTACGCAGCCGGCCCTCCCTGGGCCCGGGGTGGCGGGAGGCTCTTGCACGGGGGTGCAGCCCAGGCCCCTGTGCGCCCCGCAGGCACTCTCCTACTCACCGCACCGCAAGCTGCCCCCGCACACCTCTTCATTGTACCCAGTCCTTCGTGCTAGCCTGTAGCCCCAGCCCATTTTAAAGGTTGGGGTTTTTTTTGTCTTTTTGAGACAGGGTCTCGCTATACAGTTCAGGCTGGACTGGGACTCAATTTGTAGCCCAGGCTGGCCTCGAACTCGCAACAATCCTCCTGCCTCAGCCTCCTGAGTGCTGGGATTACAGGCGTGCGCCACCACACCTGGCTGGTTTTTTTGTTTTGTTTTGTTTTCTCTGAGACAGGGTCTTGCTTTGTAGTTCAGGCTGGCCTTGCACTCACTGCATAGTCCAGGCTGGCTGCAAACTCATGGCAATCCTCCTGCCTCAGCCTCCTATGTGCTGGGATTATAGCTGCACACCACCACACCTGGCTCTTATGTTTTAAATTTTAAGACAAGGTGTCACTAAGTTCCCCAAATGGGACAGACTGGGAAATCTTCTGCTTCAGCCTCCCAGCATGCTGGGAAGGTAGGCGTGTACCACCATGCCTGGCTTCGCAAAGGAAGCGTTCTTGTGTGTCCACTGTTAGCCTCACCAGGTGCGGTGCTCAGTGTAGAAGCTCGGTTCTTCTGGGTATGCTCACAAGCACCAAGGTTTAGAAAGGGAGCAGACACCCAGTCCGAGTACTACCTGCACTGTGACCGTGCCAAGCTGGTCTGCTCCCGACTGCTGGAGGTCTGTTGGCTCCTGGAGGTGGCGGAGGGCCTCCAGTGTGAAAGCCCAGCGGCCTGAGAGTATTTCCCCACCCACCCCATGGTGCGGCGTGGCCGCGACAGCCAGTGTCCTCCAGGGGGAGCACTTGGGACAAGCTGGCCATCTCCTCGGATTCTATGGGAGAAGCCGTGCTTAAAGAGCTTCAGCTACTTACAGCTGCAGAGAGCTTTGGGAAGGTTTGTCTCGTGCAGCGGGGCAGGGAGCAAGCAGATGCTGTGGTGTGGAGACAGCAGATGAGCCGGGGCCCGGCTGGGCTGGCAGGGGGCATCACTGCGCGGTGGTGTCCCATAGCTCTGCAGGACGGCCAGTCACCCAGCTCCACGCTTGAAGCGGGCGGGCTGCAGGTGTGTAAACAACGCCCCAGAGCTGTCTGCCGTGGGAACACTTGTCAGTTCCTGGATTCGAGGCTGAGGCAGAAGTCGGGCAGAGAAGCTGGACGCAGAAAGTGACTGGTCCAGGAAGGTCCTCTGGGAATGGGAACTGCTGCCCTAGCTGGATGCTCAGCTTGCCTCTGCCGCGTGGCCACTGCTTCTAAAACACAACTGACGGCAAATAAAAGTGGTGTTTCCATGACTGGGGCAAGCGAGATCCCAGGGGAAGGGCGAGGCCCCGCGCACAGGCTGCACGAGCCTGGTGACCCGGGCTGCTGGGAGGCAGCAAGCGTTTGTCTTCCCCTAAACGTGAAGGCTCGTTCTTGTCTTCCACTGAGCGGCAGTGATCGCTGTGAGCTCACGATCCAGGGGGTGCTGTTGGGTGCGACACACACTCGGGGCCTGGGCTCTCACCTGCCCGCCCCTTGCCCTGGGAACAGCAGGCGTTTATCGGAAAGTAATACGAGCTGTGCGCCTGGCAGGTGGGTGGCGGGCCGTGTGGGGAGTGCGTTAGGCATGCTGTGTTAGAGTGTATTTCTCCCCCTTTGGTTTCGTTTGCTGGGGTTACTTTGGTTTCCTCACGGTGTGAAATACTGAAAACCAGACTGTCCTTTTCAGTATTTGCAAAAGATGTATTCGGAAAATGGACCATCACTGCCCGTGGGTGAACAATTGTGTGGGAGAAAAGAATCAGAGGTTTTTCGTGCTCTTCACTGTAAGTAAAAATGCTTCCACAGTGATTACGTTGAATTTGAGATTCTTTAACTAGAATCTGGTCTTGGGCAAGGAGACCAAGTGTGACGTCAGACTGGCGTCCTCCAGCCTCCCCCCGGAGCTCACGTGACAGTACCATGCTGCCATCTGCAGGAAGGTGTCCCCACGGATGAACGATGTTGCTGTGTTATTTTAGGGGTTGGCTGTGGTTTAATTTTCTCCCAGTGTCTTGACGTGTTCATGGTGGGGCTGCCAGGTGGCTTGGACTACCAGTGTATATGCATGAGTGTCCTATCAGGAGGCTTTTTATTAACTTCATTAGTACAAAGGCCCATGGAGGTGATTAGACCCTTAGTACCACCGGTGGTTCAAGGCGGCAGGAGCTACTAACTCAGCACTGCAGTGGTGTCTTACTCTGACATGTGCTAGAACTCATTTCCCCACTGTTTGCTTCAGCAAAATTATGTTACTCGGTCTGATGTCTTGGGTAGGCAGAGGTCAACCTGGCCAGCTTCCCGGCTCCCTTTGTTTGGCGTGGTGGTGGAGTGGGTGGAGGGCTTGCCGCTGCTGCCCGCGACGGGCCGCCAGTGACCGTCTCCCCCTTTAGATGTACATAGCCCTGTCGTCAGTGCACGCGCTCATCCTCTGCGGCCTGCAGTTCATCTCCTGTGTGCGGGGACAGTGGACCGGTGAGCTGGGCCCCTGGGCGCTCCCCAAAGGAAGAGTTACCTCTCCCGGTTTGAAGGAAGTCCTTGCTGTTGTGTTAGGAATCAAATTTTTTAGGAAAAGAACATGGTTAAGTTATGCTGTTGGACGAAGGCCATATAATTCTTCTTCCTCAGTGGTGAATTTCTACTAAATAATTTTAGCTGTATTTTGTAGATTTCTGCAACTAGAGGAAAGTGAGTCTTGTTCCTCCAAACCGTGGGCCTGCTTCCTGGTCGGCTGGCGAACCCTTGTTCCCAGCTAGTCCGTGTGCTGGTAGTGGGAGAGCGGGCGTTGCTGTGGACAGGAGTAAGGCGGCTGGGGGCGGGATTCCCGTGGGGCGGCCCCATCTGGACACCATCCAGAGCCCGCGGGAGCCTCAGGGAGCACAGAACCTCCTCAGCCCCGGCCAGGACGCAGCCGTGTGCCGTTTCTCCGGGGAGGGGGTTCCCGCCCGTTCCTCAGGGAGCAGGGCTCCTCGTGCCCCCCGCAGTCACACCCGCCTCGCTCCCCACAGAGTGCAGCGACTTCTCTCCTCCGATAACTGTAATCCTGTTGATCTTCCTGTGCCTTGAGGGTCTGCTGTTTTTCACATTCACTGCAGTGATGTTCGGCACCCAGATCCACTCAATATGCAACGATGAGACGGTAGGACTCCCTGGCGGGTGTCTGCGCGGGCATGCGGGAGAGGGTGTGCTCCTGGGAGGCTGGCTGGGCATCCCCGTGAGCCACACGTCCGGGCTCCATTACTCCTTGTGCTGACCTGGCGCGCACCGTTGTTTGAGAGTCACAGCCAGGCGGGTCTTGGCCCAGAGCGCCCGGCTTCAGCCACGTGGCTGCCCCCCTGTCCTTGCACCGCGGCCCTCAGGAAGGCACGGGAAATACTTACGGAGCGACGGGTGGGTGCTCTGTAAGGGTGGGCACTGCCTGCGCCCGTACAGGTCTGGGGTGGCGCAAGGGGCGGGCAGGGCTGCCACGCAGGAGGGGCCCTGTGCCTGACGCCCAGTCCAGAGCCAGGCCCAAGGTCGGTGTGCTCCGTGTACCCACGGCCGCGGTGGAGCACTGCCATCCATGCTCTTCTCTGCTTCCAGGAGATCGAGAGGCTGAAAAGCGAGAAGCCCACGTGGGAGCGGAGGCTGCGCTGGGAAGGGATGAAGTCGGTCTTCGGGGGCCCCCCCTCCCTGCTGTGGATGAATCCCTTTGTGGGCTTCCGCTTCAGGCGACTGCAGGCCCGGCCCAGGAAAGGCGGCCCGGAGTTCTCGGTGTGAGCCTCGCCTGGGGCCGTGACTCGCCTGTGGTCTCTGGCCTTGTGGCTCCGCAGGGCCCCGTGACAGGAGGGCAGGCGGGACCTGTGCGGCGGCTACAGCAAGCGGCCACCTGGATGTGGGCAGAGGTCACCGTCGCCAGCAGACGGTGTGACTGTTCGCCTGAGAGCAAGCGATGTGAGCCTTCCCCGTGCCCGAGCGGCACCTGCGGGGAGGCCGCTGGCCCTGCGTCACCAGCACACTCCCTGAGCGGAGGCCGTGCTCTCCAAGCCCGGGCCCTGGGCACCAAAGGTGCAGAAGCCCGGCGCACCGAGCAGCGAAGGCAGCTTCCAGAGCACTCCGGGCCCGGGAGACGGCCTCCCTCCCAGCTGTCTGCGTCTGTGCGTGTGCTGTGTGCATGTGTCCAAGTCGGCAGTGTTGTCTCCGCGGTGTGACTTCAGCAGCTGTGTACAGCAACAAGCTATTTTTCAGATGCTGACGTTTCAGGGAAGAGGGGTGCACTGTGCGGGTCCCCCGCAGTGTCTATGAATGTATTCCTGACTGGACAGTGTCTCGACCCAAAGAAGCCATCCCTGTGTGGCCCTGGACGCCTCCTGTGCGACCTCCCCTCAGGAACCCAGAGTTGGAAGGCCTGGGGCTGATCCGTGGTTCCAGCCAAGTTGGCGGCAAGCGGCCGGCCCCGGCTGTAGGAGAGCTGGCGCTGGGTGCTGGGCGGGTGGCAGGCGGCCTTCGGCCCCCCAAGCAGGTGCGGCTCAGGCGGTGGCCAGGAGGGCACCAGAGGGGTGGCTTTTGTTTTTATGTTTCTCTACCCGTGGCACAGGTGATCAGATCGGACCCTTGGTGTGAGCTTAAAATTACACCAGAAAGCAAACAGCCCCTCCTGGGGATTTGCCTTAAACTGCCCGGCTGCACCTCTGCTGCCTGGGCTTCGGGCTGGGCAGTGGGGCTTCCAGGTGTCCGTCTCCTGCGTGGTCCCCGCCTGGTACCATTGTGCTGGCGGCGGCGGCTCTGTGCCCGGCCCGCGTGAGGACGTCCGCTGAGGGCCTCCCCGGGGACGCTGCAGAGACAGGCGCGGCGGGCGGGCCGTCAGGACAGCGTGCGTGCGGCTGCTCTGCGCATCATTTGCACATCTGTGTCTGGGGTGGACCAGCGTGTGGGCTCCGGTGTGAGGCTTTTACTGTGTATCTCCCATTCATCAGTCACATGACCGTCCAAGTGGTGAACCCTGTGAGACTTGGCAAGTCCGTGCAACCAAGTATACTTGACTTTGCGACCTCTCCTTCCGTGTAACTTTTATATGAAATAAAGTAGCCCCGCAGCCGTTCTCAGACCATTTCCGGATGGTGCGCTTCTTCTGGATGGGAGCGGGAGGCCTCTGTTTACCCACTGGGCCTGGCCCACACGCTTGTGCGCCTGCCCTCGGCACCTGTGACCTTCGAGCCCCTGGCATCTGCCTTAGGCAGCCTCGTCGCGGCCGTCCTGGGAGTCCTTTCCACTCCCCTCGCCGCCACTCAGCCGTCCTACAGTTGGTTTTAGTGCATAATTTAATAAGCTACTAGAAATCTACGGTTCCGCATTTCTGGGGCCTACAACTTTGAATTCATTCAGCAAACCCAAATGTTTGGTCTGAGAGGGCCCCAGTGTGGCCTCTCCCCGCTGCACATACCCCAGGTGCCCAGTGCAGTGGCCCAGGAGGTATAAGCTTCACGGTTGGTGTCCAGACAGGAGGGACGCAGAGCCAGGAGCCAGGTGCAGCTGGGCGTGTGGGGCTCTGCAGAAGGCGCGTGCGTTGCAACCTCACCCCACAACCCGCATAGGGAGGACAGCACATTGTCCCGACGGCGGGAGGTGGTTAGGCCCGGCCCATCCGGCACCCCTGTGGCTGTTGCCGGTGAGCAGGAAGGGAAGGGCGGCCTGGGGGTTGTGGGGTGCTCGCCCTGGGGACCTGTGCAGGGAAAGGCAGGCCGTGGCAGCAGGCCAAAGTCTCCCTAAAAGGCAGGCGTGTGTGGGCAGAGGGCACAGGGCGCCAGCATCGCTGTCCCCAGGGCTCGCTCTGCTCGTCACACAGTGGGCCCCGGTGTGCGAGGGCCTGTGATGCGCCGTCCAAGCTCGCCCTTCTGGAGGTGACTGCCTCATGTGCGCTAGGGCCATGTCTGCTCTACTCGTGCACCCTGCAAGGCTGGCTTGGCCTCTCCCAGGCACCGCCAACTGTCCCGCACTCCCAGGCCCCACGCCCATGTCCCAGGGCCACCCTCCCAGGTTCCTGTGGCACTGTGAAGGGGGCGCATAGGGCCTGGCCCTCTGTCCGCGTTGTGACCACCACTTTCCTCGCTGACGCTTGGAAGCCTTTCCTCTGCTCCGGCTGTGTCACAGACAGCAGCGCCGGCCCGGACGCTTGGCCACGCCCTGTGGCTCCGGACACCACTGCCGTCTTCTCTCTGCTCCCAAGCCGGGTGGGGACGGCCCAGGCCCAGCCTTTCCTCCCTTGTTGGGTGCTGTTTTCCAAAAGCACCCGTAGCCCTGACCCCAGGTCTCCCGGGCTGTCACCAGGCTGTGACATTTGCCTACTGAGAGTTGCTGTCCCCTCCTGGAGGACGAGGACGACGTCCTCTGACTCCTGTCTGCGTGCTCTTCGACCTTCTCGCCGGTGGCTCTCCCCGATGTCCTGCGGGAGCCCGTGACCTCTGGCTGGCAAGGCCACAGGGACAAGGAGCCAGCTTCTCCCCAGGAGACCCCGCGGGTTCCAGAGTCTTCTGGAACAGACTGTCGCACCCCACTGGGGCTGCGAGTGGAACCTGCCGGCCTGCCCTGCTCCCGGGGCCTCCGCAGGCCTGAGGTGACGCTTCACAGGCCGAGCGGCGGGGCCGTGGCAGGCGTGTCCCTCAGCGTCCTCCCTGTGCACGGGCCGCACGTCCTCGGCAGCGCTGCTTACGGAAACCCCCAGACTGTCCTGTGCTGACCTCCACCATCGCCCCTCACAGAGAGGACAGTGAGGCCCAGGGAGGGCGCTTGGGAGTGTAAGTGGCAGGCGACAGTTGTTACATTTGACATGACGGACGTGAGCCACGTGGTGACACCGGGACATGGACCCACCTCCCCACCTGCACACGCAGAGGCCCGGGGTGCCACTCAGGGCAGGCACCTTGCCGATCTCAGGCTGTCGCCAGGGTGCACACAGGCTTTGTCTGAATCCTGCAGGGGTTGGCGCTGCAGTGTCCACACACTGCCCACCAGAGGGCGCCAGGACCCTGCAAATGCCACGTGCTGCGGGCCCTGGCACCGGCGTTCCCCCGCGGGTCCACAGGTGCTGAGCGCGCACTGCTGTGCGGCCGCAGGCGAAGGCGGTACGGGGCTCTGTACTAGCACTGTGCCTCGGGCAGAAGGACAGACCCTCAGCTGGGTGCTGCAGAGGGGGAGCTGGGCGCGGCAGGGTGGGTGGGACCAGTGTGCTTGCAGGGCCCCTGTGTGGGCAGGGCAGGGCAGGGCAGGGCAGGGCAGGGCAGGGCAGGGCAGGGCAGGGTGGCAGGCACAGTCTGAGGTCCATCAAGACCCCAGAATGCTGCAGTTAGGAGCCGCCAGCATCTCGGGGTGTGGCCCGCAGGGCAAGCGTGGGGGCGCCAGCTGGGTGGGGCTCTGCTCATGCGGGCCTGGCTCCAGGAGCAAGGCAGATGGACCCCAAGTGGCCTGAGGACCTCCTGGCTTGGGGTGACCGGCTCAGATACTGTTTGCTGGCCCGGTGACCTGGCCCCAAGCTCCCCGAGGCCCCCAGCAGATGTGGCACTGTCATCGATCATCGCAGCAAAGCTCCTGGCCCAAACCTTGGGCACCAGGCAGGGACGCAGGGGCTCCTGCACAGCACACAGCCCGATGGCCAGGAGGGCTGACCACGCAGCCACACGCATCCCTGGCTCGAGGGCCCGAGATCTCCCGCACCCACCAGCTCTGGGGGTGCTTGCCGGGAGCCAGGGTTCCCTCCCCTATGAACAGGAGCCGGCGCGGTGGGCTGGACTCAGGGACAGGGCTGCCAGCGGGACCCTGGCGGGGTGCTGGAGGTGGCACCGCGGGACCTGGGCCTCAGTGTCTTCCCTATAGGTGACACAGTGCCTGCCCCACGTGGCTGGGGCCAGAATGACGCGTGCAGAGGGCTGAGGCCGGAGCGGCTCACAGCCCAGGGAGCCCAGGCCGGCGCAGGCTTTGTGGACGGCACCGCCTCCGACCTCAGCCGCCCTCTGCGGCCCGTTTCTCCCCTGACACGGTGGCTGTGGAGAGGGTGGCCCTGCTGTTCTTTGTGGATTTTTAAAAACCAAATAAACACTTAACCAGCTAAATGAGACCAGGCTGTGTAAACACACCCAGCAGAATGGATTACAGCCACCCCCGAGAGCGGTCACCCCTGGCCGGCGACCGGCGGGTAAAGGCTACCATGCTTGTGCCTTGAAGCCACCAGGGTCCCCACGTCCAGGATGAGGTACTTTTCCACCGTGCTCACTGCCCACAGCCCCCGGCTCTTTGCCTGGCCATGGCTGCATGGGGCAGGGGCAGCCAATTGTCGGCGGCTGAGATCTCTGGCACAGGGACTGCCCCAGCCCCAGTTCTTACCTGGCAGGCAGGGGACACCCAGGACAGCATGTAAGTTGGCTGATTTTTGGTTTTGTGTTTTCCTGTGTTGGAGATGAGAACTCAGGCCTCATGTATGCTAGGCAAGCATGCATCCTAGCCCTTATTCTCTGAGACAGAGTCTCACTAAGTTATCCAGGCTGGCCTCAAACCTGCAATCTTCCTGCCTCAGCCTCCCAAGTGCCTGGGGTCACAGGTGTGTGCCTCTGTGCCTGGCTTTGAGTTGCCCTTGTACAAATGACGGTTTACTGGACCAAAGTTGGAGCACATAAAGGGAGCCATTCCGAAGCCAGCTCTTCCGTGACACTTAGCCCATGGGGGATGCCATGCAGCACCCCCGGCCCCGACCCTGGTCATCACCCCTGAAGGAAGCACTGACCCCGAGTGCTTCCTGCCCACCCTCACCCCAGGCCCTGGCCCCCTCGGCTTTCTGCCCTCACAGCCTCCTGCACACTCACGAGTGTGCCTGCACACTCTGGCTTGGGCCGGAGCAATGGCCACCCCTTGTCCCAGCCCATGCACCTGCCAGTGTCCAGCGTTCATTGCCTCGCCCTGGGGGGGCAGGCCGGCGGAGGGTGGCGTGCGAGTGGGGGCGTGTGTGTGGCCTGCGGCTGTCATTTCCTGTAGCTTTTGGCTTTTGCTCTGTGACTTGTGTGGGGTGTGACTGTTTGGAGCAGCTCTGGGGACGCTGGGGACGAACCCAGGGCCTTAAGGCCTTAGCTCCACCCACAGCCCTTTGTGGTTTTAGTTTCGAGGCAGGGTCTGGATAAATTGCCCAGGCTGGACTCAAGCTTTGGTCTTCCTGCCTCAGCCTCCCAGAGTGGGGGGATCATGTGTGATTCTGAGTGATTGTGAGATTGTGGCTTTATATGCACAGGAGATTTTAGGGGGCTGTGGACGTGTGTGACCTCATAAGCCTGAGTGTAAGGCTGTACGAGCCCGCAGAAGCACACCTTTGTGCCACCCCATAAATGGCAGCATGACGCTGTCTGCCTCTTCCGCCCTCCTCTGCCCATGCCCCAGAAAGCTCTACCTGCCCCTGTCCCTGCCCACACTGCCCCACCTCTCGGCTACCCCATCCTGGGGCTGCACCAGGCCCCCTGGGATGTGGCCTCAGGTGTGGCCAGCCCTGTCCCTGGGGTGAAGGCGAACGTGCGCATGGGCCTCAAGGCCTGGCTCCGGCTGGCCCTCCTCCAGTCACCCCAGCAGGCTCCGTCCCCTGCTGAGTGCCCTTCGCCCCAGCCCCTCGTTACTGCAGCAAGCCCCCTTGTCTTGGGCAGGTGCCATGCCAGTCTCTGCCACTGCCCAGCTGTGACACGGTGGTCCAGCTCCCAGTGTCATGCCTGTCTATGCCAGGCTCCACGCAGCCTGTAGGTCCTTGGTGGGGAGGCCCAACCTTCACGCAGATGCGGAAACGGAGGCAGGGTCAGCAGCCACCCAAGGCCACTCCCACCCTGAATCTTACTCCCCCAAACTTAGCAGGAGGGGACATAGGAGCACAAGGGTCTGGGACAGGAGGGACAGGGTGCAGGGCAAGGAGTGCTGAGGAGGGTGCTCGTCTACCTCCTGGCTCCCTGGGGCGTGGTGTCAGGATGGGCAGTGCGGAAGGACAAGGTGTCCACCCTCCCCACGTCACATGGCATTGGGACACAAACTGTACGTCCTGAGGCTGGGGGCCAGCGTGGTCCTCAGGCCACAGGGAGAGAGGGCAGAGGAGGCGCTGGCCACCATGAAGAGCCAGGCATGGAGTCCTGCTCGCCCCTCTCCTGGGGACCAGGCGGGAGGGGACGGTGCCCACCAAGGACGAGAGCTTCGGGGAAAGAGGGACCTGTGGGCCGAGCGGGCTGTGTGCCACCCGCCTGCTGCCCTCCTCCCCTGATGCAGTTGGCAGTCAAGGTGCCAGTCACAGAGGTGGACCGTGGGGAGGACCCACCTGTGGTCCTGCAGAGGTGGCGAGAAATTGAGATGAGACTCCAAGCCGCAGGGCACGTGGGAGCTCCTCTTCCAGCGACATGGGGGGTGGTGGGGCTGCCAGGGGCAGGAAGAAGGCGGGCATCAGGGGCATCGGGACACGCAGGGCAGCTGGGGCGGGGGGAGGGCAGCAGCGTTGTAACTGGGTAACGGGCCTCGCTCGAGCGCCGAGGAAAGGCAGGCAGAAACGCAACTCCCCTCTTTGTTTTGCTTTTGAGACAGGGTCTGTAGTTCAGGCTGCCTTGAGCTCACTGTGATCCCCCTGCCTCAGCCTCTCAAGTGTCCTGCTGGGACCACCACCCCCAGCCTTCCCAGGTCTTCTGAGGGCTGAACTAGACCTTGGCACTCTGCCTGGATCTCGCCTTCTGGGGTGGGGCTAGCCAGGGTCCCACCTCCAAAGTGGCTCACGAGGCGGGGGCCCCGTCCTCAGCAGGCTCAGAGAGCATGAGCTGCTGCCAGTCCATATCGAAGCGGGGGAAACTGGCGGGGAGGTCGTGGGTACCAGGTCACAGAGGCAGGAAAGGGCTGAGGCGGGGCAGAGCCTGGGTTTCCGGACTCCAGATCGCGGCCTCTTTTCTCCCTCCAGCCCTGGCCCCGGGCCGGGATCCCATGACACAAAATCGCCTCTTGCTCTGAGCTTAGGGTTTCGGGCCAAGTGGGGAGAGGCACAACATGCTGGTGCCCATGGCGGGGGTATGGCTGAGGGGTGGGCACCCCAGCCTCCGTGGATGTTCGGATCTGCCCAGGTTTCTGGGTGCAGCCTGACACTGAGTCCAGCGTCTCGAGATGCATAACGCTGACACTGCAATGTAGCAACTGCGTTTCCAGGAGCACCGCCAAAGGAAATAATCCCGAACACACGATTGTTCCCATCCGCACAGGCTCGCCCACACACCGAGCACGACCGCTCCCTGGGACTGCTCTTCCGGATGGATTTCCGTCCCCCAGGGTAGGAGAGCACGTGGGCCGCTTTACATGCCATCCAGCCACGCACATAGCATTCCTGTTTCATGACTTGGCTTCAACTCCTAAGGCCACAGATTTTCAGCGTGGGGAAGACCTCAGGGACTTGCTAGTCTGTCCACCGGAGGGCAGCACACAAGCTTGGGAGGCTGGACCAGTCCTTCGAAGCGGGACTCCTCGGAGCCTTTGCTCTCCGGGGGCTCCCCCGAGGTGGGCTGAGGACCTATCTAGCCAACAAGCCCCTGGCACAGACAGCAGAACCCTGTGCTTGCCCGCTCTGGGGCTCAGGGCAGGGATCCTTCCCTGTCCCTCCCATCTGCCATGCCCCTGAGTCCCTTGGCCTCCGTGTCCCCTGGGTCCCTCCCCATTGGAGGCCGCTCATGATGAGGCCCACGCACCTCCTCACCCCGGGCTGTCTGCAAGGACGGGAGTTCTGAGCAAGGCCAGCCCACATGGCCAGGGGGCTGTGGGTTCTGGGGGACACTGCTTACCCCAGACCGATGGAAGGACCTCAGATGTCTGGATGGTCATGGCGAGGTGGGAGTGGGGAGGAGCTGGGGGTGGGTTTTGGGGTGGGGCGAGGGGAGACCGCCACACCAGGAAACAGGGCAGGGGACAGGATCCAGCACTGAGCCTGAGGAACGCACGAGGGAGGCGCCCCGGCAGCCCCTCCTGCCCCCCAGAGGTGAGTGACCTGTCTCTCCGGATGCGTCCCCCAGCACGGCTCAGGCCCCACACACAGCTGCGGCCTGCTGGCTTGGAGGAGCCACTTCTGACCCCCGACGCGCACAGCCTCAGCCCACCCGGCACTGCCGCCCGGCCGCCCATCTCCTTGTGTACCACGAGCACCCCGGGGCCAGGCACGCCTGTCCAGGGGCAGACACAGCACACCAGCCGGCCAGCGCGCTCTGGGACAGGAGGTGCCGCCCACCTGGAGGCCTGGGGCTGCCCTTGCGCCTCTGCACACACCCGCTCGCCCACCACACAGGGGTCGCCACCAAGGTGCACGGCCCCACCCTGAGCCTGAAGCCTCGTGGCCTCTGCCAGGAACTCAGAGGCCCTGGCCAACATCTGGGCAGAAAGGAGGTCGCTTCACTTTCAACCGGCACAGCTGGGCTCCCTCTGCTCTTGCTGGGAACCTCATCTTCTCTTCTGGAGAAGCGGGACACTGCATGGGCTGGGGGTCCGTTCCTTCCTGCCTCTACCACAGCACCGTGGGCTGGGCTTCACCACGAACTCCAGTGCTGATGTCCTGGCAAGAGCCCAGGGCCTGTGGTACCATCGGCAGCTGTGGCCCTGCCCACCAGGCTTCCTAGCCTTCTGCTCTCCTTATATCAGTCCCACCCTGTAGGTAGAACAACCAATCACAGGCCCTGCCCCTGAGGAAACATGACTCAGGCCCAGCCAATCACAGGACTTCCACTCCCCTGGCTACCATGATAGGTCCATAGGATGGTTATATGACCAGGCTAGCCAGTCAGAGCCCTTCCCTTGGGAGTTTATGGTGTGTGTGTGTGTGTCTGCGTGTGTGTGTGAGAGAGAGAGACAGAGAGAGAGCGTATGTGTGTGGTTTTTGAGACAGAGTCTTGCTCTGTAGTTCAGGCTGGCCTTGGACTCACTAGGTAGCCCAGGCTGGCCTAGAACTCATGGCGATCCTCGAGCGCTGGGATTACAGGTGTGTGCCGCCACGCTCGGCTTGGGAGTGTACACCGTGAGCCAGGCCGAGGGCTGCACACTTCTTTGTCACCCAGCTGGGAGACCTGAGTCACGCTGCCGCCTGCACCTTGCCCCCCACTGCTGGGAGAGCTATATGCTCGAGGAGGAAACGAGGTTCCAGCTCCCAGCGTGTGGGGGGCTCAGCCTGGTGCTGAGGCCCTGGGTACAGCTTGTGACTTCAGGGCCCTGGGCCCAGCTACTTCTGGTTTGAGTTTCTGTCACCAGAAGCTGCAGGGGCCCCTGCCTGTCCTAGGGGCCCTGGGCAGCTCCAGAAGCTTCCTGACACAGCTCCAGGGGACGAGGAAGCTGCTGGGGGAAACTTTGTCCCCTGTGGGTTTAGTTTATAGCATCCTTGCCAGACCCAATGGGAGACTGTGGCACCCAGCCTTGAAGGGGGAGGGAGGGGAGGGAGGGGGGAAGAAGAGGGAGGTCCCAGCATCCCTGGGGGTCCCCAGGCTGGGCAGGAGCTGAGCCTCCCTGGGGGAGCCTCGCACTTTGCTGGCAGCACTGGGGGCACCTGTGACGCTGGTACCACTCCCCGCTCACCCTGTCCTCTGAGACGCACGGGAAGCCTGCTGTGCTAGTCCGTTGGTTCTGGGGGACTTGACAAGTGCCAGGCAGGGCAAGGACCTGCCGAGCTGCTGTGGCTGGGAAAGGTGGCCGCTCACAGGGCAGGTGGCCCTGACCAGCCCCCATTTGCGTACCCAGCAGCACACAGCACCGGGACAAACTTTTCCCATCAAAATGCGCTGAGCCCCAGATGGGACGAGTTTGACGAGTTTGACAGCCGTTGAGTGCCAAGGTGCGACGGGAGGGGGACCCAGCCCTTCGCAGCCCTGTGATTGTGGGGCAATCAGCAAGCAGTTGTTTGCCAATGTCACCCAGAAGCAGCATGGTCATGTGGCACAGAGGGGCCTCCGGCCCAGTGACAGGCGTCCCACGAGAAGCGATTTGGACTAACCTGGGGCGGAGGCTGTGGGACAGCATGGTAGAGACAGGGGTGACCAGTCCAGGAGCCAGGAGCACAGCACACTGCAAGCAGCACTGGAAGCTGAGAGGCCGGAGGCGAGCAGGTGCCAGAGCTCACAGGGGACAGAGATCCAGGCCTTTGTCTCTGGGCCACGGCAGAGTAGGCTTGACCTGGACCAGCTGCCGGCTCACCACCCCAGCTCCGCCAGCACGGGCCTTTTAGCCTGTTAGCTGTTACCAAGAGGCATGGGATGGCGGAGTATTCTGCCAGGGACCTGGGGTTGATTTATCCTTCTTTGGGTCAGTTGTGAGGAATGAACCCAGGGCCACATCCTCGCTCTTTTTTGAATCAAGGTCTCTCAAAATTGCCCCATTTGGCTCAAAAGCACAATTCTCCTGCCTCAGCCTCCCAGTGTGCTGCGATTACAGATGTGCCCAGCACGCCTGACTTATTCGTGGGTCGATAGTGGCATCTGGGAGAAAACACCAACCCTTAGTGACAAGGCTGGGCTGGAAGAGGGGCGAGAGGGTGGACACAGCCGGACATCTGCCCCCGTGGGCGCTCTCGACCCCCGACCTGTGCAGAGGGACATCACACGGCTCCCTCACTGTGAGTCCAGGGCTCAGGCCGCTCCGAGTCAGCAAGGAGTCGCCCCATGCTGGTCAGCTCATCCCGCAAGCCTCAGTTTCCTCTTCTGTAAAGTGATGACGGCAGGTCTCAAAGAGGAGGGGTGGCCCCCAGGGTGTCGGGAGGGCCAGAGTGGACCCTGTGACCACGGCAACAGGTTCAGGGTAGGCCAAGGCCAAGGTTGGGCGGGGATGGCCCCTTAAGGGGGTCCTGGGGAGCATCGTGCTCCTTTGCCAGCTTCTTGTGACCCCTCCTCCTCTCCCTCACAATGCGGCCACTAGGGCACTGCCTCCCTCACCTGTCCTGCCGAGGACACTGGGCCCATTGAGGACGCTCGTGAGCCAATGCGGCCCGCCTGGGTTACCCAGGGTGCTCTTTGCCTCCTGTCCTTGGCCTTCGCCACACCCACGTGTCCCTTTGGCCACGCAGGGGAAAGCCCCGGTTCCGGGAATCAGGGCGAGGTGCTCGGCTGACCACAGGTGGGCCGGCTTGAATTCCTCAGACCTGGGCCGGTGCTGGCGCCTGGCTGTTCCTCTTGGAAGCAGAGGATCCCACTAAAACCAGCTCATTCGAGGCCGTTTCCCATCTTTCTGCTGTTTTTGACTCTCTTCAAAGGGGCCTTGTCTGGCGGAGGAGCCTGGGCCACTCTGCCAAACCTTCACTTCCAAATAAACCATGCTAGGAAATTTCCACAGGCCCAGGCCCAGGCCCCGGCCATGTCCCCGAACCCTCCGCTGCCTGACACCCGCAGCCCACTCGGCTCTGTGGGCCCCGGGCCTCGCTCCCCCAGAGCAGGGCGTGTGGTGGGGTATCTGGCTTTGTCTGACTTCCTGTCACTCTCAGCAGTGCCGGGCACAGGGTGTATCGGGAGTGGCCTGGCCTGGGATGCCGTGACAGGCTCAGAAGTGCTTTGCTGTCCTCCTGCAGGCCCTCGCTGCCACGCGCGCCCTGCCTTACGCTTGGCGGGATCCTCCCAGCGGCCTTCCGGGCTCCCGCACCCTGGCCAGCTCTGCAGGTTGACAGGGAGCGGGCTTCCGGCCGACACGGGGGCACACACGTCCCACCGCCTGGCACCTGGCGGCGTGGCCTTTGTCCCATCCGCCCTCCGTGTGCATTCCCTCTGGATTTCAGATGTCACCACGCAGATCCCCGTCGTGTCTGGGGGTCCCATTGTCCCGATGAAACAGCTGGGGTGGGGGGAGGGGCTGTCACGGCCACTCTGCCAGAGTCCAGGCCGCTCTCTGCTCTTCCCAGCGCCCTGGGCTCAGGGTGCCATCTGCAGTGGGGACCAGCAGGGGTGAGGGCGACGCCTGCTTCGTGGGGGAGGGGACCTGGGCCTGTGCGGGCTGCTTGGCTCCATCTGTCTGTCTCTGGCGGACAGCTGGTGGCCGGCACCAGGGTTCTGCTCCTCAGCTGTGTGCACAGCACCACTGCCCTCCAGGAGGCCCCTCCACACCACCCTGCTCAGCCTCTGGAGGACACCCAGGCCGGCCGGACGCTCGCGGAGCGAGGCCTGGGGCAGGCCGCCACAGGCACTTTTGCTGGGAGTGTGGCAGGTGGGCTGCGTCCACCCAGCACCCGTGGGCCCAGTGTCCTCGGCAGGACAGGTGAGGGAGGCAGTGCCCTAGTGGCCGCATTGTGCACCGAGGGTGCCATTCCCAGCACGACCACTGAGAGGCGCTGTCCCAACCCACCTGGACATCTGGCGGCCCTGAGTGGTGTGAGCAGCGGCAGCAGCCCTGCGGCCTCACAGGCAGGCAGGCGCCTGGGTGGACTCTGCCACACGCTCTAGGGTTTGTCCTTGTGTGCACTGTGCTGGCGTTGTCTGTGGCCTGTGGCAATCGTTACTAAACAGTGACGGACGTGCTGATAAAAGGCATAGAAAGTAGAAGAATTTCTATTAACCTAAGAAATCGATAAATGCACTTAACTGCCTATAATGAATCACTAAGCATAAACTAATGAATAAGAATTTAAGGGCTCAGTGAAGAAAGGGTCTTTTTCCTCCCGCTGTCACCCACGTGTACCGCGCTCCCGTTTTGGCCTGAGTCTCACGATTTACTGCCCCCTTTTGACGGCCGAGATGGACCGGTGGTGCAGGCGAAGGCAGTGTGTGGCAGCCCTGGGGCGGCTCTGGGGCAGCGCAGGAGGGGCTCCGGCAGGGGTGCGGGACAGGACGGAGCCCGTGTGGGGACAGAGGGAGGGGCCGGGCCGGGGGACAGGCGCGGGTCTGGCTGGGACCCCCAGGGGCCCGGCCGCTTCCTCTGTGTGTCCGGTCCAGGAGACGCTGCATCTCACCGTGTGCAGCCCACGCTGCGGACACAGGCACAGCTGGCGTGTGAGCGCCCAAGGTGGTTGCCACCCGCCCGCGGGCTCCTCCACGCCTGAGGAATCGCTGTCGCCACCCAGGTTCTCAGGGCAGCACAAGCCTGTGCCACTCAGAGTCCAGGAGGGCCCCGGGAGCTGGGCGCTGCCAGCAGGCAGTCGGGACACTCCACACCGACTCTTTGGGAGTAGTCTTTTCCATGCGGCCCCAAGAGTGCAAGGCCGTAAGGACCACATCTGAATAAGCCTAAGAGAACTCCTCCCACCGGGCACATGCCTGTCGTTCCAGTTCTCAGGGAGGCTGAGGCAGGAGGACGGCAAGTTTGAGCCTGACCTGGAAAACTTTGCAACTCAGTGAAACTGTCTCAAAATAAAATAATGAGCAGTGGAGATGGAGCTCAGGGCAAAGGTCCTGGGTTCCATCCCCAGTACCAGAAGAAACTCCCCCACTGCACATCAGATAACAAGGAAAAGAGGCGAACTTCACTCCAAGCCCACTGGGCTGGGGCTCCTCTCATGGGCACAGACTGGCAGCGCCTCTGTGTCATGGTGCGCCCGAGTAACACGGCTGCTCACCGACCACGGCACTCACCATCGCTGCCCTTCCTCCCGAGGGGCCCCGCCCTGGCTCTCTTAGGCCGTATGTGTGACTGTCAGTCTTGGCAGGCGGCATCGCCATGACTCCACGCCCGGCCCTGCGCGCTCTAGGTCACCGCCTCCGGTCCCTCCGCTCCCGCCCTCCAAGCTGCCTTTCCTCCCGGGACCTCAAACCCGACCCGGGCCGCACAGAGGGCTGGAGTGCCCACGCGTCCTGTGTGCCCGCGAGGCGGACGCTTTCAAGGCCGGTGCGGTGGGATCCTGCGGTCCCAGCCCATGGGCTGTCTCCCTGGGAGTCCTGCCGGAGCCCTCGGTGTCCTGTGTCCCACAGCGAGGTCACTCTCGTCACCGCAAAGCTCGCGTCTGCCCCGTTTCCCCACTGAGAAGTTCCTGTTTCCCCTCTGTGGATAATAAGCACTGCGTGGGCACTCACTCTGAGCCTGCAAGTCCCTGCCGTGGGAAGAGTGGTCCCTCGCCAGTTTTAACATTCCCCAAGGAGCTAATCCCAGTGCGTTCAGTCAGCGTTTACAAGAGAGACAGATGTAATACAAGCCACACAAACATGTGAGAATTTACACGCTGGCTCACGATGGCCGCCCACTCGGGTGTGGAAGAG
Organism: Chinchilla lanigera; assembly: GCF_000276665.1. Lineage (NCBI taxonomy): Eukaryota > Metazoa > Chordata > Mammalia > Rodentia > Chinchillidae > Chinchilla > Chinchilla lanigera. The sequence goes on along the minus strand of NW_004955541.1, from coordinate 385,294 downwards.
CGGTGAGGGTCCGTCTGTCCACACACCAGGACCAAACCATCCAGCCGAAGGCCTGTATCCCGGGCAAGTCCCTATCCAGAGGCCGAAGGTCTGTGCCCGGAGCCAGGAGAGGACGTCCAAAGCGAAAGCGAAGACTAGCTCCTCTGAAGAAGCCAGAGGCGCACCTACCCTCTGGCCGCAGTCCTCCCTGGGTGGCTGTGCTGCACCCGGCGCTACGTGAGCCGGTGGAGTTGTGTCACGTGGACGCACTGACCGTCACACCGTGCGCAGGACATCTGTCAGGCAGCGGGGCTCGCTGGGCGCAGGGCGCGGAGGTTCCAGAGCCTCTGAAGGAGGAGGCCTCGGGCTGTGGCTACGGCTGAGCCTCCCTGCCAGCCCTGGACTGACCGGTGCTGAAGGGCTTTCCCCAGCCCGGGAAGAGCAGACGGAAGAAAAGGTCGGGGACTTCTATAGGGGTTAACATGCACAGAGGGCGCAGGCGACTGGAAGCACGTCCTGGCGGGCCTCTTTTTGTCAGAGCCGTCTGCCTGGCGTCACGGCGATGGTGACACTCGGACGGGCCAGCAGGCCCACCACTCCGGTCCTGGAGGAAGGCCCGGAGGCCCACAATAAGGACAGCTGAGTGCATCACCTGAGGACAGGGTCGCAGGAAGTTGTGCTTACGGCCTACTAAGGGTCCTTAGTCCTGAGCCTGACAGGGTGAGGACTCCACACTCCCCACCCGATGGGTCGGAGAGAGTGGGCAACGTGTCTGGAGCCCCCGCCCGGTCCCGTAGCTCGATCCACCCTTGACACACTGAGGCCCGAGTGTTAGCTGGACGGCTGTGGGCTGTGGGCCTGGTCTGGGTGGGGCAGCGGCTGGTACTCATGATAGGGTGGGTACACCAGGGCCTGCTGCTTTTCTCCAGGCTGCAGCCCCCCGTCCACCTGTCCCACCAGTGTGTGTGGGGCTCCCCCAGGTCTGCACGGGCCCCCTACCTGTGACCCTGGATTTGCTGCTCTCTGCCCGTCCTGTGGTCCCTGGACTGGGGGCCCTTGGGTGTTAGGGCTGATTCCTTATTCCTGATCAGAGCTGCTTAATAGACAGAGAAATGTGGCAGGGTCACCCCTAGGCCCGCAGGGCACCCTAGTGCATGGGTTCTCCCAGAAAAGACGACAGTGTGTCAGCTCCTCCATCCTGGAAGGCGGGCAAGTGAGTAACCACTGTGTCAGCTGGGGACACCTCTCCCCCGCTGCCCCCCCGCTGTCCCCCAGGTGCTGCTCTTGTCCGGAACCCTCCCCCAACCCCTCAGGTCCCCCAGATAGGTCCTCAGCTCCCACGCTGACAGACTTCGAGACCATAGCAGACCACCCAGCCTCGAGCCTGGGCTTTGAGACCCGTCCCTCACGCCCCCTGCAGCAAGGGCCTGGATATCAGCTGTGTGGAGCTTTGGTGGCTGCCCAGCTCTGTCACCCTTGAAGCTCCCGAGGTCACTGGAGTCCCCTGCGGTCCCACAGCTCTCTGGGGCCACCTGCGCGCACCACGCCACGCCCACCTTCCTTAGGACCACGGAGGGCTGGGATGGGCAGGTGTCCTCAGACAGACGAGCCAGAGTCTCAGCTTCGGGACACCAGTCGGGGACCCCGCGAGGTTGAATGGCCTCTGGCCACAGAGGGGTCCCCAAACCTGGAACCTGGAGAAGGGGGCCCCCGGGGACCTGCAAACACCTGGCCCACACTCCCCTCCCTGCCGTGGCGACTCCCCGGGAACAAAGTTGATGGCGAGGCCGGTGAGCCCCGAGGTCCGCACAGGGGCGTGAGCTGCGCACAGTCTCCTGCAAAGCCAGGGCTGAAAGCTCTGAGCCCAGAAAAAAAACTCCAACAAACAAACGTGAAAAAGAAGAGAATGCTTTTAAAAGGCTGGAGCCAATTTGGGGTCAAACCCAGCGGTCCACACAGCGGTCCTCACATGTGTGCGGCTGGGTGACTTCGCCCCTGCCCCGCCGCATGGCTGTCTGAGCAAACATCTCCACTCGCCCCGGGGAGGCCGCCACCCACAACCAACTCAACGACTGCTTTTTATGTGGAGAAAGCCCCACAGGATGACAGAAGAGTACCATAAATGCTGGTTCTGAGAGGGGTCTCAAGTCACCCAGGCACCTTGGCTGTGAGATCTAGGGGTGGTTGCTGCTTCCTCACCTAGGGAGCGGGCAGTTGTCAGACCCCCGGGGCGGGCGACGAGCACCTGCTCTGCCTGGGGCAGCATGCGCAGCCAGGCACTTGCGCAGGCAGGTGCCACACCCTGCAGGATGGGACCGAGTGAAGGGACAGGTGTGAGCTTGCCACCTGACAGAGGCAAGAGGTGACAGCCCCTCCCGAGATAGCTGTGTTGGGGTCGGAAGAGCCGCCCGGCCCCTTCCCTGCAAACGCTGCCCTCCAGCCTCGAAGCCGGCGCTCCTTCCATGGAGTGACAGCGGCCCTGAGCCTTTGAAGCCAGACCCTGTGAGGTCAGCCGGGCAGCGGAACTTTCCACGAGCCCCAGCGGGCAGGACGCGGTTCTGGGATGCTGCTGGCTGGGCTTCTGGGCAGGGTCCAGGAACCCGCAGGGGCTGAACCGGCCCCGGTGCTGCAGCCCAAGGGCTGTCTACCTGGGGCCCTTTGAACTGTGCCCTGGGCCACCACTTCTGTGGGGCGAGGGGCAACTGGGCCCCCAGGCTTGGCCTGGAGCAGCCGGGGGCTGTCCAGCTGGCCTGAGCGTCCTTGCTGACCCAGATCTGGCTGGGTGGACCAGGCCACAGCCAGGTGGCACTGGGCCACACGCTGAGCCCATTGGCTAGTCTGGGCACCGCACCAACGGCAAGAGGGAAGCCAGGGCAGGAGGTCGGCATGGGCACAGTGCGGCCTGGCCAGTGTCAGTCCCTGGACCCAGGCCACGAGACACGGCCCGGCCAGAAACCAGGCTGAGCGGGCAGCCAGCAGCGGCCCCAAGATGCTGACCAGGCCCCAGAGCCCTGGCAGCGTGCAGAGAGCCACGCCCGGCCCAGGGGTTCCCAGCAGGGCACCCGAGGACAGGACTGCTCACCCTCTCGGGACCTGGCGGGGGCAGGGTCCCAAGTGAGGTAGCGACGGCAGCCAGGGAGACGTTCTTGCGGAAGGCGCCGGAGCCTCCAGCTCCTACCCATCTCTGCTCCGGCCTCTGGTGCGTCAGGACGCAGACACCCTCAAAACTCCCAGAGCCTTACTGGCAAGTCAGGGGCAGCTCAAGGAGGTGGCTGAGCTCCCCTGAGTTAACCACCCCACCCCGGCCTTGCGTGAGTCTCCCGGAAGCAGAGCCTGAAGCTCCAAGGGCTGGGGAGGGTGCTAGAATGCGCAGTCAAGGGGCGCGGTGAGGACCGCGTAGGAGACACCCGGGCTTCCGCACCCTGTCAGCCTGGGTCCTGCTGCCTCGTGGCTGCTGGTCCTGCCCCAGCCTGCACCCTCGGGAGTCTCCCCTCCATGCCGAGTCAGCACCTGGGGATTCTGGGGTCCCACAGCTCAGCACTGTGAGGGCAGGGGCGAGCAGGCAGTGTCCAAGGTTCACAGGCAGCATGTGCAGCAAGGCACCTCTCAGATACACGTCCCTGTGTCCAAGACAGGGGACACGCTGAGCAGCGTGGAGGCCCCTAGCACACTCGCTGGAACAAGACGGGCGTTTTCGTTTTCTTCTCTTTCACAGGCCAGAAGAGCTGGCCCGGGGCTGGCAGGCCGCTCTGCATGCATCTACATTCTCTTTGGATCCGAAGTGTTCGCTCTCGCTCCTGCTCTCATACCTATGTCCCAGACAGTGTGGAAGAAACGCCAAAGGGAGCCCAGGCCCATTCTTTTTAAGGGCACTGTGGTAGACTAACTAATCGTCAACTTGTAACACCCAGCTGAACTGAATCAGCGTGGTGCTGGGCGTGGGGGGCCCACCTGAGGAGTGTCACCAGCAGCATAAAAGAACCGGAGGGGAAGATGGTGAATCTCCTGGAGAAGCATGTCTTGCTGGTTTCCCTGACGTGAACTCTGCTGTTCTCATCATCAGAGGAGCTCGGGTCCTCGCTGTCACTGAGGATGGCTGAGGTTCTCTTTCGGGGAGTTCTGGTCGTTATCTTGCGCATCACTTCCTGGCTCCAGTGCAGATCCCTCAGCTGCTGGCACAGATCCTTCATCCCGCCGGCACAGACTTTGTAGCTTCCACCACTGGCCTTTGGGCCTTCCCAGTGCAGATCTTGGTACAGACTTGCATGAGACATTGCCATGGGCTCTATGTCTTCAGCTGGACTCATGCACGACATTGCGGTGGGACCCTCAGCTGGATTCTTCGGGTCTCTATTGCGTGGACTATTTCCCGCTCTCTTCTGCATTTGACTCTTTGGATGACTATTATAAAATAACCCTATAAAGTACATGTCCTGTAGTAAGTCCTTTCCACTGTAAACCCTGACTACCACAGGCACAATCCTGGGGTCAGGCTTCGCTGCAAAGGCGGCTGGGAAATGTGTCCAAGCTGAGGCTCAGTGTCATGGGAAACGGGTGGGAGCGGGGGATGGAAGAGAAGCTGCCTTAGTAACACCAGGCTTGAAGTCAGCACCTTCAGCAGGCGGGGTCACCATGTGGGTGCAGCCCATGGGGCATGGGGTCAGCAGGGCAGTGGCCCCAGAGTGCCCATGTCCCCGTCTCCACCTGGGATGGGGATCGAAGAGACTTGGTGGATGCGTCCGAGTCAGGGGCCCTGTGTGTGCTGGGAGCCTCCTGGATTATGTGGCGGGACCCGGGTCGTCACACCAACCTACAGAGGGAGCTGGAGAGGGCCTCGTGATGTAAGAAGAAAAGCTGGTCGTGGTGACGCACACCTGCGATCCCAGCACTGAAGAGGCTGAGGCAGGAGGATCACCGTGAGTTCAAGGCCAGACTGAACTACATAGCGAGACCCTGTCTCAGGAGACCTAAATATAAATAAATAAATCAGAGGAGGAAGGGGCCATGAGCAAGAAGAGCAAGGGCTTCTGGGAGCTGTGGATGGCACAGACCGGTTTTCCAGGGCCTCCAGTTCAGGGTAAGAGTAGGTGACCCTCAAGCTCCAGGGCCCATGGGCTCTCTGAGCTGCAGCCTGGAAATGCGAAGGGCACAACCGGCCTCTCCTGCACTGCTCCAGCACCTCCTCCCCTGGAAATCCCTCCCTGCACCCTGACACCTTCTCCTGTCCCTCGCCTGGCCCCAAGACCAAGGACAGACTTCACAGAAGAGTGCTTCACAAAGCAGCCACCTCCGCTGTGGCCAGACCAGCCCACCCTCCTCCCCACAGTGACCCTGCGCCCCTTTGAACACCACAGGTGTCCTTCAGGCTGGGGACAGCCAGCAGGCCGCCGTGCATGCCCTTTAGACACACGGAATGGGGGCCTGAGGTTGCCGCCCCGGGGCTAAGGAGCCCAGCTGGAACAGGGCCAGCCGGGCAGCAGGGTCCCCGGTGGCTGCAGGAACCGCTGGCAGCCACCTTCCTCACGGCCCGTCTGTCCCTGGGGTGACTGTCCCTCCTCCTGACCCGGAGACATCAGCGCTGCTGGCTGGGTCTGGCCTGGCCGGCCGCCGCGCTCTGGGGCCAACCTTGATGAATCAGCAGCTCAGGCCGCGCCCGGGGACAGGCTCTTCCAGGCCCAAGGAAGCGGCACCTCTGGCCCTGGCTCGGCTTGGATCTGAAAAATGTCCTTTTAAAGAGCTGTCCCGAGAGCCAGGCTAGCCCCGGCCGGCCCCCGCCTCCCCCGTCCTGGAGCCCCTAGTGTGGGCTCCAGGCTCGTGCCTGCCTGCAAAGTGGGCGACGCCTCTGCCGGACACAGCGCCTGTGAGGCTGCGCGACCTGGGGAGCGCTCCGCAGGCTCGTCCACACCCGCGTGCCGCAGGGCGGCTAGAACGGGGACACGGGACCTGAGACACCGTCCGGCGGGGGAGATGACCAGACCAAGGCAGCCCTTCGGGACCGGGCTTCTGGACGGATCTGTCACAGGCCAGCTCCAAAGCGAGGGTGCTCCTGGGGGAGGCAGCCGGGCCCCACAGGTGACCCCAACAGCCCAGTGGGGCTCTTATCTTATGAATGGGACACGGAGGCAGGGACTCCTCAGAGGCGCCAGGCGGGTGCCGGGAGATGGTCTGGATCCCGTGCCAGGCCCGGAGGCACGTGGGAGGGTGAGCAGAGCAGGTGGCCGGTGCCCAGGCCTGGAGGCCCGTGCGCTGGTGACATCCCCGAAGGTGAGGGGAGAGAAGAGGATGCCCATGCCCCTCCCGCGGACGCCCGTCTGTCTCCACCGCTAGGGACGGGGTTGGGGGCTCCCATTCTTCAGCCGCGGGGAGCATTCCTGTGCAGGTTTTTGCTTTATTTTGCTGCACTGGACTGAACTCAAGACCTTCCCTGGCCCTGTTTATGTTTTGAGACAGGGTCTTGCTAAATTGCCCAGGCTAGGCTCAAACTCATGACTCTCCTGCCTCAGCCTCCCAGAGCGCTGGGATGACAGGCGTGCACCACCACACCTGGTTCATGTGCACATTTTTTGTGAACACACTTATCATTTCTCTTGGGTTGATGCTTCCAAGTGGAACTGCAGAATCATATTCCGAGGGTGACCTCTGGCCAGGAGGGGAAGCCGTAGATGTCCAGAGTGTGCATGACCTGTTCACCGAAACAGCTCCCCAGCACGTGCTGGCACTCACTGTGGTCGAGTCCCAGGAGTTCCGCATTTCACCTACCACGAGCTTATCTGGCCGGTACCATCAGAGCTCCCACCGTACCGGGCAGCCGCCTGGGGTCAGAGGCGCGGGTCACCCGGGCAGGGTGTGGAGAGGGGCTGGAGCCCGGGCTGTGAGCTCCCCTTTCTTCTGACTCTTCTCCATGAGCAGCTTCACATACGCTGGGCAAATGCTCTCTCTGAAATCACTCTTACTAAGGTGTAAATGGCTAATAGATTGGTTTCCAAGAACTCTCTGCTCCAGGATCTAGAAGAGCCTGGGGAGGACCCGGGCTCCTTTTAGTCGAAGCTGTGTGCATTTTGCAGGAGGACTGGCCTGGGAGGAGGATGAGCGGGCGGGATTGGTTCATTCCCTGGGCCCTGGCGGATTCTCCCTGGGCCCCAAGGCCTCAGTGGGCTGTGCTCGCTTTCTCGGAACAGATCTGCTACCAGCCCTTTGCACCTCAGTGAGGATAAGTTCAAGTCCCGGGGAAGACACTAGACTCGCACCCTCATCCCCAAGGCACAGGATGGCTCAGCTCCTGTCTGCCAGCTTCATGAACCCAGGGTGGAAGGGCAGGGCCTCCCAAGGGCCTACCGGACCTGGCCTCGGGAGAACCGGCTCAGGCCCAAGTCCAGGCCTGGGTGCCCACCGGTGAGAGGGCTGTGACCTTCGTGCTCTGCCTGGCTGGACGCCGGATCTGGCTGCAGCACCTGCTCTGTCCTGCGCTCGGGTAATGGACGAGGATGCGGGCACAGACGGGTGAGGGGCTCGGACCTCCAAGGAGGCGGCAGAGCTGGCTGCTTTTTACCCTCGGCACTCGGGAGGCAGGGGTGGAGGATGGCGCTCAGAGCACAGCGGGAGGCGAGGAGGTGCGGGGAGACCCTCACAGCCGACAAGAGAGGAGCTGCGAAGCCGCAGGGTGCAAAGACTGCCGGGCACGCTCAGGCGGCCCGAGGGAAGCCGGCGCCCTGACGACGACCCAGCATGCGCCTGGCTGCTTCTCGCCGGAGGAGGGGCCCAGTCCTGCCAGGCTCAAGGCCATTGTCCATGGTCCCCAGCAACCTTCCTGCCCTGCCCCGTGCAGGCCGGGTTTGAGCAGCGTGTCAGAACGTGCGCTAGACTGGATGGCAACCTGCAAACCAATGCGCCCACACCCGGCTCCCACTCCACAGTGCAGATTTAAGGGCCCCAAAGCCTCCTGGGTTTGGAAGGTGCTTGGTTGGATCCTGGGCCCTCAGCTGACTTGGGGCTTGGAGGCGGGGCCTGATGGGAAGACGTGGCTGCGGGGGGTGTGGCCTGGACAGCTTCAGGGCTATTCTGGCTCCTTCCTTTGCTCCCTGCCTCCTGTCCACCAGGCCACGAGCAGCTCTCCTCTGCCAGGCCCCTCTGCTGAGCTGGCCTTGGAGCCAGCTGACTATGGTCTGGAACCGCTACAGACCGTGAGCCCAAATAAACGTCTCCTCCTCTAAGTGGCAGGTGTCAGGTATTTTGTCTCAGTGATAAGGAGGTGACTAAGATATCCCGGAACCTGGAACCTGCAAATGTGACCTTCTTGCAAAGACAGTCTGTGCAGGTGCGGTCGGTTAAGGATCTGGAGAGGAGATGGTCCTGGAAAAGAGTGGGCCTGCAATCTGATGGCAAGCGTCCCACACAGTGGAGTACTACTCTGCCATAAAGAAGGACAGACTTGAGTCATCTGTAGGAAAATGGGTGCACCTGAGACTGTAATGTTAAGAGAAATACATCGACGTACAAACTTAAATATTTCATGGCTTCTTTTACATGAGAAACCCGAAGTGTAAGTAAATCAAAGGACAAAATAAAAGACAAATGTTGGGAAGCGGAGGTAGATCTTTTGGAAATGGGGAGGGCCCATAGATAGAAGGAAGGGAGAGGAAAAGGGCATGGGAAGGTTTAAGCCGTGTCATGTACGCCCACCAGTTCCCCCGAGGAGTGATCATTACGTACTGTGACCATGCACTAATAAAAATGTACAAAGAAGACTAATAAATAATAAGTAAAAACACACAAAGCCAGCCCAGCGGTGCCAGGGCCACCAGCAGGGGAAAAGGAGGAAGGAGCCCTCCCTGGAGCCCAGCCTGTCACCCCAGCTCTCAGCCTGGTGCCCAGGACTGGCAGGATCCACGCCTGAGTCTGGCAGTGACCCACAGCACGGCACGTGTCAAGGTCTCCAACTCTCGCCCAGCCATGCATCTGCCCGTGGGCGCAGACTGCGACAGGAAGTGTGTTCCCTTCCCACGGGGGCTCGCCGGTCTGGGAGAGAGCGCTGCCCGTGTCCCAGGCCCTGCTAGAAGAATTCTGCTGCAAATTGCCTGAGACTTAAGAACAGAGGTTCCTGGGTGTGCTGTGTGGGGTCACTGGGACCTGGAAGCCACCTCCTCATCTCAGCAGCTGCTCCACATCGGGAAGGGCAGGGCCGGGCCGGGCCGGGCCGGGCGCAGGGCCTGGAGCAGCTGGTGGGTGGGCCGAGGGGCCATCTGGATGTCTCTGGCCTCAGGGAACACTTATGTAAGGGGCTTGTTGAGAGGAATTTTGGATGTGGATGAGCTGAGGGCCCCGGACAGCCTGGAGCTTGTGCCGGGCACCTGCTCTGGTGCTTAGACGGCACACCTGGAGTGAATATGAGACATGTCCAGGTAGGTGTGAACTGCACTGCCACTGGAGGGACAGGGACAGGGACAGGGTCCCCCCAAAGCGGCAGGGACCTCAGCAGGGTGGGAAGCACCAGTCCAGGGCCACACCAGCCTCCTGGGCCCAAACTGCTGGTCTCTGTGCTCTGAGCCCTGCCGCAGTCTGTGACCCTGACAGCTGGCCCCACACACTGCCCTGTCCCCGGGGTGGGAGGCTGTCTTGGTTACTTTCTTCTCATTGCTGAGACAAAATACCCAACGCCCAAAATGAAGGAAGGAAAGGTTTATTTAGCTGACAGTCTGTGGAGGTTTCAGTCCCTACTTGGCTGGCTCCGAGGCAGAAGGCAGCAAAGCAACAAGAGCAAAGGGGGGAAGGGCAGCGGAACAGCAAACAGCCAGAGCAAAAGGGAGGAATGGCCGCAAGCAGCTTCTTTCCCTGCCTTACTTTGTAAACAGGCTACCCCCACCTGAGGGGCGTGTAGCTCTCACATAATCCCCATGCCCTCCTCTTCCACAGGCTCAGGATGTATACAAAGTAAGCACCCTGGCTTCCTGCTGAGTCACTCAGCCAAACCTCCAGACTCCCCAAATTGACACAATGTATCAGCCATAACAGAGGCTCAAGGCTCAGGCCCACCCCACCCAGCCCTGCCCATCTCAGGCGGACTGACCCGAGTCCCTGAGGTGCTCCAACGTCCTGGTGACCGCAGGACAGCTGCCCGGGACCCACTGGACAGGCTGCTGTCATTGTTCCTGGTTGGCCAGGTCACCACTACATACCCTCCGCTGCCCGCTGTGCCCACACTGAGGGGGTGGTTCTCACTGCGCTACTAGCATGCGTTTCTGTGCAGTAATGGCCGTGGTGACAGAAGTGTGGTTTCAGTTCTCTGGGGAGGTGGCATCTCGGGTGTGGCCACTGCTCAGGGATGGAAGGCTCAGCGCGGAGGACCCGGGGCCCGCGAGGGCGGTGCTCGGCCTTTCTCCTGCTCAGGCCTGTCCACACGGCCTAGTGAAAGGCTACCTGGTTACTGTAGCAACCGGAGTCGGCACAATCCCACTCTGTGGCCAGCGAGGACAGAGGTTTTGGGGGTTCAGGGTGAGGTTTGGTCCTGACTGTCTCAGCCCCATGGGAGCCGAGGCACACGGGGGCACCTGTCCCAGGAGGGCACTGGGGCAGAGCCCTGCAGGAAGGGGTGCAGGGCGCCTGCCTCCCGGAGTGCGGCGAGGAGCAGGGGCGGGGTGGAGGCTCGGCCGGGGCTCCAGGCGGGGCCCTGCCCTGTCTTTGGATCCAGTGCTGGCTCCTTGCAGCACTGAGCCACCTGGGTGGGGGCTCGTCTCTGCCCCTTCTCCTTGGGGTGCCGCAGCTTTTAAAAGCAGAAGTGGAACATAGCCCTTCCGAGCCCCTGTGGCTCCCCATTTTCCTGGGGTCACAGCCCAGGTCCTTCCCAGGGACAGCCGAATGCCTGTCCCTGGTCCTCACCGTCCCTCTGCTGTCCTCTCGCCGCTGGGTGCGGTCCTGTCTCTGTCTCTATCTGTTGGGGCTTTCTGCACCCCTGCCTGGGAGAGCTCCGGAGACCCGGCGGCTCCTTCCTCTCCTCCCTCCGCTCCTGGGCAGTGCCGCCTGCCTGGACCAACAACCCCACCGGCATATCCCTCCACTTTCCTGGTGACTTCCCCGCAGCCCTTGTCACCACCTGCCACACAGTATACGGACCTTGGCCCCCTGCTTACTGTCTGCCTCCTCCACACACATGTAAGCTCCATGTGTGATAGACGGGCGGGTGGAGGGTGGGCGGGGGAGTGGGGGATGGACAGATGGGGGCATAGATGAATGAAAGATGAATGGGTGGGTGGGTGGAGGGTGGGGGAAGGGTGGGGAGGTGGGAGAAGGGATGGGTGGGCAGACAGGGTGAAGGATGGGGAGACGGATGGAGGATGAGCGGCAGGTGGATGGAAGGATGGATGGGCAGATGGAGGATGGATGAAAGCAGAAGGAACAGCTGGGTGGGTGGGTGGACGGATGGATGGTGGGTAGGTACGTGGCTGGGTGGATGGATGGGCAGGGATGGTTCCATGAGTAGATGGATGGACAGGTAGACAGACAGATGGATAGAGAATGTGTAGTGGACGGGTGGCTGGCTGGGTGGTTGGGTCAGGTTATGGCAGCATCCTGGTCTTCAGGAAGAAGACGTCAGGTTTTGGGTACAATTTGCTCAGATGACAGCAGCTGAGTGGTCACTGCTGGTCACTGTGCTGGCTGCCACTGACAGGACTGGGTCTCCACTCAGGCCCTCTCGCCATGAAGAGACCCCTCTGGATCTGACACCCTCTCTCTGGGGCTCTGGCACCTTGGCTCTTGCCACTCCCAGACACGGCTGCTTGTGGGGGCCCAGCCATCTCTGCCCCCCAACTGGTGCCCCAATCTACAGCCTGGGGATTCTGCAGGTGCCATGCAGCCCCCTCCTCCATGACAGAAGCCTCCAGGACCCACTCCTTGTGCCAGGAGCTCCCAGGTCAAAGGCACAAGGCACACACAGAGCCACATGGCGCTCCTGGACTGCAGGAGGAAGCAATGTCAGACATGAAGTCCTTGGTTTCCGGCCTCCAGCCCTGCCCCGGGCCTGGGCAGAGCAAGCGCTGAGCACAACAATCCTCCTCTCAGCCCGCGCATCCTGCCAGGACACCGGGCTCCTGGGAGGGATGGTGTGTTCCAGGACTGGGCAGGCCGGCGGCTCTCACTGTGCCAGAAACCAGGAAGAGCTAGGGAGGCCGTGCTGTCGGGAGCTCCCAGTGCCAGCTGGACCGGCTGCCGCCGTTCCAAGCTGGAAGACTCGAGCTCTGAAATAAGGACCCCAAGGCCCTGCGCGGCAGGTGGGCGTGGAGTAGCGGTGCATCCTAGTGCACACATGTGTTGTGGGTGGATAAACGGGCAAAGGTCATCTTCCCAGCAGGACCAGGCTGACAGATGAACATGAAGAGGGGGATCAGAAAGGTCAGCGCTTGGCAACGAAGACGCTTGTTTCAGCAAGATGCCCCAGAGCCTAAAGTTGGCAGGAGAGGGCTGTTGGGGACGGGCACTGCCCCAGCTTCTCTGCCACCAGAGGGCGACACAGAAGCATGCAGAGGCTTCCCGGAGGGAACATCTGGGACTCCTCAATCCAGCAAGCAGAACTGACACCAGCTGGGCCTCCCAGGCTGAAGTAGGAGAAGGACACAGAGTCCCTTCTCTGGTGTCCCCGCCCTGGCTGTTGTTGTGAGGACTTCAGACAGACACCCTGGGGCACAGACTTAAACCGATCACCGAGAATCACTGAAAATGTCAGTGTCACACAAGGCCAAGGCCAGCTCGCTGTGTCAGATTCAAAGACACTGAGAGACAGGGAGAATGCGTGTGGTCAGGCTTGAGATCACTGCAACGGACGCTGTGGGGACAGTGCGGGACCAGGTGGGGTGTGGACAGGACGCTCTGGCCTCTATGAGGAGGCTACCTGAGATGGAAAACTGCACGCTGCCACAGGAGTGAGTCCTGGGTGCCAGGGACGCACACTGCAGCACCTCGGGACAGAATCCCAGAACTTGGGAGGCTGAGGCAGGAGGATTGCAAGTTTGAACCCAACCCGTGCAACCTAATGATCCTGTCTCAAAATAAAAAAATAAAAAACAGGCTGGGGATGTGGCTCAGTGTGAAGGCCCTGGATTCAGTCCCCTGTACTGGAAAAAAGAGAGAGGCCAGCATGCTCGGGGCACAGACTGGCCACCTGCTTCTGGACGTTTCACTGGAGCGGCACGCACACTCACGTGACAGACTGCCCGGCCACATCGTCTATGGCTGCTTTCCTGCTGCAACGTCCAGGCTGCGTGGACCGAGGGAACTTGGTGGATCAGATCTGACAGATTTGTAAGTTGGGTCCTTTGAGAGAAAACTTGCTGAGCAGCCCAGGTGACCCAGACACAGGAGGCAGCTGCACACATTGGTTCAGAGGCAGAAAGCATCTTTCAGATAAATGAAAAGCTCGGAAATCTCCAAGTTAGAAACTTAGAACAAGAGTGAGGAAATTCTAGCACTAAAGCATGAAGTACTGGAGGCGGAGGGGCCGTGGCCCGGCCGGGTTACTGGCTGGCCTCTGTCTGCGCCTCTGACTGCGCCTGCGCCTCCCCGCACCTCTGCCTCAGCCCAGTGCCCAGCAAGGCGCGGCAGACAGGGAGGGGGACCCGGTACCACACGCCTGGCCGGGCCTCTGTCACTTGTAGCCATGTGCGTGACACACAAAGCCGACCAGCTTCTGAGAAGCGGCTGTCACTGCAGGAGACCTGTGCCTCCTGATGCGCCGCTGTGTACGTGCTCCGTGCCTGGCACGTTCCACAGGCAGGTGGCTGGCACGGGGGTCCCCTCCTCCCAACTGTGACATCCTTCACACCTCGGCCCAGCACAGGAGCGTGAGCACAGGTTGGGGAGGGGCTGTTCCTGTCCGGCACCATGGCTGCAGGGTAGCACCAGGCAGGCCTCATGCCCCCTAGAGCCAGGCCAGGGCCACACAGCAGAGACCTCCGGGCTGTCTCCCGCTTCCTGATGCAGGTCACCCCATCTGCTCGGGCACGACCCAAGCTAAGAGGAATGCTGTGAGGTTTCCAACCGTGCCTTCACCACCAAAGTCATTTTTTAAGGGACTAAAAGGTAAGGTTTGGTTTGATTCAGTTTGGTTTTGAGACAGGGTCTCATCTGTAGCCCAGGCGGGCCTTGAACGTGCAGCGACTGCAGTGTTGGCCTGTACTCCAGGCAGCTACCTGGATCTGTGGCCGGCATCTGTCATGAGTAGGCCTCCTGCCGGGGTCGGTCCTGATTGCTGAGTGCCCTAGTGACAGCCCTAGGAACAGCTTTGGCCCAACCGTGACGCGGGCATAAAAGCAGGGCCCGGCTGAATCCGGGGAGGATTTTCCCACACTCCAGCAGGGGGCAGCGTGTCACCTGGCAGGGACAGAGGGCAGGGCTGGCAGGGCTGCTGTGTGTCCCGGCCCCCCACAAGTGATGACCACAGCCTGTCCCCACGGCACTACAGGGACGCAGGCCACCACAGAGGTGCTGACTCAGCGGTCCAGAGCCTGAGAAAAGGAGACCCTGGCGGGCTGGTCCGGAAGCCCCACCTCCAGCCTCTGTGACAGCGTGAGGAGGCGGTGAGGGGCGGCCCCGTCCCCAGGGCCCGCAGCGTCCTCACTGGCCCCTTTCCGTCCTTGGGTGGCTGTGCTGTGTTGTCCTCACACCCAGGAGCAGCCTGGCTGAGAGGGGCCCGTCTTGTCCCATGTCTGAGACTGGTGAGGAGCCTGGCCCCGGGTGCCAGGAAGTCCCTCCGCTGGGGACCCAAGCTGGCGTCGCCCGGAGCTGCCCGACTCACGAGCCTCTTCCTCCCGCCCTGGCACAGCCACGCCGTTGGTGATGGGGGCTGGGAGAGCAGCGGGTGCTGGGCACTTCTGGGCACTTCTGGGTGACGCCTGGGAGGGTCTTTGGGGCCAAATCGGGCCCCAGTTCCTCGGGTGGGGGCCCAGCACCTGCGGGGACTCGACGTGGATGTGGGTCCTTTCGGGCGGCAATCGAGGTCACACGGGTCACAAGGGTGGCACCTTGGTCCACTGCGCCTGGCCCCTTAGAAGAAGAGAGGGACCCGGCCACGGTCGCCACGCCTCTAATCTTAGCTACTCAGGCGGCTGAGGCAGGAGGACCACAAGTTCAAGGCCACCCTGGGCAACTCAGCAAGACCCTGTCTCCAAAACAGAACCCTAAAAAGGCAGGGCTGGGATGCAGCTCAGTGGCAGTTCCCTCAGTTACAAAAGAACAGGCCGATGTCAGGGGGGACGCAGAGGAGACGCCGTGGGAGGACGGAACTAGGAGCGCAGCATCTGCAAACCAAGAAGCGAGGCCTTGGAGGACAGCGGCTGCGGCCCAGCTCGATCCTGGACCTCAGCCTCTGGGACCATGAATGAGACGCCTGGGACCGAAGCCGCCCGGTCAGGAATCTCACCGCGGCAGCCAGAGCAAAGGGTGCGAACACAGCCGTCCCCCCAACCCCTCGCGGTCTTGTGAAATGCCGAGACTAGGCCCCGCCCCAGGCTTCGGCCCTGTGACCGCCCTGCCGGGACTTCCGCGCCAGCTCTCCCCGCCTCACAGCACAGCCCCCAGGAGAAGAGCGCGCCCAACACAGCCCGGTGTTCCACTCACACACTGCTCAATCTCGGAGACATCGGAGGAATCACACCAGTTTTATTGAACCATAGCAACAACCCACATGGCCCTGTCCACGCAAAGCACAAAAAACCACAAGAAACGTTTGTACATAGGGAGTAGTAAAATACATCATTTTTCATAGAAAAAAGCACACACATAAACTGCGGGCCGAGTGAGCCTACAGGTAACTGAAGAACCCGAACCCCTTCCCAGCACGAGGGTACAACCGAAGCCAACCGGGACTTCCCTGGGGCGGCGACACGGTCAGATGCGCAGAGTAGGAGGTGGCCCTGGCTACAGAGGCTTATCATTTGTACTCTACTTCATTTCCAGCGGAAAAGCGGTTCCAGTTCCAAATGTTACAAGGATGGGCAAGGCCGCCGGGCCCGGCCCTGGCTTTGTCCCCTGCTCCCAGGTGGAAGGGCCGCTGAGGAGACACCAAGGACCCGGACCCTACGGTGAGGCCGGGCCACACTGGAACTCTGGCTCACCTGGGGTGGTGCTCCGGAACCTGAGCGCTGGGCCCCATGGCAACGAGGCGCCCGCCTGAGCGGGAGCCAAATCCTCTCTCCCGGACACTGGGGTCCCGGAACTGCCAGGAACCCACGATACCCACAGCAACAACGCCGTCCCACTGCGCCAAGCTCAGGTGAGCCAGCAGCTTGTACTGTGCAAACCCTGAAGAGGGTTGTTGTTGAAAAGCGATTAACAGCAGGGTCTGCGCTGATTGGGGCAACCAAATGACGAAGACGCCACGTGAGCCCTCTTGGTTTCCTGCTTCCGTCCTTTCCCCTGTGACACATTCTGCTGTCGAGTGAAAACCAGCTAGAAGCCGGCGTTCAGCGAAGTGGTGCGTGGGCCAGCCCGGGGCTGCAGAGGGAAATTTTACCTCCTGCCGGGCAGGCGACTGCAAAGGGCGCTGCTTTCCGCCGTGGCTCTGGCCCTGGCTCCTGAGCCGTGGTGGAAGCAGAGCACATGGCACTGCTGGGAGCCGGGCCATAAAAACAGGAAAAGAAATCCTTCCAGGGCCGCCACTGCCCCCGCCGGCTCGGGCGGGCTCGGGCTCCTCACCGAGACGAGCCCCTCCCCCGGGCAGGGTGCGTCCAGCGCCCACCCCTCCCTCGCTGAACACGGGTCACCACCAGAGCCCGGACTGCAGACAGAGCGGGCTGAGCCCTGGCAAAGCACTGGCACCGGGAGGGGCCAGAAGGGACCTGGATGCATCAGTCCTCAACGAGCCCAAAGGTCATGGCGAGAAACAGAGGCCACAGGACAAAGGGTGTGACAAAGACAAGACTCGGCTCTGGACTTGCGCTGGACTAAGCAAACCAGCACTGCTGATACACAGCCACGCGGGCTAAGCTGGGGCAGGGCCGGGCCTCGCTGCGCCGCCTGGCCTCCCCTCCAGCCATTTGTCTGACCAGCAAACATGAAGCCCTTTGTCTCCATTGGCAGGGACGGACCGTGGCTTTTTATTTTTAAATAACTACTTTCTCTCCCTTCCTGAAACCCACCTGCACTGCTCCGGGGCTCTGCCCGGTCCCAGCACCTCCCCCTGGTGACCCCAAATGTTGTATTCTTTCGGGGGTGGGAATCTGACCCCTACTCCCAAGAGAACACATGGCAAGGGACATCTCGGTGACAGGGCAGGTCCCCAAAGGAGGGAAGGGGCCCCGCGTGGAGACCCAGGGCTCGGCAGGTCTGGTGCCAGTTGTCTGACGGGGATGAGATGTCACCTTGCCAAAGACCACCAAGGGACACGACACCACCGCCTTTCCACGGAAGCTCCCTGACCCTCCATCTCCCCACCCCCACTCCCCAAATGACAAAAAGGAAAAACAAAACCCGAAATCCCTGCTGAAGACACCCCTGGCCCTGCTGCGGAGCGTTCACGGTCTGACTGCAAAGATCCGGAAGGCCTTTCCATCTGGGGTGGCACTCAGGCTGCAAGAGAGGGGAAAGGGACAGCACGTCACGACGACAGGCGGGACAGCGGGCACAGCTCAGCGAGGGATGTGGCCCCGCCGCTGCCGGGAAGGCCGCTGAGTCAGGCAAAGCTGGCGAGCCCGCCTGCTCTGCCGTGAGCCGAGGGCTGAATCTAGGTCAGGGCTGTTAAAGTTATTTTCTCCTAACTTGAGATTTACCAGTCTAGTCTGGCAGCTGGCCTCGCCCTCCCAGACTCCTGCGCGGTTTTTGCTGCCACCTGTCAAACCAGACTGCAGCCACCTGGCCAGCCAAGTCCCAGGCGGGGTGACGGGAAGGTGCACGCTCCTGCCCCCCATGCCAGCTCACCCAGGGGTCTGGGCTTTGTGCCAACCACTGCAGGCTCCTCATCACCTTCTTCCCGGGGCAGGTGTGACTGTCGGTGCCCCTGTCTCACAGAAGACCAGCGGGCTGCCCCAAGGACACACACGCATCTCACGCGGGCAGCAAATCCGAAGACACACTGCTGTTTAACAGCGTCACAGAAGCACATCGTGCGGGACATGCGGCTTCGTCAGGGGCGGGGCGGTGGATTTCAAAGACCTTGCAGGGTTGTGCAGCCAGCCGCACCACGCGGTTTCGGTCATCTCAGGGAGGTGCCCCTTCCCTCCTCCTCTGCCACCTTGATGACTGCCGCCTCGTGACCCTGCCTGGATATTTCTGCACATAACCACTGAAGGGAATCTGGTGCTATGTAGCTTTTTGGTCTGGCTTCTCCCACCCGCACCAGGGGTGTCAGCACCTACCCCCCTCTCTGGCGGAGGAGACCCTGCAGCACGACAGGCCACACTTGATTTATCCCTTGTTCCCATTTGAAGACACCAGGCGTCTCTCCATTCTCTGCCCAGCTGTGAGCGCCCAGCCACGGCTGTAGGTGGACAGTGCTGCCCGCTGCCTTGGGTGTGACCTGGTGCTGGACAGTGGCCTGATGATAAACATTCGCTCAACTCTGGAAAAACGGCCGCACCATTCGGCTCCCTCTAGTAATGCAGGGTGTTCCCGCCCCACACCGCACAGCGGCCCTTAAATCCACGTCGTGGGGCGCAGTGGTCGCCCGCAGGGTGTGACATCTCCCTGGGGCCTCCCCACACGGGGCATCTTCCCATGTGCTTCACAGCCACTGCTGCGTCTCCACGGTGAAATGTCTACTCGGGCAACTTCCTAGTGTTGGTTTCTTACTATTGAGTTTCAGACTTCATACCACAGACGTGCGCGCATGCATGGGACCCTTTACCCGATATACAATTTGCAAAAATGTTTTCCTGGTCTGTGCTTTGTATTTTCATTTTCTTAATGGCATCTTTTAAGGTACAAAACTTATAAATTGTGATGAAGTCCAAATTATCATTTTTATCACTTACAGATGTGCATTTGGCCTTATATCTAAGAAGCCATCGCCTAATTCAGGGTCATGATGATTTATACTTACTTTAAGAGATTTGTATTTTTTAGCGCTTGTGTGCATGCCTTCTTTCGACCCACTTTTAATTAATGTGTACACACTGTATGAGGCAAAAGACCAACATTTTACTTTTGCATGGAAGTGTGCAACCAGGAGAGCTCCTTTTACACCAAAATTAAAATGCACAATGCTTAGCTGTGCTTTTTAGTTTCTGAATAGGTCACCCTTGCACATGACTGTTAATTTTTTTTTTCCGGTACCGGGAATCGAACTCACAACCTCGTGCTTGCCAGGCAGGCGCTGTGCCACTGAGCTAAAACCCCAGCTCATGACTGTTAATTTTAAAGGTGCAAAAGACTTCCCCTCCCCACTATCCCTCTCGCTCTTGTTAACCCTGGGGAAAATAAGGCTGGCACCCTGGGGGGTCTGTGCCCAGGTACCAAGACCAAGCTCCGGGGGCAGGTGCTGCTTCCAAGCACAAGAGCACCTGTGACCTTGGCAGCTGTGAGCTCCTCCGTGAAGGTCAGAGCCCTCGACCATTTGAGCAGGGGGGTACAGCTTCCTTCAGGGTACAACACAGACCCAGGGCTGGACCCGACTCGACCCCTGGCCCAGACATGCGGCCCAGCCCGGGGGAGACTGCAGTCCTGCGGGAGCAGCTGTTTGGAATTCTTGCTTGTTTTTCTGCCTTTCTTCACGGCAGCTCTGTGCTCTTGGCTACCCTGGGACTGAACTCTGGAAACGCGGATGGGACAGGAGTGGAGGGAGAGGAAGCTAGGAGAGGAGCAGAGAGCCAGGATGCGGCAGCACGCTTGGCCTGGGGTGGACAGGGGCCTCGGGGCACGCAAATTCCCCTGTCGAAGTAGGTCCCCAGGGCCGCGCCCGGTGTGCACGTAGCCCCACGTTCTGGCCGGAACTGCGTGGCTGGGCGGGGCTGTCACACCCACAGGGCCCCAAGCAACCGTGAACAGGGAGCCACTGGGCAGCTGTCCAGGTGGGGACCCAGCCCAAGGCCCCAGCCATCTCGCCTGGGCCTGCCTGCTGAGCACCTCGTCCGCCCTAACACTGCAAACAGGGTGACAGCCAGTGTGGATGTGCCGCTCACCGCAAGCACGTAGAGCCCCCGGGGTGGGGGCCAGGGAGCCTCTGTCCCCGCGCTCCCGCCCCAGCCACTCACGGAGCTCCAGGCCGCCGCGTGCGGACAGTGTCATGCGTCTGGCGCAGGGATGTGATTCCATAATTAAAACACAGCCGTCCCTTCCCACACTACCCAGCCCAGCCACCTGACGCTCTCCGTGGGTTCGCTCTCAACTCCCCATACGTCTAACAGGAGCTAAACAGCTCTGAATCCTGGGGAATTTTCATAAAAGACGTTGAAGAACTTCCATAAAGGATGCTATAAACATTTGATAAAGGGCATTAAAAATCCCTCAACCACTTCTGCACACATTGCTGAACTCAGCAGTCTGACAGCCATCCAAACAGTGTTTCCTGAGCATCTACTGCGTGCCAGGCACTGGGCTCAGGGTCAGGGGTAGGGGGAGAAAATTGATGGGTTTTTGGTTCGTGTAGTCTACAGCCCGGCTGAGGAGAAAAGCCGCTGCATGTACACAGGAAATGCTCTCAGACGGTGGTGACACCACGGAGATGGGGACAGCACAGATCCAAGCGGGAGGGTGAGGGCAGCTCTAGCAGGACGCTTGGCAGGAGGATGGAGCTGCGAGGGCTGGACTAAATGGCAGCAAGTACAAAGGCCCTGGGGTAGGGATGCCCTTGGGAACAGAGAGAAAGTGCCAGAGGGTTGGGGGGTGGTTCACCCAGTGTGTTGGAAAGCCACCAGGAGAGGGGACTACACAGGTGACACATGTTCATAACACAGAGACAGTGCCTCCATGGCCGTGGGCACTCTGCTGAGAGGAAGTAACCCAGGAAGCCGCCCGGAGGCTTGTGCAAAGAGGTGCTTCCTGGGGTTGTTCATTACAGAAACAGGAAAAGAAACAACCTCATGTTAGTGGTGATGGTGGATAAAGCACAGGCCATCCACACCGCGGCCAGCGCATGGGTAGCCACATGACAGTGCAGGCCTTGCAGACGGGGCTTGGGAAGATATACACAGCCCTGGGAACAACACACAGATCGTGTGCACCTCCTTCCCAGCGGGGCTGTGGGACCAGGAAAATCCCAAGGGAAACACACAGGACGTTTGTCATAGTTGTTGCTGGGTGTGGTTGTTGAGCGCTGTGTGGTAAAGTGGGTTCCACTCTTTCTGGAAGTTTCCTGGAAGTGGGGGGAGGGAGGAGCCTTTCAAGGGCCAGGAAAGGGCCAGGGATGACCCAGAGCAGCCCCTCTGTGCGGGCTGCCTCCTGCGCCCCCTCCTGCTCTGTCCGGTGTCACGGCACCCACGGGACCGGAGAGAGAGGACGGCACGTTCTGGGAGAGGCCCACGAGTGTCCCCGAGGAGCAGGGAACGCGGCCAGAAAGGGCCGGCACACCAGGAACATCTGCCTGCGCTGGCTTCTCAAAGGGTGACTTCTTTTGACGACTGAGAAAGCCCATGGACGCCTCTTGCATGCGCATGTGCCTCTGTACATGTGCACGCGTGTGTAGGGACAGCAGGGTGGATGTGGCCGAGGATTTTTCTTTCTAAAGGATTCCAACCCTGCTTATACCTCCGCTGACGGAAAACCCAGGAGTCAGATGCACACGGATTCTGATCTCACTGCAGGTCCCGGGCCGGGCAGCCCTTTCCTGGGCCTGTTTCCACACCTGTGAACCAGGTTCCTGCAGGGCCCAGTCTGCAGGGATGCACGGAGCTGGGAGATCCTCCCCAGCAGGGTCTGGGACAGGCGTTCAGCAGCCACTGACACCCGGGAGCCTGAACACCCTGCTTCCCACGTTCAAGCCTGGCCTGGCCAACTTAGCAACTTCAAGAGACCCTGTTTCAAACTAAAAAATAAAAAGGGCTGGGGATGCAGCTCAGCGACCCCAGGCTTATCCCAGGACTGGAAAGAGGAAGACTGTACAAACGGTAGCGTTTTCCTCCTGAGAACCCATGGGCTATGGTGGGCATTGTCGGCCCCGCACATCCAGACACCTGCCTTCAAGGACAGGGACTTAGCCCTCCTGCTCCCCGCTGTGCCCCAGGCCCCAGACACACGCAGCACAGAGGCTGTCACGCGTGCCCACTGATCACAGGGCAGTCCCCCACATGCATCTGCATGGGGTGATATTGTTAAAGACCAAGTGACCAAGGGTGCTGCCTGTCACTGCTGCCACGTTTCTGGATGCCCGGTGGTGACCCAGGTCGGATGCCTCCACCCTGCCTGCTCCCGTGGGCGGGGTGAGAGAGGGGGCTGCTGTCCCGGGCTCTCCTTCCCACAGCCGCCTTTCACAACTTCCGGGAACCCTCTTCCGCCCAGCACCTTGTGCAACCCAAGCCACTGATGGGCTGGGCCGGGGCCTGTGCTCGTGTGTGGGACCGAAACTTCAAATGCCGTTTTCCACGCACTGCTCACAGTGCCCTCCACCTGCGCCTCCCTCGGGGCCGTCTGCAACCACTGGGGACAGTGTCGCCCTCCGGGGCCAGCGTGGGCTCGCACAGTCTGGAGAGGGTAGAGGCTGGCTGAGGTGCCTCAGAAAAAACAGGGACACCCAGGGCCGGGTCACACTGAGGGGTCCTGACAGTGCTCTGCTGGAGCCCTGTTACCAGGTGACGCCCTCGGGCCCCTGTGCCTCAGGCCGTGACAGTGGCCCTGGGCTGCCACCTGTGCCATCATTTCTGTGTCTGTGCCCTCCCGAGGTGACTGTGCCCACCAGGGCAGAGACGGGGGCCGGCAGGGCGGTGGCACGTGGGCAGCGGGTACAGGTGCACAGGTGCACAGAGGGACACATGCAACATCCCGAGAGGCCTGGCTGGAGGCTGTTTCCTAGCACGGAGCCCGCCGAGCCTAGCAGAAAGAACCACAGCGCCTTGAGGCTAGAAACCGACCTCCGCCGCTGACTCCCAGCAAGGGCGTCAGCGCGCTCCCGGCAGCTGCAGGTGAGTCTGCACCGGGTCACACTTACTCCTCGCGGCCACGCCTCTGACGGAGGTGGCACTGGGGCTCGGGGACGCTGCCTGCCCAAGATGACCCCTCTAGCAAAAGGCAGAGCAGGGTCCCCACCGCCACCGACGCCACACGCCCTCCAGCCTGCCACGCACGTCCCGCTGCGCCTGTCCCTTCTGGGCTATGCCCCCTGGACGGCTCCTACCTGCTCAGTACCGGAAGCACATGCAGCCACGCGTGGAACCTGGGGTCCCTGCTCCAGGCCCCCGAGGACGCTTGAGTCCCGTACATAAAATGTCACCGACACCACCTGTGTCCCTCCCTCTACGCTCAGCCACCGCTGGGTCACCTAACCGACAGAAGAGACACCCAGCTCCGAGACAGCCGCTGCCCGGTGCTGCCCGGGGTGACGGCAGGAAAAGCGCCCGTGTGTGTGCAGTACAGACCCAGTGTTCCTTCTTCAGGTTGTTAGCGGGACACTCGGGGGTGGAAGCCCCAGGTGGAGGGGTGACAGCGCTGATGGCGCAGGTGTAGGGTCACCTCTGTGTCATTCTTACACACAGAGCAGCTACCCCCGCATGCCTACTCTGCAGCCATGGTGGTCTGGGACTGCGCTTTTCTACCACGATCTGAGTCGACTTGGAAGCTGGGACAGAGGCCCCGTGAGACCCATCACCCCAACAGGCTCACAGGAGGCACCCAGACCTTTCCCCTGCCATGGATGAGGAAACCGGGGCACCCAGAGCCAGCACCTCACTCAGCCCCTTAGACCTCAGCCACAGCCCGGGGGACGCTGAGGGACCGGGCCAGGCATCGCTCTGGAGGGGTTGAGGATCCGCTGACATCTTCCTCCAGTGCAGCCAGTGCCACCTCGGTGCCCAGGTGATGCCCAGAGTGAGCGCAGCCTGGACTTGGGTCTCAGGGAAGCCAGGACGGTGGCATGCCTGGGAGCAATGGTGCAACAAAGACCACCTTGGGGCATCGTAAGGCACAGCGAGGGTCCCAGGGCAGGGGGGACAAAGCCCCTACACAAGCTGCTCTCCCTCAGGGGGACACAAAGAGCCCAATAAATTGGGGTCCTGGGACTTCCCCAGCCTGACCGGGATCCCACCTGGTCGAGGCTCTGTGGCCTTCTCGGATTTCGACGGAATCTCCCTTGAGTCCCAGGGCGGAGCTCTAACTCCAGCTACATGGACGGCAGCCGCCTCCCTCAACGGCCTGTGAGCACCCAGGGCAGCTGGGCGGGGCCCGTGTGTGGTACCTTCATACACAGACGACCCCGCTGCTCAGGCCCGGGGGACACAGGGTGGGGGCCGGGCCCTTCGAAGGTTGGGGCGCGTCGGCACCCGCGGACTGGAACACATTACCGTCTCCACTCTGTTTTCAGTCACGGGCTGAATCATGCCCCCCGGAAACTGATATGCTGAAGTCCTGCCCTCTGTACACACAGGCGGGGCTTTTCGTTTTGTCCTCATGTTTTTGAGGTAGGATCTTGCTAAGTCCCTAAATTACCCAGGCTGGGCTTGAACTTTGGATCCTCCTGCCTCAGCCCCGCAGCATGCTGGGATGACAGGTGTGCACCCCACAACAAGCTGGAGATGGAGCTTTTCCAGAGGTGAATAAGGTAAAATGAGGCCACCAGCAAGGCCTTCAAGCCACCCCGTGTCCGGCAAGGCTTCCAGGACGCAGACGGTGCAGAGGGTCCGTGAGGACAGAGAACAGCACCGTCTCGGGCAGACAGCGTGGCCGGGGAGGACCAGGCCACCCCACCGTGATCTGGCCTACCTATGGCCTCCAGAACGGTCAGCAATAAACCTGCGCCACACAAGCTGCCCGGTCTGTGATGCTTGGTCCTGGCCTCCAGAGGGGTTGGGGAGCACTGGGACGGCGGCCCAGCACCCCAGCCGGGCCCCGATGCCGGGAAAGGCACACGGCTCTGTCCCAGAGCTTTGCTTCGGGGGAGCACAAGGAACCAGCCACAGGAGGCACGCGGTCCCCAAAGAGGCCGTGCATCGAGGTGGGGTGAGCCCTCAAGGGTGGACGGGGACAGACGCCAGCTGCAGTCCACGCTATGTCCACCCGGCACAGCCCAGGCCCACCTCACCAGTGACTGGGGGAGACAGGTTCCAAGCACCCCAAGACCTCCTGAGCGGAGTACGGGTGGTGACAGAACCCTTATTTCCCGGGGCCTAGACAGGCACGTCCCGCGAACCTCCCTGGGGAGGCAGGGACAGTGAGCGAGGATCCTCACTTTCCAGATGGGGAAACTGAGGCGCAGCGAGAGCCGTGTGAAGCGGAGTCCCTGGGCTCCTGACCTCCGCCCGCGCTGGGAAGCCAACAGCCTCAGTGTGTGGCTTTGCGCACCCCCATGCAGCCTCGCTTGAATCCCACTTGTTTGTGGGGTAAACACAGATGCATGGCTGCACGCACATGCACACACACGCGCACACACACACACACACACACACACAGGCCCTGCAGCCCACCCCCGCTGACGGGAGGGATGCTTGTCCTTGGGCCTGAGCGCCCTACAAGAGCAGGCAGTGGTCACAGACACAAGAAAGCTCTAGCTGACCAGGTAAGGGAAACAGGCGGGGCGCCGGGAAGCACCGCACCCGCGTCTGTGCCGAGGAAGAGCTCTGGCGCAGGCGCGGCCCGGCCTACCTCTCAGACTGCACGCCGTTCCTCAGCGAGCCCGAGTAGCTCCGCTTCTTGTCCACGGGCATCACGTCCACGTAGCCCCCGATATCGTTCCGGATGGCGCCTGCGTGCACGGCTGCCTTGCAGATGCTGGACGTCTGCAATCGAGGGAGGAGGCCCGCTCAGTGCTGGGTCACAGGGCTGAGGAGCTCCCAGGCTGGCTGTGACCCCGCTCTTCGCGGCTGGGGTGGACCAGGCCGGCTCCTCAGAGATGGTGGGGTGGAGGCCTCACTCATTCATCCAAAAATAACTTTCTCAGCACGTAGGGTGTGCCAGGCCCCAGGGGCTCAGCAGACACAGACACAGACACACACACACACACACACACACAGTGTCCCTTCAGCTGTGGGGAAAAGAAGAGCAGGTCGTGGCATGGAGACACAGTGCAGGGGGCTGTTCTGGAGCAGCTGTCAGGGGAGACTGAAAGAGGAAGAGAACTTGACACGGCTATGGAGACAACAGCATACTACATCCAGGCAGAGGGGATTGGCTCGTGCAAAGGCCCTGGGGTAGGAGCAGATGTGTTGGGTCTGAGGAGTAGAAAGAGGGCCAGGGCAGCCAGGCTCAGGGAGGCCCAGGTCTGCAGGCAGCTGGGTTCTCTCACGTGCTGGGCAGTGCTAGGCCTCCCGCCGAGCAGCAGGTACTGTTTCCTGGTCCCCATGTACCTGTTCCTGCTGAGGGAGCCCTGGCTGCATGGTCATGGGGCTCAGCTGGCCCAGGGGAAAGAGCCTTGGGGAGCTGTCTGAGCACTGGTAGCCTGCACCCCTCAAATCCAAGAGTTGGGCTCAATGGCAGTGCCTGTGCCCAGCGTCCATTGGGCCCCAGGCTGGGTCCCGACCTCCTGACCTGACCGCCCCCCTGCCCCCGGTGGCTGTGATGCCCAGTCAAGGCTCCTCTGTCCCGAGTCCAACCCACTGTCATCGCCGCTCTCCTTCTGGCCCTGGGAGCCGAGATCCGCGCCTCACACCGCCCAGGAGGTTCGGGGCCGTGAGTGCACATGAGGGGCGAGGGGCACCCCACGCGTGCCACGCTCCTGGCCGTGCCCCCGGCCTGCCGTCTTTGTCTCAGTCTTCAGCCAGGATGGGTGCCGACCACCGCTCCCATTCTCGGGGGAAAGACGTGGGCTCCTGATACTCGTAACTTTGCCAAAGTCGCCAGGGGGCTGCGACTTCAGCAGATCCCAGCTGGACTGTCGGGGGGTGGAAACACTTCTGCGGTCAGCGCTGACACAGCCTGACCCTGGCCTGCGAACGCCTGACCTTCGTAGCACAAGCAGCCGTGCAGACGCGATGACCACGGAGCGAGGGCTTCCGGGGCTGCGGATCGCCAGGGCTGCACTCCTTCCGGGGCCCACGCTGACCGCTGCAGGGGCAGGGACAAGCACCCCCCCCCCCGCCAGGGCTTCCAGCCAGGCGTGAGCATGGAGGCGGCTCCTGGAAGCGCTGCCTGGAAACACCAGCGGGCGCGCACGGCCTGTGCGGAGCTTGACGCCTGCCCGGGCTGCCAGCCATGCCCTGTCCTTCAAACACCCCCTCTGCAGCGGGCGCCTCTTCCCCCTGGAGCCAGGATCCGCAATTCTCGAAGAGGTTTGTGCCTCCAAAAGGTTCACAGGCGGGCGGTCTGCAGCACTGCAAAGAGGAGGGAGACCCGAGCCTCGGCTGTCGGACTCCTCTGGAACCGCGTCAGGAGGCGGCTTTGCCCTGAGCACGCAGGCTGACTGTCATGTCCTCCTCTTCCTCCAGCCGCGCCCTCCCCTCCCCGAGTCTGCAGAGGTGCGAGGTGTCCACCCTTCCCCAGGCCCCGGTGCGGCAGACTCCTGCAGGTTATGAGCGGCTGCCGTCCCCCGGAGGCCGGCACCATGCTGGGGGCTGGGCAGCCTGGGGTGACCGCGCCCGCCCCCCTCGGTCCTCAGTGCACAGCAGGATCAGCACAGACGTTTGGGAGCGCCTACATCTCAGCGGCCCTGTTCAAAGCATTTCTCTTGCACAGACACAGTGTGCCGAGTCGCCGAAGATGATGGTGACTCCTTCTCAAAGGAGAAGGGCCAGGGAGGCCACACCTGGCCAAAGCCACGCAGCCGGCCACGAGCAGAGCCAGGAGCGCCTGCCAAGGCCTGCAGAGGAGGGCTGTCCCAGCTGGGGCGGCAGTGGTGAGGGCCAAAAGGCCATGGTGACAGGTGCGACACAGCGGAAGCAGGTGGGACACCATGCTTACAGCTGTGAGCTACGATGACCACCATCGCCACCCAAGTTGTGATGCCCAGGGACCGGAGCGGCCACCCAAGGGGTTTCTGATACAGCCCTTAGACTGCAGCTGCAGCCTCGCCGGGGAGTGTCAGGAACGCAGATCATCCCCAGCCCCGCTGAATGAGGATTGCTGGGGTCCTGGGAAACCAGGGCTGCAGTCCGTGGGCGGGGGTGGTTCCAGTGGGCACAGGCGTAAGAACTTCCCCAAGCAGCGAGGGAGGCAGGAGGCCGGGCATCCCGCAGGGGGATCGGGAACTGGGACGGCGCAGCCCTGCTCCGGCCCAGAGTCTCTGCCTGCAGCTGCGGCAGCCAGGGAGGGGCGGCTGGGAGGTGCTTCCAGGCGCAGGACCGTCCCCAGACAAAGCTCAGCTACACAGGCAGTTTCCACAGGCATCAACATTTCCCAGAACACAGGCTGACCCACAAACGAAGGCCAAGAGTGGGCCGCCGAGCGGAGGCGGCTGTCCTCCTCCCCCTTCCTTGCTTTCATTCCTTCTTTTTTCTTTCTTTCTCTTTCTCTCCTTTCTTTCTTCCTTCTTTTTCTTCCTTCCTTTCTCTTCTGCCTCCTCCTCTTCCTCCTGCTTCTCCTCCTCCTCCTCCTCTTCTTCTTTCCTTGGTAAGCCTTTTTAGCACTGACTACTGGGATATCTCAGTTATTCCTCCAACAAATGCTGACCGAGCATCACGTATGTCAGACCCGCCGTGCACACGGTGGTTCCGGAAGCACAGCCCAGGTGCGCTCACCTGGCCACACCTAGGTCTTCACCCACGCGCCTGCACACGCTGGTGCCAGTGAGGCCGCAGGTGCGTGCAGGGGAGGCAGAAGGGAAGAACAGTGGAAGTTTCCTCCGCCGTGCTTCTCCCCTGCCGTGGGCACTCGGGGGCTCGGAGCAGGTTGTTGTGACCCACTTTCCTTCTGTGTAGAGAGGGACAGTGACTCCCAGGACGGCGCCTTAGAGAACCCACGAATGACAGGTGTGGCACCACGAGCAGCTTCCCGTCACTCTGAGCGCCACGTTTCCTTGCATCGCTAACTCCTTCGTACTTTACGCTTAGCTGCCGTGTTGCCTGACGCACACGGACCGGACTTCACAGCTTCTCCGTGCATCGTACCTTTCGTGGGACTGCGTGAGGAATGGCTTTGTCCCGTGCACTACATTTAGCTTTAAATTCCATGTTGCCAGCTGGTAACACAGCCATTCCTGCTTTTAGGAATTTCCTGTTTGTGTTTGGCTGGAATAGCTTTGTCCAGCCCTTTACTTTTTATTTATTTTGCTTTTTGAGACAGGGTCTTGCTATGAGGTTCAGGCTGGCCTTGAATTCACTATGTATACCAGGCTGGCCTCAAACTCACAGTGATCCTCCTGCCTCAGCCTCAGCCTCTAAGGCAGCCACATCCACCCTGAGCCTCTGCCTTCACTGTACACCAGGGCTCAGTTTGGGGACATTTTGGAGCACTTACATTTCATTGGCCTGGGATTACAGGCATGCACCACTATGCCCGGCACCCATCCCTTTTTTTTGAGACGGGGTCTTGCTATGTAGTTCAGGCTGGTCTGGACTCACTAAGTATCCCAGGCTGGCCTCAAACTCATGGCAATTCTCCTGCCTCAGCCTCCTGAGTGCTAGGATTACAGGCATGCACCACTACACCCAGTTTATCCCTTCATTTTTAAATCAGTCTCTGTCCTTCAACAGCAACATATGGTTCGCCCATTCAGTGTAATAATCAGTATATGTTATTTTCTCCTTCAAAAAAGTCCTAACTTTTAGAATTCAATTTTAGCTGAATGGTTTTCCAAAAGAAAAGGGCTATTTAAAGAGGAAAGAGGAAGATGAGGGGGAAAAGCTTAGTTATGAATCTGGAACAACTGAAGGCAGAGCAGGGTGAGATGGTGGTGGTGAGCGGGAATCCAAGAGAGGAGCTGGGTGTGGTGTGCAATCCCAGCACTCCAGAGGCTGAGGCAGGAGGATCGCCATGAGTTCAAGGCCAGCCTGGACTGCAAAGTGAGACCCTGCCTCCACTCTCCCTCCAAAAAAAACAAGCTGAGGGAAGGCTGATTACGAAGTTCCAAGTTAGCTGGAGACCAGCAAGGATGACCCCATGGGCTTTTAGACCCAGAAGACTCCCGGCCTGGAAAATCGCGGCTCTGGGTCCCTCCTCAGAGAGGTGGCTGACATGGCGAGGTCACCCATTCTTTGGCAGCACAGCTGGGACCGTGTTTACGTCCTCCGGACCACCACGTCCCTCAGCCCCAGGCAGCTGGAGGAACAGGCGAAGGTCCAGGGGTCCCTTCAGAAAAACCAGGTGAAAGCTCCGTGTGTGAGGCAGGAGGGACCGGAAGACCAGACCCCACGCAGCATGCATGGCTGCTAACGTGCACCCTTGGGGGCCTGGCTCCCCTCCGCGTGCCTTGGGAGGCCGTGCAGGGATGCGCAGGAAGGCAGCACGGGGAGCAGACGGGCTGCTTTCTACAGCTGCACTGTGAGGGCTGGAAAGATTACTAAATACGTGGGAACACGGGCGACGTGGGGCACAAAGGCTTCCAACCATGAGCGCAGCATTTGGGTAAGGTGAGGCACAGCCGTGCCGCGTTCACCAGGGCCGGGAGATACAGGCAGTGACACCTTAGATACGGGCACCCCAGGCCATGGAGCAGAAAGGGGGGCGTCGCAGAGCCGGGGCACTGGAACGAGGGGGCCGACCCTGAGGTGTAGGCAGGAGAGGCGCTGAGGACGCGCGTACTCACGTCTGCGTAGATGTTGGTTCCGAACAGTGGGGCCCAGTAGGACGGCTCGTCTCCGCAGCGGGCCGGACAGCGGACTCTGGAAAACACCCGCAGGGCGGGAGGGCGTCAGCAGGCAGCGGACGGAAGGGCCTGCATGAGCAGGGACGGAGGTCCAGGGGCTGAGGGCCACCGTGCCACCCCATCCCAGCCCAGGCCGAGTGGCCTGCACTGAGGGGGCAACATGGGGATCAGCCAGTGGGCTTTTCTTCACCACTGCGCCAGGCCGGGCGGAGAGGGTGGCACCCGCACCTGCCGGCTCAGGGTGTGCCAGCGGGAGTGATACCCAGGCAAGCGGGCCCGGGGGCCCGGGGAGCGCCTCACACCGGAAAAGGGCCTCGGTGGCTGGAGGCGGCTAAGCAGGAGGAAGCGTGGGCTCTGCTTGGGGCCACCACACCAAGATGGCAGCAGAAGCCACGGGCCTGTGACGGGCGGGCGGCAGAGGGCTGGGCACAGGGCCGGCATTCCTGAGAGAGGAAGGGGAACGCAGGGTAAAGGGTGCAAGAGAGAGACAGAGACAGAGAGAGAGAGACAGAGAGA